>NC_089841.1:98288668-98592118 GCF_035609145.1 Eleutherodactylus coqui
TTCCAAGCCAGTATTAGGCCTTGTCTGACATTAGGATTTTCCTGCATAGCTTGGAGGCTGTTCTGCATATGTATGCTACAGTATACAGGACAGTGCTATCCTAAGGATACATCATCAATAGCATTTCCCTGGAAAACCCCTTTAAAATATAGCCTGTGTGTCACAAGCACAAACTGCACAAAATTTATTGTGGTAGACCAACAAATAAAACATTTAGGCTCATTAATCCATCATATGTAAAATAGCTGACAAGTGTCTGGGCGTTTAGGATGAAAATACACTTGTCCCATGAAATGAAGTTATCCCTTATTGAAGGATAGGGCATTACTATCTTATCCACTGAGACCCCCACCAATCATGAGAATGGAAATCCTAAAGAAACCTGAATTAATGGAGTGGTGGTCATGCATCTGCACCACTTCTTCTTACTTTTCAGTGGTACTGCCAGAGAAGGCTGGGCGCTTGATCACCACCGATTAGATAGTTATCCCCCATCTTATCTTATAGGGTGTGTAAGACCAGGATGAGCAGACTTGAAATAAATTAAAATACAGACCCAATTCCCAAAAAATTGGAATGCTGTGCAAAACATAAAAAAAATAAAAAATAATGCAATGATTTAGAAATCTCATATGACCATATTGTATTCACAATAGAACATGAAAAAATGTCTGACTTTCACCTTCTGATACGTGTCCTATTTCAGTTTCAACCCTTTGCAATTCAATTTTGGATTCAGGGTGTCCTATGGGGCTTTCGCTTTCTGCCAATATATAATGGCGCCATCTGCCGGCTAGAGCCAGTACTGCAGTATGGGACATGCTGGAGAGGCCCCCGACAACAGAGCAGACAGTAATATACAGTAAGAATACCCTGCCGGATATCTTCCGACATCGGAGCTGTACAGCCTTCAATCAGAATGTCTTCAGACGTCAGACAGTGGATTGGAAAGGGTTAAGAAAATTAGCTTATTTAAAAATTGTTAACAGCAACACATCTCAAATAAAAATTGGGACATGGGCATGTCTACCATTGTGTAGCATACCCTCCTCTTTTTACTGGTCAGGACTGCAGGCGGCCAGTTCAGCACCTGGACTCTTCTTCTGTTAAACCATGTTGTTACGATGGATGCAGTATGCGGGTCAGCATTGTCTCGCTGAAATATTCAAGGCCTTCCCTGAAAGAGACATTGTCTCGATGGGAGCATATACAGTATGTTGTTCTAAAACCTCTATATACTGCTCAGCATTGATAGTGCCCTTTTTCAAGATGTGTAAGCTGCCCATGCCATAGGCACTAATGCAACCTCATACGATCAGAGATGTAGGCTTTTGAGCTGTACACTGATAACCTGTATGGCTCCTCTCCTCTTTAGTCCGTAAGACACAATGTCTGTGAAATTCTTTTTGGAAATCAATTTTTGATACATCTGATCACAGAGCAGTTTTCCATTTTATCTCTGTCCGTTTTAAATTAGCTTTGGCCCAGAGAAGGCGCTGCCATTTCTGGATTTTGATATATGGCTTCTTCTTTGCATGATACAGCTTTAACTTGCATTTGTGGATTGCAAGAACTGGATTGCAAGAATATGGAGAACTGTTCACAGACAGTGATTTATTGAAGTAGTCCTGAGCACATGCATTGATTTGCATCACAGAATCATGCCTGTTTTAAATGCAGTGACGCCTGAGGGCCCATAGATCTCAAGTACCAAATACTGACTATTGGCCTTGTCCCTTGTACATTTCTTCAGATTCTCTGAATCTTTTGATGATATTATGTACTGTAGATAATGAGATATTGAAAGTCTTCACAATTTTACTTTGAGGAACATTTTTTGAAATTGTTGCACAATTTTTAAATGCAGTTTTTCACAGATTGATGAACTTCTGACCATCTTTGCTTCTGAGAGACTCTGCCTCTCTAACATGCACTTTTCATATACAGTCATATGACCCTTTAGCAGTTTTTCATTAGTAAAACTAATCCAGTCTCTCGTTAACCGTGTCCCAACTTTTTTGAGATGTGTTGCTGTCATCGATTTCAAAATGAGTTAATTCAAAAAAAAAATGAAATAAAAAAATGTCTCCCTTTCACCTTCTGATATGTGTTCTATGTTCTATTGTGAATAAAATATGGTTATATCAGGTTTCCAAATCATTGCATTCTTTTTCTCTTTACATTTATTTACATTTTACACAGTGTCCCAAACTTTTTGGAATTGGAGTTGTAGAACTTCTGCTGATTCTTTCCCCATAAAACTATAAAAGAATTCAACATTAATCGTGTTGCTCTCCATTGGACTCCATATTACGGAGTTTTCCACCTCAATAAGCATTGCTTATACAAAAGACCATCCCGATACAGTAGCACATGGATGCCGGGCAGCTCCGTATTAGGAAGTCATATGGTGTCTGTTCACACAGCAGAGCGACATGCTTAAGGGCCATTTACATGGGCTGATAATAGCTCAAAATTCATTAGAACAAAAAAATGAGCAATAATTGTGCAGTGCACATGCAAAAAATTGCTTACTATTCGTTGTTGCTGACTTTCAGTTAGCATAAAAAATATTGCTGGATCGCGGGCTTCTCATTGCGTGTAAACACTCCACACTTCACATAGAATGTGAAGTGCTGAGGAGATGCCTGCCATCCAGCGGTGTTCTTTGCAGTTCTAAACGACATTAGCGGTGAAATCAGCGCTCATGCCGTTGCTTACATGGCTGTAAATGGGACATTACTGTGAGGATAGTAATAGACTGATTGGAAAACTTGTGCAAGATTATCGCTTGTGTGACTGTAGCCTAAGACACTCTGTTTCCGATAGCGTACAATCAGAGCTCAGCTTTCATTTCTCAAGCTGCTCTGGTGAAATGAAAGCTGAGCTGTGATTGGTTGCTGTGGGAAACAAGGACAATCTTACAGTTAGACAGTTTTGATAAATAAGGCCACAGTATTTAGCGATACAGCGATTGGTGTAGACAAGTATAGATTATAGGAAGGTAGAGACCATAAAGTTAAACATTATGTGAGTTTATATTAGTTTACCTTGTTTTCGCCCAGTCATCCTTAATTTCCTCACTCTCTGATCTCAGCAACCACATGGTTTTCAGAAAAAGTTTTCCTGATTCATCTCTGTAACACTGACCCGTGAACACCGTGATAGAATCTGCAGCAAGAACAGTGACAGTCATTTTAATAAAGCAAATCCATCAAGTAGCACAACAAGAGGATCATTTATCAGTCTACAAATATGTGCCCCCACCTCCAGGAGTTTAAAGGGGTTGTCCCGCGGCAGCAAGTGGGTCTATACACTTCTGTATGGCCATAATAATGCACTTTGTAATGTACATTGTGCATTAATTATGAGCCATACAGAAGTTATAAAAAGTTTTATACTTACCTGCTCCGTTGCTAGCGTCCTCATTCCCATGGAGCCGACTAATTTTCGCCCTCCGATGGCCAAATTAGCCGCGCTTGCGCAGTCCAGGTCTTCTCCTGTTCTCTATGGAGCTCCGTGTAGCTCCGCCCCATCACGTGCCGATTCCAGCCAATCAGGAGGCTGGAATCGGCAATGGACCGCACAGAAGAGCTGCGGTCCACGGAGGAAGAGGATCCCGGCGGCCATCTTCACCGGTAAGTATAGAAGTCACCGGAGCACGGGGATTAAGGTAAGCGCTCCGGTAAGCTTTCTTTAGGTCCCTGCATCGGGGTTGTCTCGCGCCGAACGGGGGAGGGGGTTGAAGAAAAAAAAACCCGTTTCGGCGCGGGACAACCCCTTTAAGGAATATTTCAATTGCTCGCCATTGCGGGGTATGTCATACTGTTGTGGCGAACACAGACTTCAGCAGGATAGTGGGGGCTCTCTGCTAGAGGCTGTTTGGGTAAATTGAAACTTCAGCTACATGAGCTCCATGACTATTTTAAAAAGTTTCATTTTCAGTTTTCGTCTGGTTTTCCAAACAGGGGAATAAAACTACTACTCACCTTTAAAAGTCCTGTAACTACAGCAACACCAGTCTGCTCCAGTCCGGAAAGCTCCTGCAGCCGTCATGTGCCGTACATCATTTGCATGACTTGCGCACCCAATTACTGCCCTCGGTGGTCATGCGCCATTCATGCAAGTGTGACTTGTGAAGCCAGTGACTGCAGGCAGGGGTTATATGAATGAAGAACGACGCATGACCACTGCAGGAGCTTCTGGGACCACAATGGACCGGTAGTGCTGGAGCCACAGGACTTTTAAAAGGCAAGTAGCATGTTTTTTTTTACACAGTTATCTGTCCCTGTATGATGTAAAAAAATGTTGGAAAATGCCTTTAATGTCTACCTTTGACCACCAGTTTATTTAAATCCAAAAATTCTGTACAGATTAATTTTATCCTATAAATGCCTTCTGTCGTGAGGATTGTGATTAACAAAGATGGGTTTTCTTTTAGATAGTTTGAATAAATGAGTCCCACCATGTGTATCATAGTCTACGTTAATGGAATATTCCATGTAGCGATAGGTAGGTGATCACACATGCATTGACTACATCGCTCCATACATTGCTTACAAAACCTAATTTAGAGACCATTAAAAAAAATACTTTACTTGAAAATGCCCACTGGACGGTAAAGCCGAATGTTGGGTGACCATTTAATTGCTGATATCCAACTAGAGGTGATTCCACAATGGTCTTATTTGTAGTGGATACTGATGTTAGATAAGATCCTGAAAGCATTCCATCTGAGAGGACTGATATGGTCATGTTAGAGCCAAGGTTGTTCTTCCACTGACCTGCCAGGTTGCACTGCGCAAGCTACACAATGGAGAAAGAAAGAGTGATAAAATTGTCATATAACTGATGAAGTCTGGACACAAAGACAAAATGTGAGTAATATAAAAAAAATCCACATCTGACTACGGGCCCATTTAGACGGGACGAACTGTCGGGCAAGCGAGTATTGCTGGCATCGCTCAGAGCGCAGCTAGGATGGAGGCGAAGCAGCTGGGGAGTGTTGTCTCCGTGCCTGCCTCCATTCACTGTAAGCAGCAGTCGTTCAGAATGTAATAGCTGCTTGTTACCATGCGGCAGTTGCTGGTCCTCCCGGGGCAGCGGTGTGCGGGGTCCTGCAGTCGAGGCGCATCCCCCCGGCTTGATGTCCGGCTCCCTTTTATTATTTTCTGTTGGGAGTTGGCTGTCTCCCTCTCTCTGTCCCTGGGCGGAGGCTTTTGTTTAAAGGTCGGGCAGAGATTTGCAATCATTGCCAGTTATTGGTTTCTCTCAGTGTGCTAGCTAGTCTGCCTCTGTTGGTCTCCTGTTTCTGTCATCTTGTCTGCTATACTTTGCTATTGTCCGTCAGGTTTTTCCATCTGCCTTAGTTCTGCTTAGTATTGTTCATGTTGGTTATTTACATCTGCCTTTTCTGTCGGTATTCTACCCTTTCCATCCAGGTACACCAGTGTCCCTTTTCGGTCCCTAGTGAGAGTAGAGATTGCCGCCCAGTTGCCCGCCTGGGGTTAGCCAGGAATGGAGGCAAGCAGGCAGGGACAGTGGTTGTGGGTGAGATCTAGGGCACCCGGGCTGGCGTATCACGGGTAGTACACCATAACACTATTTACACTGAACGGCTCGTCGTTAAGGTTTCTGCATGCACAAACTGAATGACTGAACAACTCTCGCTCAGTCATTCAGTCTCCGCATGCATTTACATGGGACGACTATCATCAAATTCCCGCGGGAGTGTGGAGATTTAAACAACTCTGAACGATAATCGTCCTGTATAAATGGGCCTTTAGGGTTAAGCCACAAATGTGTTTATTATAAGCAATCGGTGGACATCTAGTGTATCTTGATCATGACAGGCATCTGTTACTCATTCTTGATGGGGACTTAGCCGTACAAGTGCAGACATTTTTTTTGATTTGTTTATCTAATCTAATCTATTGTAACAAAGAACCTTTGTTTGTCCGGCTGAATTGTGCCCTAACCAACACATTTATGGGGCCCAAACATTATACACAACTTCTAAAGCTGAGAAGTAATATTTTCAAACGTCTTACAACAGTACTCAGCGATCACATGCACAGATGTAGCAAAGGTTAACTTGACGCTCATAACTTTCTTAAATTCATAAAAGTTATTCAATGCATTAAATATACCCGAAATTGGTGCCTATAAAAACTAGAACTCAACCCATGCAAGGCTTCATACAAGGTGAAAAATAAAAAAAGTTGTGACCATGGGAACACAAAAGAGGAAATGAGGGGAAATTTACAGTCCCTTAAAGCTAAAATTATTTATGTCACTCAGGAGTTAAAAATGGACTTAAGGTGACTGAGTTATGCGCCAAATATACTTACATGAGACACATTCAAAAGCTAAAATGAAAAAAGTACCATTTTCTGGAGGGTTTTTGCAATTTTAATGTCACTGATAGGGGTTAATTGTGTGAAGAAAAACTAGACAATTTTCTATAATACTTGTTCATTGTTTTAAAGATCTCTGCTTGCAGTCATTCAGTAGAACTTCATTATTAATTTCTAGTGGATAAAAATCTATCCTGGCCATGTCCACATCTCATTAGGGGCCCCCATACATATTAGACAAAAGGCGCCCACACGGACTTTGATGGGACTGGCTGCCTGTTGGATGTATATGATGGCCTTCCAACAGAAGAAGAATCAGGAACTTTGAATGTTGTTCCCCTGGAGATAAGCTGTGTTGTCTGGCCAATCTTTCTCCCCTGTCCCCATGGAAAGCAGACGGATCCTTTACCGAACCCAGCTTTCATGTGTATGATGGAGTTGGGGGAAATAGCTGTTGGCCAAACAAGGGTCTGGCTTACATCTATTGAAGGTGCATGAGAACATTTACAATGCTGGTATCACACCTGTATCTTGTAATGAGACAAGTCTTTTTCCCAATGGAAGTAAATAATGGATGGTCTTTTAGATGGCTGCAAGCAGAGACCCAGAAAATTATAAAAGCGTAATACAGAATGAATATTAGAAAGAACATTTGTTTCCTGAGCTGCTGACACTGAGGAATCCTCTGTTGCCACAGCTTGTGTATAGTGGAGTAAAGTCCCTAAAAAGTTGTGAGCCCGACTCTAAATTGAGTGCAACTATAAAATCAAAGAAAGCAATTTGTTCAACAGTAACATCAGTGTTCTCATCTTCTTCCCCTGCTAACAAGCAACTCTTGTACAGGCACATGGTCTGATTTTCCAAGCAGAGCTGCTTTAGAGAGTAGTGGTGCCAGCTTAAATGTAGAAATCATAAATATGCATTTTATCGCCACCCCTCCTATAAATACGACTATTTAAAAAGAAGGGAAAAAAAATCACTTTATGTAGGCATACGTTGTTATTGCATCTAACCAGACAAGATGTATGCATGATCGTTCTTACCTGTGCAGCAGCACAAGTCATCCAGCAGGACAGAAGCACGACCAGCACTGAAGTTGGTTTCATTCTTGTAGTTCTGTTCCAGCAACCAGGAGGATATTTACCTGTGATGATATCTGAACCTGTATTGCTGCTGTATTTATAGAGCTTAGTGACATAACCAGGAGGTCCTCTCCAACTTCCCCAAGTGTACTAAGCAACCTGAGGTCACATTTCTGAGAATCAATGAGGAAATTCTTTGATGATTCACTTTGCTGACACACACACACACACAAATAATCGTTTCAGACCATCAAAATACCAGAATCTACAGTGGTTCTTGGAATGCGGCTCAACAAAAGCAATTTTTTTTGGAAAGGAACCAAGCATACGCACCATAAACTAAGTTATGCTGGTTATAATCTAGGTAACAAGGAGTCTGGAGAGCCTCTTGTTACACTCACCCGGCCTCCCATTCCTCCAGTGTTCCCCAGCAAAGTCAGTGCGCACACAGCAAGCTTGACTCTCTTCAGAAGGGAGTGCGTATGCACTTTCATAGAGCTGAATGGGAATGCACACGCGTTCCATTCTGAAATGAGGCAAGATTGCGGTGTATGCACTAACTTCGCTGGAGGACCAGGGGAGTATGAAGAAAAAAAAAAAAGCATGCATATGCAACGTCCCATAGGGAGACCTCGGACACCTGACATATGTGGGGAGCTGGGAGGGTAGAGTGCTGACTTGCCACAGTGGCACTTACCATGCTCCTTCCCAGAGGGACACACGCAGCCAATGCCAGAGTAGAACTGCAGTCCACCTCAGTCACCCCAAGGAGAGGGAATGCCCACCAAACTGGAGAACAGGGGGTAATTGTCATTCACACCGTGCACGCAGTTTCATGCATATGGGGGCATTGTGAAAATTTGCATTTCTAAATTAGCATAATTAAATTAGACATATTTAAACTAGACATATATGCATTGCAAGAAATAAATGACTTTAAATGAATTACTTAGAGAGCATGAGCACATGAGAGATAACAATGAACACTCCTTTACTTCCTCCTGTACATACTTGAACATTATAATGTTGCATAACTTTTAACTTTCAACATGAAAAACAAATACTTGTATTATGCAAAGGGAGATAATGCTTTACATTCCTTTTTCTTTAAGGAGCTTAACTGGGGATCAGGAAGAATGTCTTTTGCATAAAGAGTCTCTTTGTATTAAGTCCATTTTAGAACTGAAAATGGCTCTTACGCCGCTGGATTACCTGTGTCACCAGGATCTCTTAGTCTTCCTCCTCTGAAGACTAGCCTGTAGGAGTCGCTGAGCTACCCCAAGAACAGATGCCCAGGGAGGCTACAGAAAAGGGGCTGTCAGGGTTCTTAGAATGCCAGATTGCAGTCCTAGGCGGTGTAGCAGCAGGGCGAGGTTCCTTCGTGGCTGCCGGGCTTGTGAAGGAGGGGCATAGCTGCCTCCAGAGTGGTAGGTGTTCCTACGCACTAAAGTGCACTTGTACCCCGGGATCCTCAAAGTCCCGTACATAGGGACGTAACCCTGGGGGCATCAAAGTGCGTGCCATTTTATTAGCTGTGTACACTACAATCCAGCGGAGCGGCGGTTCCTCTCTCCCACATGTCAAGAATCGCAGCACCTGTCTTGGCTGCATAATATCAACAGATGAGACTGCAGGGAGCATTGCGAATCCCCTTACCTGGTCAGCAGTTTTCCAAGATCTGTCTGGCGGGAGAGGTCACAAGTGGAGCCACCATTTTTTTCTGGTTGTGCCAGGATGACTTTCTCCTCTTCCTCCTGGAGCTCCCTCTCGTCACCCCAGTAGAATTGGGGCCTGGCTGGCGGATAACCAGCAGCTACTCCTCTGATCATGGGACCGTTGAGATCAGCCAGGGAAGACATTCTGCTTTTGTACAGTTCTTTAGTGACCTGGCCTAAGGAGTCTGCAGTGGCAGATAACTCCTCTTGTTTTGAGTTGCTGAAAGTCACTTTAGTGGGGGGATCCTCCCCTGTACTTTGCATCTGGCTAGGGTGTAGTCTTTTGGTGCCAAGGCTTTGGCGGGAGTGAGCTAGAGAGTAGCATTATAGATTGGGGCGCCATCTTGGGTAGTCCCAACAGAAATGTGAAGGATAAACATACACAGTCCATCCTAATTATGTGGCACATAGGTATTGATCCTGTTCGTGACACCAGAAATGCGTACCTGCAGCGTCCCATATGGAAACCGGGACACCTGACATACGTGGGGAGCTGGGAGGGTAGAGTGCTGACTTGCAACAGTGGCACTTACCATGCTCCTTCCCAGAGGGACACATGCAGCCAAGGCCAGAGTAACACTGCAGTCTACCTTGGACAACCCTAGGATAGGGAATGTCTACCAAAGTGGAGAACAGGGGGTAATTGTCACTCGTTACGCCACCGTTACAACACTCACACAGGTATGACCCTCAGCAGATAAGTAATTCAGCCACAGACAATTCTTAAGTACCACGGGCCTCTGGGAACAGTCAGAGCCCGGTATAAACTTTAATTGAATCAGGACTAAACAATACAAGGCAGTTCAATCGTAGACTTCACAGTGTAGGCAAAGAAATAGACTTCAGAACTTAGTACCTTCACACGGCTCTTACAGGCTCAAAGACTCACATGTATGAACATTGATTATTATCTTGTACTACCTCCACCCAGCATTGGAGACGCGTGGGTGTGACAAATAAAGGGTGTACCTCTGCTCTGCACAGGGATCCAGACTTCAGACCACTGCGTAGGAAAAATCAGAACAGATAGATAGTACCTCTGCACTGGCCTTGAAGAAACACACACTAGAACTCACAGATGCTCTCTCTCTTTTTTGGGACTCACTCTCCTCACATCCAGATTGGGAAATCTCTCCTTTTCCTCCATCTTCAACACACAAGAGCTGAAGGTGCCCCTATGTGTCTCTGTGTTTTCTCTAGCAGCATTAGAAGATGGAACCTACAACACCCTTCCCGCTCTCAATCACTCACATTTTATCACCTCTCTCATACATGACATACTTGATACATTTACATGCAGGCTTTGAATTCTATCAGAAATTAACCTCTCAAGCGTTGTAGCTGTGCAACACACACACTGCAAATGACAAGACAGCTTTGTACAGTGCATCAACACAAGACATACATGTATGACATTTATGGAGGAGACTAGGATGAAGTACTGGGTCACTACATATAAGCTTGGTATTGCCAGATTTGGGCTGACAGAGAATAATGTTATCACGTTTATTCTGCATGCTGAATGCAAATCCAAAAAATGATGGCGGATCTCTTTTCCTCAAGCCCCTCTCCACACCCAAAATTAATAAAAGTTATACAATACATTATATGTAGGAATGTGATGGAGGGGAAAAAAAAGGAAAATTGGTTGGTCATTAGGACCTAAAATGGGCCTGTCTTTAAGGAGGTTCAAACACTTGACAGGTAAAGTGAACAGCATTATTTCATTATAATGCTACTAATCAAGGGGTGGCATATATTATGCAGTAGGTGAGCAATCAGTTTTTGAAGCTGATGTGTTGGAAGCAGTAAAACGGCAAGTATAAAGCAAGAAGCAACTTTGACAAGTGCCAAACTGTAGTGGATAAATGACTGGATCAGAACATCTCCAATATGGTAGGTCTTGTGGGATGTTATAACATTGTAGGTACTCACTACTACTTAAGTGGTCAAAGAAAGGGCGAGCAATGAATTGGTGGCAGGGTCATAGTTACCCAAAGTTTATGGGAACAAAGACTAGTCCATCTTGCCCAATCCTACAGAAGAGCT
This sequence comes from Eleutherodactylus coqui, assembly GCF_035609145.1. Classification (NCBI taxonomy): domain Eukaryota; kingdom Metazoa; phylum Chordata; class Amphibia; order Anura; family Eleutherodactylidae; genus Eleutherodactylus; species Eleutherodactylus coqui. The sequence goes on from NC_089841.1 coordinate 98,299,871, forward strand.
ACTGTAGCACAAATTACTAAGCAAGTTAATTCAAGATGTTTCAGAGGTCTTTTGAGGTACATACAGTAGATAAAACTGACAACCCATTTCTTTTTTAAACCCAGTTCTCCAATGAAAAAGGTTTTTCTCTTTCACATCATAGAATGTGTTTTAGCTGTTTTCAAAAGTGAATGGGTTCTCAGTTGTAATACACCATGATTAAGGACACACATCGCATCTGAATCTCATTGGTGATTCTCTCTGGGATTCAATATTTTCTTTTTAAAATTCCTCAATCCAGCTACAAATTTTATCGTCCGTGTAGATATTCCAGTGGAGTCTCGGGTACTCCCTGAAATCCTCTGATTCCCACAAAAGGAGGGGAAACGCCACAACTGTGACAGCTTACGAAAGGAGATTAGCTGAATCCTCAGCACAACCGGTGCATGGTCAGAAAGAATGATAGGGTGAATCATGGACTGTTGGTGCTAATCAAAGAGACTATTGGATATCAGAAAAAAATCAATACGCGAGAACGAGTGGTGGACATTCGAGCAGCATGTGTATTCTCTGCTGGTGGAGTTGGGCAATCGCCACGGATCGCTCAGATGAAGCTTATCTATCAACGTCAGCAGTACGTGTGTAGTTAGGGCTGGTTGAATGGAAGGGCCTGTCCTATCCAGGGAGTCATCCTACACACTATTGAAATCACCTATGGTTGTAATATTTCCTTCAGTGTAGAGTAAAATATTGGTTGATCCCAGTTGGGGGCATAGATGTTCACTAAGCAGTAAATGTATGAATCTATGCACACTCTCAGTATAAGATACCTTCCTTGCGGATCGGCTATGGTGTGCATTAGTGTGTAACATGTTTTTTCTGATCAGGGTAGCTACTCCTTGGGTCGCTGATGTGTGCGTAGCTGTATAACATGTGTCGATCCATGGTGCCCGCAGCTCAACCCCTCCTCCCTATTCCAGCGTGTTTCCTGAAAAAATATGATGTCTGGCTTGTGGCATTTTAAGTGTGTGATCATTTATTTCCTCTCAATGGGCGTGTTAAGTCCTGATACATTCCAGGAGAGGAATTGCAACGTTGTGGCTGTTTGAAAGTCTGCTAATTCTGTGTCCGTAGGCATAGTGGTATGTGTAGTTTATCCATTAATACTGTAATGAATGCTTCGTTGTCGTTGTTGCATCCTCTGGTCCCAGCGAGCCACAGGCGCAACTGAACAATATTCGTGCCGTGTCGGGGGGCCTCCCAGTCTCCCAGCAAAACCACCCTCTGGAAATCAAGCAGGTCAAATTAAAACAAATAGAAAAAAAACACAATTAACATGAGTATTGGCATATTTGTTGCATAGAGGTCGCCACATCCATATAATTTGAAACGGGTAAAATAGAGACCAGGGACAGAGTTTTTTCTCCATGTCAACCTTACCCGGTTGCCCAGCTTCCTCCAGATGCATGTGTCTTCTCGCTTCCTCTGGGGTATTGAAGAGTAGAGATCTGTTGCCATCTTGGACCCGTAGTTTTGCTGGGTATAGCAGCTGAAAGCGGGTGTTTCTTTCATGCAGGATTTGACATATCGGGGTAAATAGCTTACTTTTTTGTGACACAGCCACGGAAAAATCCTGGAACAATAAAATCTTCATCCCTTGGATTAGTAGTTCCCCTTGACGCCTGTAGGCTTGTAGAATGGCTTCTTTTGTCGCCCAATGCATGTATTTGGCTATCACCGGGCGAAGTCAGGCTCTGTTGTTATTACGCCCATCTCCAGGTGGTCCGATGCTGTGGGCCCTTTCTATTGTTAGAGGGTCAGCAGGCACTTTGAGCCTCTGGGAGGTCCGTGGTCAGATATATTAGGAGTTGGTTGATTTTTACTGACTCCGGTATTCCTACAAAGCGCAGGTTATTGCAACGGTGTCTGTTCTCTAGATCGTTGATTTTTTTCTCTGAGTATTTCAGTCTCTGATCGGCTTCTTTGCAGCGAGGCCTTCAAAGAAGCGATAATATGTTCTGTGTTTTGGGTTTTCGTCTCCAGTTCTGTCAGTCTTTGAGTAATATCTGTAATTTGTTACAGCATCGAGTTTATGGATTTATGCAATGTTTCTAGTCTGTTGTCGAATAAAGGGAGGAGTAATTTTGATACCTCCTGTGCCATTAAGGCCACCTGCGTCATCTCCATGTTGTCAGAGACTTTAGCTGTCAGTGGAGAAATCTGTGAGGAGGAAGTATCCATTGCTTCAGAGTCTAGAGGTTATGCGGGTTGTATGCACAAAGATCAAGAATATCGTCCCGTCTCTAAGATCGGTGATGGTTTAGCTGCAGATTAGTAATATGGATGTGGCCTCTCATCCAGTATCTATTCGACCTCCATCTGTGTTCGTGGCACCCCACGGAATTGAATCACAGTTTGCATTTTTATTTGTTTTATTCTCTTCTCTCCCCCTCCTCCCTTACAGGGCGTTTAGTGTTGCTGGGCTGTCGGTGGAGAAATCTGTGAGGAGGAAGTATCCATTGCTTCAGAGTGGAGATTTGATGTAGTGGTGGCACTGGGCGAGGCAGACTTTGGGGGGGGGGGGGTATAGATTGTAGGAGTCCTTTGCACTCTTTTTCCTTAGTGGCTTTAGTAGGTCTGCTTTTTTATTTTTCTGTTGTTGCCGCTTTATCCGAGTCTAGCTGACGTGATGCACGTGTCGAGGTACCTGCGTTGCGTTCGCTCAAGTATTTGTCCATAGTTACAATTACAGTCTAGAGGTTATGCGGGTTGTATGCACAAAGATCAAGAATATCGTCCCGTCTCTAAGATCGGTGATGGTTTAGCTGCAGATTAGTAATATGGATGTGGCCTCTTATCCAGTATCTATTCGACCTCCATCTGTGTTCGTGGCACCCCACGGAATTGAATCACAGTTTGCATTTTTATTTGTTTTATTCTCTTCTCTCCCCCTCCTCCCTTACAGGGCGTTTAGTGTTGCTGGGCTGTCGGTGGAGAAATCTGTGAGGAGGAAGTATCCATTGCTTCAGAGTGGAGATTTGATGTAGTGGTGGCACTGGGCGAGGCAGACTTTGGGGAGGGGGGGGGGGGTATAGATTGTAGGAGTCCTTTGCACTCTTTTTCCTTAGTGGCTTTAGTAGGTCTGCTTTTTTATTTTTCTGTTGTTGCCGCTTTATCCGAGTCTAGCTGACGTGATGCACGTGCCGAGGTACCTGCGTTGCGTTCGCTCAAGTATTTGTCCATAGTTACAATTACAGTCTAGAGGTTATGCGGGTTGTATGCACAAAGATCAAGAATATCGTCCCGTCTCTAAGATCGGTGATGGTTTAGCTGCAGATTAGTAATATGGATGTGGCCTCTTATCCAGTATCTATTCGACCTCCATCTGTGTTCGTGGCACCCCACGGAATTGAATCACAGTTTGCATTTTTATTTGTTTTATTCTCTTCTCTCCCCCTCCTCCCTTACAGGGCGTTTAGTGTTGCTGGGCTGTCGGTGGAGAAATCTGTGAGGAGGAAGTATCCATTGCTTCAGAGTGGAGATTTGATGTAGTGGTGGCACTGGGCGAGGCAGACTTTGGGGAGGGGGGGGGTATAGATTGTAGGAGTCCTTTGCACTCTTTTTCCTTAGTGGCTTTAGTAGGTCTGCTTTTTTATTTTTCTGTTGTTGCCGCTTTATCCGAGTCTAGCTGACGTGATGCACGTGCCGAGGTACCTGCGTTGCGTTCGCTCAAGTATTTGTCCATAGTTACAATTACAGTCTAGAGGTTATGCGGGTTGTATGCACAAAGATCAAGAATATCGTCCCGTCTCTAAGATCGGTGATGGTTTAGCTGCAGATTAGTAATATGGATGTGGCCTCTTATCCAGTATCTATTCGACCTCCATCTGTGTTCGTGGCACCCCACGGAATTGAATCACAGTTTGCATTTTTATTTGTTTTATTCTCTTCTCTCCCCCTCCTCCCTTACAGGGCGTTTAGTGTTGCTGGGCTGCGTATTTCTCTCCCTCACCAGCCCAGATTCCCCCAACCGGACTACTCTGTAGCAGTGTTTTCTCACGGCGTACATCGTGCACAGTGAGTTGGACCGCAATGTGGATTGCCCCCTGGCCCTGGTCAGCCTGTGGATGTGTCACAAGGCCCGCAGTGTCACAGTCCCAGTCCAGGGCTCAGGATTAGCTGCGATTTCCCTGAATGATGGTGCTGCAGCTATAATAAGATTCTTCTGTATGGTGGGTGGGGGATTTCTTTTAAATTTTGGCCCACTCAGACTCCAGACAGCAGCTTTACAATCTGCTGGGTCTTAGTGGCTTAATTGCCACACTGCTGCAGTTCAGGTTGGGAGCTGCAGGGAGGTAGAGACCACCAAGGGAGGGGCAGCCAGATCCCCATTACCTCCGCCATGACCGGGGCCCCAGAGGCAAGCAGGACTGTCCCAAGATTACGAGGATGCCGTGTACCCCTCCCACGACGTTTAGAGAGTTACACAGTGGGTGTCACGGTCGGAAATCCATGCCGCGGCTTTAGGTGCAGCAAGGTTGCAGCGTGTCAGCGGCGGTGTCGCAGGGTCCAGGCCGGGAGCTGCGGTCAGGTAAGACTCACCAGGATTCTCCGCCTGCAGTGAGGTCCCGGAAGGTGACGCTGCCTGGTTCCCTCAGCAATCACCATGTTCCTGGTTCCGTGCTCCAGCTTCCAGTCCAGCTAGGCTGCACCAGGGGATCAGGGAAAAAGCTGCAGGCTTTTCTTTTGGAGGTACAGGGGGGCTTCCCCCAAGCAAGTAGGGGGATGTCAATCCCCTACAGCTGCTGTCTGAGCACCAAAGGGGTCCCGATATCTTCATGGCAGTGCAGGAGCTCTGCATGGCACGTCCTGCTCCTTCAGTGTCTAGGGTGGAAGTTCTGATCAGCATATTTAAATGGGTTGTCCAATTGCAAACTACTGGTCACCTACCTGTAGAAAAGGCCATCAACAGTAAATCAGTGAAGGTCTGCTGCTCAGAATCCCAGATGATCAGCTGTTGGCTGGGCCGGTGTGCTTGTGCATTGAGTTGATTTCTGCAGTAAGCAGGCAGCTCTGTTCTCATTGCAGTGGCCAGGCTTGGTATTACAGGCAAAGTTCTCAATGAAGAGAAGCTTGGCTACTGAGTGGTACCGATGCTGTCTGCTTTCGGCAGTAATCAGCTCAGTGCATGAACACACCAGCCCAGCAAACAGCTTGGTAGACAAACGCTGATGTACTTTTGATGGCCTGTGCGAAGTATAAGCAGTAAATAGTTTACAGCTGAATAACCTTTTTAAGCATTATAATCTGGACCGAGATTATTTATATAAATGTTCCTGCACACTCTGCCCTTTGTGATACAGATACATAAAAATTGTATTTTTTACAACTTATACAAGGCAGTTTTTCAATAACAAATGATTAGCACTAGATCGCATCCAAATAAATTACTTTTATTTCACTTGGCTAAAGCAGGAGTACTTTGAATACATGGAAAATTTGACTCTCCTGGTTGTTAATACAAGAAACAGTGGTTGCGTTATGTGCGGTAAAGAAAATTACATAATCAGAGGTTACAACAGTGAGTTATGAAAGCTTGAACTAGCAATCCTGGCATTTCTGTTTTACTAAACACTTCCTTTTCCCATAATACAAGTATTCTGTAGCATCTTTAATTAGAACACTGCTGTTAGAAATTTCCAGGAAGAATAAATGGAGGATTAAATTAATAATCACTACACCCCCAAAAAAGGAAAAGAAATTCTAGATTGTTAGATATAAAAGGCGACAAGGAAAATGTGTATGAGGACAGCGCTAAGTCCAATTTACCATGATAATGGGCAAAGAAAATTAATGGACTTGCCTCTCTGGGAACAGCATTGGTACCAGGAGGTGTCGTTCCTGGATCCGGATCATAAGCACATTGTCCTGGACCTCTGGCCACCAAGTTTTCAAAAAGCAAACCATTTAATTTACTCATTGCTGCTGCACCAGTTCTCTGACCTGATAGGCAACAAGAGAGGATGAGCCAATCACTGAAAAGGCCTTAATTAAAATATAACTTTTAATAATCTACTAGTAAAAAACTACACCCCTTATTACGAGGAGGTTAGTTGTGGACAAAGCACAAACACAAAAACGACACAAAGACACCCTATAGTGAACAATATGGGAACACTTAAACGGGCAACATATATGTAGCCCAATAAGTCCAAAGATGAGTCCCTGTTCTTAAATCTATATATATAAAATTGAATGTATGTCTGTATGCGTGCGTGCGTGCGTGTCTGTCTGTTTGTCCTTTATGCGCTACTACACCATTCATCCGATCGCCATGAAACTTTGGGAAGTTGTTGAGTACACTCCTGGGAAGATTATAGGCATAGTACAACTATCCTACGATAAATGGCGCGCGCGCGAGCGTCGTCGAAAGTTACCACCCCCCCACGTAGATCGAATAAGTAAGCCACCTGCTATTGTGATGTCATCACTGATGTCATCAACATCGGACACCCTTGAACATGCCCCAACATGTTCTATAAAGCTGCATTGTGATGTCATTAAGGCTCTATTATGACACGTACAGCTTGGAACCACTAGAGCACGCCAGCCAATTACCATTGGAGTTGGAAGTGGGTAAACAAGTACTAGGATATCTTCCTAAGAAGCCACAGCAGCCGGATAAATTGTATGTTCCACCCAACGGCTATTTTATTCAGCCCGCAAGGGGGAAGCAGCGGCCTACAAAATCTCATTCAGGTAGGTAGGTTCAGTTCTTGGAGGTTGGGGAATGCTTATGGGCAAGGCCTTATGTCTCATCCCAACTCGATTATTCAATTCTAAGCGCAAAAGAATTAGCGTCTAAATTTTATGTACGGAATTTAATTCTCTCACTTCCCAATGTCATAGAAACTTGAAATTTGGCACGAGCATTGATTATGTCATAAATGGGAAAAGCTAATGGGTCCCAACTTGATTATTCAATTCAAAGCGCCAAAGAATTAGTGTCCAAATTTTACGTACGGAATCTAATTCTCCCATTTCCTGATGTCATAGATAGATAGATAGACTGTATGCAATAACCCTGATAGATAGATAGATAGATAGATAGATAGATAGATAGATAGATAGATAGATAGATAGATAGATAGATAGATAGACTGTATGCAATGAGACGTACAGCTTGGAACCATAAATACTAGAGCACGCCAGCCATTTACAGTCAGTCTCCATTGGAGTTGGAAGTGGGCAAACATGTACTAGGCTATCTTCCCAAGAAGCCACAGCAGCCGGATAAATTGGATGTTCCACACAACGGCTATTTTATTCAGCCTGCAAGGGGGAAGCAGCGGCCTACAAAATCTCATTGGTCGCTGCTGCCGTCATTTTTAAAAAAGGTACGCTCAGTTCTTTCATGGAGAACAATGTTTAGTGGAGAACTCGCTTATTGGATACAATGTTGCGAGCTGGGGAAAACCCCTAGAATAATCCACGGCACGCAGGCAGACAAGCAAAGTGTAAATAACTGGATTGGATAGCTATGTCGGTCTGTCTTCGCAGCAACGAATATATGTATGTCTGTCTTCGCAGCAACGCGCGACGGGTACGCTAGTATATTATAGTTGACAGCACATTTAGACAAGATTTCCACCGAAAACAATGATGGTGTTGTTCGGGACTATTGGCTGTCAATGTCAGCTCATGTACAGACACCCACAGAAGAACACAGCATGGGGGTCGGGTAGATAATACCGACAGACGCCAAGATAATATGTCTTTTCACTAGAATAGGGAGTCTGATATCACATCTGTCAGTACGTAAGATGTGGTCCGATGAATTATTGCCAGCTCAGACGTATTTACTGAACAAGCTAAAGCTTAAAAAAGGAACAATCCCTCATATAGTAGTCCATGCACATTGGGGACTGATAATGAAACCCCAATGAGGATGTATCTTTAGATGTGTGACTTAACTATCACCCTGCCCACAGCATGAGGCAATATTCACCAGTCTGGATGTGTGCACGCACATGTGCAGTGCAGATTTCTTATATATTTTTTTAAATCTCCTGCTTTCCTGCGGGACCCGCAGTACACGGACGACTTCCATTGACTGCGGGTGTGCCACAGACTGGACGACTTCTATTGATTTCAATGGAAGCCGTCTGCGCAGGTCCCGCGGCAAAACGCAGCATGCTGCGATTTGTTTTTCAGACCGAATGGTACGGAAAACAAACCTGCGTGCTTCAACCCCTTAGTGACCAGCCCATTGCCTTTTTACGTCCTGCCCAAGTGGGCTTTATTCTCTGAGGACGTAAAAACATGTGTCCAGCAGAGAATAAAGCCCCGTGGGCTATGGACGTGACAGCTCCATGCTGTCGGTGCCCGCAGGTAGCCGACGCATAGAGCTGTCATCCCGGGCTGCGGGGATCCCCCCTCGGCATTGCGATCGGCGCTATCCAATGAATAGCGCTGATCGCAATAAAGTGAAAAAAAGTTTTAAAAAGTTAAAGATTCAGCTGCCCTGATGGATCGGATCCATCAGGGCAGCTGAAATTACCCGCCTTCTCCGGGGTCTTCTGTGGTAACGGAGTCCTCCCGGACCCGCCGCCACTGTTCTGCGCACCAGGGACATGATCACTGTTATCTAATGGATAACAGTGATCATGTAAAGTTAAAAAAAAGTGTAAAAAAGTAAAAAAAAAAAAAAAAAAAAGTTAAAAAATGTTTTAAAAGGTTTAAAAAAAAGTTTAAAAAGCTTACGTTTCATCTCCCCTCACGGATCATATCCATGAGGGAGGATGAAAGTACGTACATAAGGCCCCCGGATTTAACCGCGGACCTTACCCAGGGTAATTTAAATTCTCCCTGCTCCTGGCTACAAAACTCAGCCAAGAGCCTGGAGCTTTCACGGGCGGCCGCGATGAGCGGTTCATTGTCACGTGTTCGCCGTTATACAATGGATAATGGCGGTCACGTAAAAGTAAAAAAAAAAAGATGAAACTTTTTACCGGAGGCCTCCGTATTTGAACACCGATGCGATCCTCCTTCGTGAACCTTGCCGGATTTTGCACATGCGACCGCTGGCAAAATGCTGGACACATGCGCAGGAGTCGGGGAGCCCAGGAAACTTAAAATCTCCTTGCTCTCATTGATCACTGGTCCCTGAGAGCCTGGAGCAGTGACGGGTGGCCTCGTTGAGCGGTCCCCGGTCACATGATAAAAAGGTAGCGTTCTACCTTTGGTCGGTCTCACATGACCGGATAGGAATTAGATTCCGCATGTGTCTGATCCGCGGTAATACGCAGATCAATCGCATTTGATTACACAATTCCGCTCACATTAGTGGGTCGGAATTGTGTAATCCACTTGCAGAAAAGAGAACACAGCAGGTTCTATTTTACTCCGGATATCCGCAACGTAGAGCCCATTGTGCTCCATGGTCGCGGATATACCCGCAGCCCATACGCTACTACATTGTGTACGGGCTGCGGGTACCCGCGTCATCGCTAAGCGACGGTGTGGGAAATACAAACAAAAAAAAAAGTGTACTGCGAATGACCGCCTGTGTGAGTAGGCAGTTATGCGCAGTACATTACGCGGCCGTACACAGGGTCACAGCCGGGCTCACAGCTGGGATCCGCTGCGGGCCTCCGCAAGCGGATTCTGCCTACGGCTGCATGAGCCCGGCGTTATTCAGACTGCTACCTGTAATGCGTATTTTACAAGAAGCCCCAGAAACACTTGCCTTCCTGCAGTTCCAGGAGCAGCTTGTTGAGCGCCTTCTGTGCGAGACCGCCGCACCTCTGCAAGCTTACGAAGACTCACGGAACGCCACTGTTTACACCCCATACCCGCCACTGAGGTCAAGAAATGACCCCCAAAAAGCCTGAGAGGAGGGGGGATACCGGTTTTATTGCCCCATGTGCCCATTCCAACCAGCCTTCCTAATTACCCCTGTCTTCGGAAATACCACACAGTTCACATTATTACTTTTATCTAAGATTTGGGGAAAGCTGGAAAGGGCGCGCGGGCGAAGGGGGGGGATATTTTTAGGGAGTCAATTTTTATTCCGTACAAGTGAGCAATGGGGCCTGGAATTTATTCAGTTGTGCTCTGCAATCCAACGGGTGTTCCCTCCATTATAGGCCTTGCCATGGGCCCTGTAAGTAGATTAGGGCCACAATGGCACAATGGGTATGTTTCTGAACTCAGGACAAACGGTGGTATGCATTTTGGGGTGAACGTCTTCATTCCTATGTAGACTGTACAAAAAAAAACAGTTTTTAAATTGAAAAAATTGCCAAAAAAATTGAAAATCATTATTTTTTCCTTCTGCTTTACTTAGATTCATTCAAATACTGTGGGGTCAAAATAGCAGTATAACCCTAGATGAATTTGTTAAGGGGTCTAGTTTTCAAAATGGGGTCAATTGAGACGGGTTCCTTTTGTTTTGGCCGCTCAATGGCTCTACAAGTGGGTGATGGGACCTGGAATTTATTCAGTTGTACCCTGAAATCCAACGGGTGCTCCTTTCATTATAGGCCTAGCCATGTGTCCTGTAATTCTATTAGGGCCGCAATGGGTATGTTTCTGAACACGGGACAAACAGGGGTATCCATTGTGGGTTAAAGTCTTCATTTATATATGTGCTGTATGAAAAAAACTGTTTTTAAATTGACGCAATTGCCCAAAAAATGAAAATCGTAATTTTTTCATTTTGCTTAGATCTAATCAAAAATTGGACGGTTAAAATACACAGTACACCCCTAGATGAACGTGTTAAGGGGTCTAGTTTTCAAAATAAGGGCATTTGTGGGGGTTCTCTATTGTTTTGGGCGCTCAAGAACTCTACAAGTGTGCTATGGGGCCTAAAACGCCTTCAAGCAAAATTTATGTTCTCAAAGCCACCGACTGCTCCTTTCATTTTGGGCCCTGTTGTGCATCCAGACATAAGATTAGGGCCACAATGGGTATATCTCTGAAAACAGCACTAACAGGGGTATCCATTTTGGGGTGCAAGTCGTCATTCACATGTGTGCTGTACAAAAAAAGCTGTTTTTAAAGTGACAGAATTGCCCAAAAAATGAAAATCACTATTTTATCCTTTTGCTTTGCTTGAATTCATTCAAAAACTGTGGGGTCAAAATAGGTAGTAACACCCCTAGATAAATTCGTTGAGGGGTCTAGTTTTCAAAATGGGGTCATTTGTGGGGGTTCTCTATTGTTTTGGGCACTCAAGAACTTTATAAGTGTGCTATGGGGCCTAAAAGGTCTTCAAGCAAAATCTATGTTCTGAAAACCACTGATTACTCCTTTCATTTTGGGCCCCATTGTGCATGCGCACATAAGATTAGGGCCACAATGGGCATATTACTGAAAACAGCACAACCAGGGGTATCCATTTTGGGGTGCAAGTCTTCATTCATATGTGTGCTGTACAAAAAAAACTGTTTTTAAAATGACAGAATTGCCAAATAAACGAAAATCACAATTTTTTCCTTTTGCTTTGCTTGAATTTATTCAAAAACTGTGGGGTCAAAATAGACAGTAAACCCCTAGATAAATTTCTTAAGGGGTCTAGTTTTCAAAATGGGGTCATTTGTGGGGGTTTTCTATGGTTTTGGGCACTCAAGAACTCTACATGTGTGCTATGGGGCCTAAAACGCCTTCAAGCAAAATTTCTGTTCTGAAAGACACTGACTACTCCTTTCATTTTGGGCCCCGTTGTGCACTCAAATATAAGATTATGGCCACATTGGGTATATTTTTGAACACAGGACAAACAGGAGGATCCATCTAGGGGTGTAAATCCTCGTTTCCATGTAAACTATAGGAAAAAAATATGTCTTTAAAATGACATATTTGCAAAAATATGAAATTTTACTTTTTCTCCCCTAAATTGAATTAATTCCTGAAAAAAAACTGTGGGGTCAAAATACTCCTGAACCCCCTCAGTGAATACACTAAGGGGTGTAGTTTTTATAATGGGGTCATTTGTGGGGGTATCTATTATTCTGACACCTATGAGCCTTTGCTATCTTGGCTTGGTGCAGGAAAAGAAAGTGTTCCTCAAAATGCTGAAAAGTAATGTTAAATTTGTACGTTTGCTAAATGGTTAAAAAAACATAAACGTTTTTCAAATGTGCATTCAGAATAAAGTAAATAGATGGAAATATATATCTTAGCAAAAGTTTGTACAGTATGTTTGCATATATTTGATATATTACAATTAGAGATGAGCGAACGTACTCGTAATGAGTACTTACGCACCCGAGTACCGCCATTTTCGAGTACTTCAGTACTCACGCGTAAAGATTCGGGGGGCGCCGGGGGGCGCCGGGGGGCGGGGAGAGGCGCGGCGGTGCGGGGGGTAGCAGCGGGGAACAGGGGGAGCCCTCTCTCTCTCCCTCTCCCCCCCACTCCCCGCCGCAACCCCCCGCGCCGCCACGGCGCCCCCCGAATTTTTTCGCCCGAGTACGGAAGTACTCGAAAATCGCGGTACTTGGGCGAAAAAGGGGCGGGGCCGAGCACGTTCGCTCATCTCTAATTACAATTGAAAACGTGAAAAAACCATAATTTTTTCAAAATTTTCCCAATATTGGCACTTTTGGTTCAAAATGTTTTTATTAGGACATATCGCGTTATACATACATATCATTTCCTATTGCGTTACATTGAATACCATTCAGTAAAATTTCTTACATTGACTCTCTCCCATCCATTGCATATTCTGGTATCGAGCGTTTGGGCTTTGTTGTCCTTAGATTTTCTCTTTATTAAAAACTAAAATCTGAATAGTTTGGTGTACACTTATAACGAAAGAAATTAACCGTAAGATGCCGAGAAGATATCAGCGGGAAGAACAAATCAGATGACAAGACAGGGGGGGGGGGGGTTGTGGGGTGACGGGGAAGTAGGGGTAGGGGTAGGTGACGCGCTTTTATCACGTCTCAATAGTAGACCTCGCGCTGCTGTACGTGGGGGCATTCCCCAATATTGGCACTTTTAATAAATATACACAAATTATATCGGACTATTTTCACCACCTAAATGAAGTACAATATGTGGCGAAAAAACAATGTCAGAATCAGTTGGATATGCAAAACCTTTACAGAGCTATTCTATGTTAAAGTACATATGTCAGATTTCCAAAATTTGGCCTGGTCATTAAGGCGCAAACAGGCTTGGTCACTAAGGGGTTAAGCAAGCTGTGGACACCCATGAATTCCTATGGGCGGCTTGAATTCTGGATCATCCGTGTGGGTACACCACGTGGATCCCGGAATTCAAACTCGCCCATTGACATGAGCCCTAAGGTGAAGAGATTTACTGACAGCAACGCGTTTCTGGTCCGGAACAGCACCTTCATCTGGTGTTTAATAGAATAGTAAGGCCCAATGCCCACCGATGTATTTTTACTGCATAATTCGCGACCAGATGCCCAATGCGAATTCCACAGCAATGTCCGTTCATAGCATGCTATGTTAAAAGATTCTTCCATGTCCGCGAGCGAAATCAACTGTGATTTTCCGCTCGTGGGGGAGAATCTCAGCATGTTCTATTTGGTACAGGAAATCGCATAAACAGCTTCCATTGCAGCCAATAGAAGCCATTTGACCCAGGGCGATTCCAAAATGCCAATTTTGAAATCGCCATGTATCCATGTCATCGCCGTCGTGACATGCCCTGCACTGTGACGGCCGAGACACTCGCGGCGGATCCGTACAGGTGAATTTCGCAGTCGTAATCTGACCCGGCCGCGGGCATGAGGTCTAAGGCAGTGAAGAGAATTTAAAAACTGCTGGCAAAAGCAGCAGGTGACATCTCAAAGGCAAGTCATCTCTGTCACATGTTATACTAACAGACATATGACAGAAACATATAGTAAAGAGTAAAGCCAGAAAGAAAGAATTGCTGGAATATAAAAATATGAATACAGATAGAGAAAGCATAAGCCGCGGCAGGCAACATAGCAAGAGCATATGCAATCTGTTTTATGATGTAATCCAACGAATTATATACGTATCCTAGGACAAGCCTTCTACAATACTTGTACAATAATACAAATTAATAGCAGAGACATGTTGTTTCTCTTGATCACCACCAATGACAAAATCGAAATGTGTTGAATGTTTGTCATGGCAGCCAGAGGTTAAATGAAGGCTTCTAGGCCTTCAGGTCTGTAATGGTACTGTAGCGCTTATGCCTTCCTCTGGTGGGCTGTAATCATATGAACAATAAGACACAATACACTGCAATACTGCAAAACATAATAGGAGATCACACAGAAATTAAAAAATAAATAAATATATATATATATATATATATATATATATAAAAAATCTTTAAAAGATTACAAAAAAACACTATATTTTACATAAATATAGACAGAAAAAAAATTGGCATCTCTGTATCCGAAGAAGTATGAACTATTAATATATAATGTTATTTATCGCACATAAAGAAATGCAAAAAACAGAAATGCTGGTTTTTGGTTACATCCAAACCCAAAAGAAATTGGACAAAAAAAAAAATCATCAAAAAGTCATATTCAACTAATTGTACCATTTCAAGCTATAGCTCATCCTGCAAAAGGCAAGCCCTTACACAGATCCATCAATGGGAAAATATAAAAAGGTATGAGTGGTAGAATATAGTCACAAAGCAATTTTCAAAACTATATTTTTTTATTTCAAAAATGTTTTAATTGTAAATCAGGTCATGTATGCAATTATGCTGATAGTTATCCTCGCAAGGCGTATATTGAAGTTGTAAGACTCAATGTCCACGGGTGAATTTGATTTGGGGGCACCCGCATGGGAGATCTGCAAATCAGTGAAAAGCATGCAGATGTGATTTTTATTTCCCTGTGTGTGGATTCCACGTGCCGGAAGATATCGCTTATGCTCCATTTTCCTGTGGATCACACGCTGCTTCCATTGAAGTCAGTTGAAGCCGTCCAATCCCGCCCGCAGCTGTCAATGTAGTCGTGCCGCGGATCTGTGCCTAATTAGAGCATATCCAACAACACAATAATCATAAGCATCCACATTGAGCTTTGAACAATATGAGGTAGAGCATGTGTCAGTACAGAAGTGTTCGTAATTGATATCTGGACCAGTTGGGGGGGGTTTCCCATATGGTTCCCCTTCTACTGCGATACGTTCTAACAAGCTTGATGCTATGTCGCCAAGAGGCACAAGAGTCCAGAAGGACTCCAAGGAGCTTTTCCATTTTATCATCTCTCAATGTTGATAGTTTTTAATAAAGCATCATCCTAGAAACTCTATCAATGACTGGTTTAGTTTGTAGAGAAGCTGACAACCACTGTGAGGCTATGTATAGTCTGGCACCCTGCAGATATATTGAGACACTTTGTGTTGTTGGTTATTAAATCCTGTTGGCTTGTCGCTAACAGGCAAACCCATAGTGGATAGAGGGAACGTTTTTGCCAGTCACTCTGGTAATGAGCTTCGCAACCTGTCTCCAGAAGTGTGCTGTATGACAAGGCCACCATATATGTAGTGCTGTTGCAATGGCTTTGCACCCTCTAAAGCAATCTGATGATGTGCTTGGGAGAACTTGCGGACTCTCGCTGGTCCGCCATTGCTCTGTAGAAAATGATATATTCAAATCCTCCTCCCAGCGTAGCATAAAAGGTAGTTTGGTTCCATCTGGAGGTTGATTCATAATAGAATAGAAAAGGAAGATTGTACCCGGTTGTAAGGGGTTCCATAGATGCCTACTCTTAGACTGGGTTGGGGATAATCAGCAATAGAGATGGTAGAATTGATATTAGTGAGTATTTGAAACCATTTTTCCTCCAAATTAGAAACAGATGATATGTTAGGGTTAGAGATGAGCGAACGTACTCGTCCGAGCTTGATACTCGTTCAAGTATTAGCGTGTTCGAGATGCTCGTTACTCGTAACAAGTACCACGCGATGTTCGGGTTACTTTCACTTTCATCTCTGAGACGTTAGCGCACTTTTCTGGCCAATTGAAAGACAGGGAAGGCATTACAACTTCCCCCTGCGACGTTCAAGCCCTATACCACCCCCCTGCAGTGAGTGGCTGGCGAGATCAGGTGTCACCCGAGTATAAAAATCGGCCCCTCCCGCGGCTCGCCAGAGATGCATTCTGACATAGCTGAGGGAAAGTGCTATCGTGTTGGAGCTGCTATAGGGAGAGTGTTAGGAGTTATTGTAGGCTTCAAAAACCCCAACGGTCCTTCTTAGGGCCACATCTAACTGTGTGCAGTACTGTGGAGGCTGCTTTTTGCAGTGTTGCACTTTTTTTTTTTTGGTATATCGGCCGTGCAGAGCATTGCACCCTGCAGTAATACTCCAGGGACAGAAGTGCGTAGGCAGGGACAGAAGACTTTTCTAAAAAATATTGGGCAAAAAATCTATTTGGCCTGCCTGTGACTGTGCTCAGTGTTCTGGGTCTGTCTGTGCTGGGTGTAGTAGTTCTACAAAATCATACGCAGCCAGCTAAGTGTTCCAGCAGGCTTGCACCAAATTATTTCCTGGCTCTGTCTGGGCTCTGAAATCACCGCTGTGTTGCAGTTGACAGTGCAACACTCTGCAGTTCTGTGACATACTCCAGGGACAGAAGTGTGGAGGCAGGGACAGAAGACATATTTATTGAATATAGGCAGTGTGCCTTTTCTAAAATACATTGGGCAAAAAATCTATTTGGCCTGCCTGTGACTGTGCTCAGTGTTCTGGGTCTGTCTGTGCTGGGTGTAGTAGTTCTACAAAATCCTACGCAGCCAGCTAAGTGTTACAGCAGGCTTGCGCCAAATTATTTCCTGGCTCTGTCTGGGCTCTGAAATCACCGCTGTGTTGCAGTTGACAGTGCAACACTCTGCAGTTCTGTGACATACTCCAGGGACAGAAGTGTGGAGGCAGGGACAGAAGACATATTCATTGAATATAGGCAGTGTGCCTTTTCTAAAAAATATTGGGCAAAAAATCTATTTGGCCTGCCTGTGACTGTGCTCAGTGTTCTGGGTCTGTCTGTGCTGGGTGTAGTAGTTCTACAAAATCATACGCAGCCAGCTAAGTGTTACAGCATGCTTGCGCCAAATTATTTCCTGGCGTTCCGTAAACGAAGTCAGCCTCCAACCACTGGCCAATAAGCGGCACATTTAATTACAGCGTTCTGTTTCTGCACTACTGGTAATACAGCATGCTGAGGGGTAGGGGTAGGCCTAGAGGACGTGGACGCGGGCGAGGACGCCGAGGCCCAAGTCAGGGTGTGGGCACAGGCCGAGCCAGTGCATTGGCCAGGGCTAGAGGCAGGGCCAGACCGAATAATCCACCAACTGTTTCCCAAAGCGCCCCCTCGCGCCATGCCACCCTGCAGAGGTCAAGGTGCTCTACGGTGTGGCAGTTTTTCACAGAGACGCCTGACGACCGACGAACAGTGGTGTGCAACCTTTGTCGCGCCAAGATCAGCTGGGGAGGCACCACCACCAGCATGCGCAGGCATATGATGGCCAAGCACCCCACAAGGTGGGACGATGCCTGTTCACCGCCTCCGGTTTGCACCACTGCCTCTCCCCCTGTGCCCCAACCTGCCACTGAGATCCAACCCCCCTCTCAGGACACAGGCACTACCGTCTCCTGGCCTGCACCCACACCCTCACCTCCGTTGTCCTCGGCCCCATCCAGCAATGTCTCTCAGCGCAGCGTCCAGACGCCGCTAGCGCCACTGTTTGAGCGCGAGCGCAAGTACGCCGCCACGCACCCACACGCTCAAGCGTTAAACGTGCAGTTTGCCAAATTGATCAGCCTGGAAATGCTGCCGTATAGGCTTGTGGAAACGGAGGCTTTCAAAAGCATGATGGCGGCGGCCCCGCGCTACTCGGTTCCCAGTCGCCACTACTTTTCCCGATGTGCCGTCCCAGGCCTGCACGACCACGTCTCCCGCAACATTGTACGCGCCCTCACCAACGCGGTTACTGCCAAGGTCCACTTAACAACAGACACATGGACAAGCACAGGCGGGCAGGGCCACTATATCTCCCTGACGGCACATTGGGTGAATTTAGTGGAGGCTGGGACAGAGTCAGAGCCTGGGACCGCTCATGTCCTACCCACCCCCCGAATTGCGTGCCCCAGGTCGGTGGTGGTATCTGCGGCGGTGTATGCTTCCTCCACTAAACCACCCTCCTCCTCCTACGCAACCTCTGTCTCGCAATCAAGATGTGTCAGCAGCAGCACGTCGCCAGCAGTCGGTGTCACGCGGCGTGGCAGCACAGCGGTGGGCAAGCGTCAGCAGGCCGTGCTGAAACTACTCAGCTTAGGAGAGAAGAGGCACACGGCCCACGAAATGCTGCAGGGTCTGACAGAGCAGACCGACCGCTGGCTTGCGCCGTTGAGCCTCCAACCGGGCATGGTCGTGTGTGACAACGGCCGTAACCTGGTGACGGCTCTGCAGCTCGGCAGCCTCACGCACATGCCATGCCTGGCCCATATCTTTAATTTGGTGGTTCAGCGCTTTCTGAAAAGCTACCCACACTTGTCATACCTGCTCGGAAAGGTGCGCCAGCTCTGCGCACATTTCCGCAAGTCCCACACGCACGCTGCCACCCTGCGGACACTGCAACATCGGTTTAATCTGCCAGTGCACCGATTGCTGTGCGACGTGCCCACACAGTGGAACTCTATGCTCCACATGTTGGCCAGACTCTATGAGCAGCGTAGAGCTATTGTGGAATACCAACTCCAACATGGGCAGCGTAGTGGGAGTCAGCCTCCTCAATTATTTACAGAAGAGTGGGCCTGGTTGGCAGCCATCTGCCAGGTCCTTGGAAACTTTGAGGAGTCTACCCAGATGGTGAGCGGCGATGCTGCAATCATTAGCGTCACCATTCCTCTGCTATGCCTCTTGAGAAGTTCCCTGCAAAGCATAAAGGCAGACGCTTTGGAATCGGAAACGGAGGCGGGGGAAGACAGTATGTCGCTGGATAGTCAGAGCAACCTCATGTCTATATCTCAGCGCGTTGAGGAGGAGGGGGAGGAGCATGAGGAGGAGGGGGAAGAGACAGCTTGGCCCACTGCTGAGGGGACAGATGCTGCTTGCCTGTCATCCTTTCAGCGTGTATGGCCAGAGGAGGAGGAGGAGGGGGAGGAGCATGAGGAGGAGGGGGAAGAGACAGCTTGGCCCACTGCTGAGGGTACAGATGCAGCTTGCCTGTCATCCTTTCAGCGTGTATGGCCAGAGGAGGAGGAGGAGGAGGAGGAGGAGGAGGATCCTGAAAGTGATCTTCCGAGTGAGGACAGCCATGTGTTGCGTACAGGTACCCTGGCACACATGGCTGACTTCATGTTAGGATGCCTTTCTCGTGACCCTCGCGTTACACGCATTCTGGCCACTACGGATTACTGGGTGTACACACTGCTCGACCCACGGTATAAGGAGAGCCTTTCCACTCTCATTCCCGAAGAGGAAAGGGGTTTGAGAATGATGCTATACCACAGGGCGCTGGTGGACAAACTGATGGTAAACTTCCCATCCGACAGCGCTAGTGGCCGAAGGCGCATTTCCGCGGCCCAGGTAGCAGGGGAGGCGCAGAGATCAGGCAGCATGTACAGCGCAGGCAGGGGAACATTATCCAAGGCCTTTGCCAGCTTTATGGCTCCCCAGCAAGACTGTGTCACCGCTCCCCAGTCAAGGCTGAGTTGGCGGGAGCACTGTAAAAAGATGGTGAGGGAGTACGTAGCCGATCGCACGACCGTCCTCCGTGACGGCTCTGCCCCCTACAACTACTGGGTGTCGAAGCTGGACACGTGGCCTGAACTCGCGCTGTATGCCCTGGAGGTGCTTGCTTGTCCTGCGGCTAGCGTCTTGTCAGAGAGTGTGTTTAGTGTGGCTGGGGGAATCATCACGGATAAGCGTACCCACCTGTCAACCGACAGTGCCGACAGGCTTACACTCATCAAGATGAACAAAGCCTGGATTTCCCCAGACTTCTCTTCTCCACCAGCGGACAGCAGCGATACCTAAACAATACGTAGGCTGCACCCGCGGATGGAAGCATCGTTCTCTATCACCATCCAAAACGGGGACCTTTTTGCTTCATCTATCTGTGTATAATATTGCTCCTCCTCCTGCTCCTCCTCGAGAAAGCTACTGTGATTAGCTAACACACGTGCCTTCAGCCAATCACAGCCATTCAATGACATCATTGTCATTGGCTGTGATTGGCTGAAGGCACATGTGTTTTCTGGAGGCGGGGATATCAAGCCCTGTGTCCAGAAAGCAATGCTCTGCCGGGGACCAGGAGGGAGCGACAGCCTGCAGCAGCACCGCAGAATGCCAGGAGAAGTGAGTAATGATTTTTATTCTTTGCTCCGCTGTATTCCCGGCGTATAAGGTGACAGTTGGGGGGTCGTCTTATACGCCCCGTCGCCTTATACGCCGGTATATACGGTATATATTTTTATTGTAACACATTTCTGGATGAATTGCAGGGAAGGGCTTATATATTTAAACCCTTCCCGACAATTCATCCCGCGATCGCCGGCAGCCCATTGCTTTCAGTGGAACCTGCTGTATTGCCGGCTCCATTGAATTCAATGGGCAAACATCGTTCTTCTCTGCCACAGCTGTTACAGCTGTGGCAGAGAAGAATGATTTGTCTTCTATATGTTCTCAATGGGGTCGGCGCTGCTGAGCGCATATAGAGAAGAGAATAGGAATCGCAGATCGCACATAGGTGCGATCTGCGATTTCTATGGCCTAAGAAGGACCGTTGGGGTTCTTGAAGCCTAAAATAACTCCTAACGCTCTCCCTATAGCAGCAGCACTTTCCCTTATTTATGTCAGAAGGCATCTGTGGCGAGCCGCGGGAGGGCAGATTTTAATACTCGAGTGACACCTAATCTCGCCAGCCACTCACTGCAGGGGGGTGGTATAGGGCTTGAACGTTGCAGGGGGAAGTTGTAATGCCTTCCCTGTCTTTCTATTGGCCAGAAAAGCGCGCAAATTTCTCAGGGAAGAAAATGAAAGTAACTCGAACATCGCGTGGTACTCGTTACGAGTAACGAGCATCTCGAACACCCTAATACTCGAACGAGTATCAAGCTCGGACGAGTATGCTCGCTCATCTCTATTCGCTAACTCTTCTAGCTGTTGTTATGGCCATCAAAAAGGCCACTTCAATTGATAGATTTCTAAGAGAAAAAGACTATCTGTTCAAATAGATGTTGGCATAAGCTATCCAGAACTGAATTAAGGTCCCAGGTCGGAAATGACTTCCTGATAAAGGGTTTAAGTCTGTCGGCCCCCCACAAAAACCTATGTATCCATTTATTGTTACTTAACTGGCAATCGAATACGAGCTAAGAGCTGCGACTTTAACTCTAAGAGTTCTGGGACTAAGACTCAGGTCCAGACCATCCTGCAAAAATTCTAAAATTTTTGTCAAGTCAGGTTTATCTGTGTCAGGAATATGAGGTCTAAACCGCTGGGAAAATTTTTTCCAGACTTAAGAATATATTTTTGAAGTGGACACTTTACGACTCTTAAGGAGCATTTCGATTACCTTGTCTGGCAATCCCTGCTTCCTCAGCCTCTGGCGCTCAGGAACCAAGCTGTCAGCTTCAATTGGTGAATCTGGTGACAGAAGGCTAGACCTTGGGACAGAAGGTCCTGCCTCAGGGGAAGTGCAATCAGAGCATCTATGAGCAGGATTTTAACAGCGGATACCAGGGTCTTTTTAGCCATGCTGGTGCTATAAGACTAACCTTGGTTTGACTGTTGCAGATTTTTTCAGGACTCGAGCTATCAGAGGAAGAGGGGGAAAGGCATTAGCCAGTTCCATCTCCCAATTCTGGGACAGAGCTTCCAGTGCAAATTGTCTGTCCCTGGTGTTTATGGAATAGAATTTCCGGCACTTTGTATTGTTGTTGTCTGCAAACAAGTCCACTTGCAGGGAACCCCACCAGGCTGTTAAAGATCAGAATACGTCCATATTTGGGGACCAATTTCCCGGATTTATTTTCTCCAGGTTTAAATAATCTGCAACCACATTTAGCGAGCTATTTAAATGCACTGCTGATGGGGATCTTACATTCTCTTCTACCCAAGAAAATATCCTTTTTGGACAGGCGTTGAAGGTGAGGGTGCCTGGTTCCGCCCTGGTGGCGAATGAAATAAAAACTGCTTTTGACATGCTGTCCCTGCAGTGCACCTCCTGCCTGGATTAAGGTCTGCCAAATAGTTCTAACTTCCCTATAATTTGAAGATAGGGAGCTGACGTAAGGTGACCAGGAACCTTGTAAGTTACTATCACTGTCTCTCGCCCCCTATCCTGATCTATTAGTAGTAGTTACCACAATGAGTGGAGAAGATTCCCATGAAACTCCTTTCCTAAGATTTTGCAGTAACAGCCACCAATTTAGGGATGTTTTGACCGCTACTGATAGTCTAAACTTTATGTCTAGGGAAGATTGATTTCTATCCCATACTGACATTTCTTGTTGTAGAGTTCTGGAATGAATCCTGGCCCAGGTGACCATGGAAAAACAAGCTGACATCTGGCCCAGAATCCCCATGGTCTCTCTTATCGAGAATCAATCTTTTCTCTGAAATTTCTTGATGGAAAGAATTAGGTCCATCCTCTTGACGGAAGGTAAAAAAGAACACCACTTACGGGAGTCTAACAAAACCTCCCAAAAAACTTTCTTGGTATCTGTCTAAAGGCTTGATTTTTCGAAATTAATCAACCATCCCAGATCAGAATAAAAGACTCAGTGTCTCGCCTAAGTGTTGTTCCATGGTTTGGGAATTTTTTGAAATAAGCAAAAAAATCATCTAAATAAGGTACTATACAGATTCCCTGATTCGTAAGGAATCCTATTGGCTCGATCATGATTTTTGAAAATATTCCCGGGGTGGTTGAAATACCGAACGTCAGACATAAAAAAACTGAAAATGAAGAATTTTTGAGTTTATTTTGATTGTGAACCTAAGATACTTTTGATATGCAGAATGAATAGGTTTTTGAAAGTATGCATCTTTTAAGTCGATTGTACACATTACGTCTGATTGATTAAAGGAATCATAGAGTTTACCTTTTCCATATTAAGCTGTTGATTATTTATATAATTTATCAGGGATTTTAAATTGAGAATAGTTTTAAAAGAACCATTTGGTTTTGACACTAAAAATAATGGAGAATAAAACCCAAACCCCCGATCCAACGAAGGGACCGGAACCACCTCACCCATTCATAACAGGTTTTCTACCCCCTCCTCCAATCTTGCTTGCAGAAGGAAGCATTGGTTTGGGGTAACCAAAATCTTCCTAGAGAGCAGGGAATTAAACTTAATCCTATACCCTGAAAAAATAACTTCCAAAACCCAGGGATTCCCCGTAACCTGATGCCATCTCCCTGAGAATTGGCATAACTTGCCCCCTACCGGAATTGTGGATTCATTTGCGCTCGGATCTAGGTGGAAAGAGAGAGGAAGGTTTACCCTTACCTCCCTTTGCGTAGAACCAGCTGCCCATCTTGCCTTTGCCTTTTTGGACCCTAGAGCGAAAAGGCTGCCTGAACCCTGCATGCTGCTCCTGGGAACCCCTTCTTGTCTCCCGCCTTTTCCAAAATTTTGTCCAGCACGGGGCCAACTAGGTATTCCCCTTGGAAGGGAATTGAACACAATTTGTTTTTTGAAGCGGTGTCACCCAAACATGCTCTGAGCCACAGCGCACGCCGAGTGGTATTGCACAATGCTGCATTTTTCGCCAAAAAATGGACTGATTCGGCTGAAGCATCAGCCAAAAAGCCTGTAGCTTTCTTTTAGCAAGGGAATGCATCCTGCTAATTCTTTCCTAGAGGATTCTTGCATCAGATGGGACTCTAATGGAGATAACCATATGTACATGGAGCGTGTGACTGACGTTGCCGCGATGTTGGCGTCTATTAAGTTTGCTGTGGTCTCCCATCCTCACTTGAGGAGCCCGTCCACCTTCCAGTCCATGGGATCCTTAAGCTGTGAAGCATCCTCAAATGGGAGTACCGGTTTTTTGATTAATTTAGCGACTTGAATGTCAACTTTCGGAACTGTGTTCCACAGCTTGGTATTCTCAGCGGGGAATAAGAGCCTGTCTTTAAAATCTTTGGACATTAAAGGGGTTGTCCCGTGGCAGCAAGTGGGTCTATACACTTCTGTATGGCCATATTAATGCACTTTGTAATGTACATTGTGCATTAATTATGAGCCATACAGAAGTTATCAAAAGTTATTCACTTACCTGTTCCGTTGCTGGCGTCCTCGTCTCCATGGTTGCCGTCTAATTTTCGCCGTCTAATGGCCAAATTAGATGCGCTTGCGCAGTCCGGGTCTTCTGCTTTTCTCAATGGGGCTCCGTGTAGCTCCGCCCCGTCACGTGCCGATTCCAGCCAATCAGGAGGCTGGAATCGGCAATGGACCGCACAGAAGCCCTGCGGTCCACCGAGGGAGAAGATGCCGGCGGCCATCTTCACCGGGTAAGTAAGAAGTCACCGTAGCGCGGGGATTCAGGTAAGCGCTGTCCGGTGTTCTTTTTTAACCCCTGCATCGGGGTTGTCTCGCGCCGAACGGGGGGGGGGGGGGTGTTGAAAAAAAAAAAAACTCGTTTCGGCGCGGGACAACCCCTTTAACAACCATTTTTCCTCTCTTTCCCATTCATCTTCTATCAATTGTTTTAGTGTTTGATTAACACGAAAACACTTGTGACGCCTTGTTCTCAACCCAACAAACAGCTCTTCCTGAATAGACCTTGGTTGTTGGATATCTGATACTTCCATTGTGTTACAGCTCAGTATACTGCTGAGGTTGGAAGATAGGTTCTGTTGTAATCGCCTGGACTTCCTCTCGCACCATCTGGCGGATACCATCCATTAAAGATTGCTGTTCATTTTTAACGATTTTTGATGTGCACTCAACACATATAAGTTTCTTTGTATTATCCTGCAATTTTAGCGCATTTTCTGAGCCTTCTTTTACTGTCCAATTCTTTGGATGTATCCTCCTGCAATAAAATGCAAGAGAGGCTATTAAAATGGAGGATAATAATTCAAGCTTTAACAAGAGTTTTGTCCATATGGACTACTCACACTTGCTGCACTTCCCCTGTCTCCTTCCATGCTGTCCATCACTGCTGCAGTGTAGGAAGAAGCTTTTTAGCATGTTGCCCATATGGGTGAGTTCAAGGGGAAAAAAGGAGATGCTTTTATTTGAATTTGGCACCTCCAGGCCATCCCTCCCCTTTGTCAATCCGCCTAGATGCCGCAGGCAGCATTGAGTGTGATTCCCGGAGCCACGCCAGACCTACTGTGAATTTAAACAGACTAACTTAATTCCACAAGAGCTTTACAATCATGAAAGTTTTGTCAAGTTCTAAAGACTACGATGCCAAGTTCTAAAGATTGAGTGTTACTTCTGCTATCAAGTAAAAATAGTTACTGCTCATAGTGCTCTGTCCATAATCTACCTGCCTGAGGGTTCCATCAGACGTGATCAGCTAACTGCAAGACAAGACTGAGGATCTGGAAAACACATGTCGACAGAACAGCTTGAGATTTGTAAGCAAACCAGGAAGTATCAAGCTAGAATCTTTCATTCAATTCCTAATGAAATGTTTAAAGGCCCATTTAGACACAATGATCATTCAAAATTTGCTCAAAAGCCATCTTTTGAGCGATAATCGTTCTGTCTAAATGTGCTGCCACCGTGCACTGTTCGTGCATTATTCATTCATTGCTCATTTCTAGAAAGCTAGAAATGAGCAATGAGCCTTATCAGTGCTGCACGCTGATTACAGAGCCACCCGTGACAACCATCTTGCAAACCCCGCAGTCTCACCCACTTTGGCGCACTCAGCTCGGCCGTTGCACATGTCTCTAGTAGGTGCTGGAACCGAGGCCTGCAGGGCAGTAGAAGGAGGCAGCCATGACAGGGTTAATGGGAAGTAAAGGGGTTAACAAAGAGGAGGAGGGGAAAGGAAAGTGGGGGGGGGGGGGGGGGGGAAGAAGAGATGGCTGTGGCATCAGAGTGCGGTCCAGACTGAGAAGAACAGATGTTGGAGAGATCCCAGCAGGTGGTTGTGACGGTGCCTGGAGCTATAGCTGTGAGGGAAGATGAGGCCGAGGAGAGTAGGGCAACGATGAGGTTAATCCGTGCATACGAGGCAGCGCTGTCTTTTCCGGAACCCCTGCAGTGGTGTTGGGGGGGACAGGCTCGAGAGAAACACCATCAGGCAGAGCGGCATGGTGTCCAGCGCTGAGCCCATTTCCAGTCGGGGCGAGGCTTAGTGCCGGACTGATAAGAGTAGCAGGAGAGAGCAGGGATGGGGGGCTACAGGGGAGCTGGCTCAGGAGGAACACCATCAGGAAGTGCAGCATGGCGTCCGGCACTGGGCCAGTCTCCAAATAGGGGGTGGGGCTTAGTGCCGGACTGATGGCAGATCAGAGCGAGGCAGCAGGCTCGGGAGAAACAACATCAGGCAGTGCGGCATGGCACCCGGCGCTGGGCCCATCTCCAGATGGGGGGCTGGGCTTAGTGCCAGACTGACAGCAGAAGCAGGAGAGAGCAGGAGGGGGAGGGGGGCTGCTCACCTGATAATGAATCGATTTGGGGAGCAACCCTGTGATGGTGATGGGCCCAGGAGGGCCGGATGTTTGGGTGTCTGGGTAGCGGCAATTCCAGAGATCGGAAGGAGAAAGATGGCAGTGAGCAGTCGGCTGGACCAGCATCGTGGCAGAAGGAAGGGGCCTCGGTCAAAGAGGAAATAGATCCTGAATAGAGATGAGCGAACGCGTTCGTCCGAGCTTGATATTCGTGCGAATATTAGGGTGTTCGGGATGTTCGTTATTCGTAACGAACACCATGCGGTGTTCTGGTAAATTAAACTTTCTTCCCTGAGACGTTAGCGCTTTTTTTTGGCCAATATAAAGACAGGGAAGGCATTACAACTTCCCCCTGCAACCTTTAAGCCCTATACCACCCCCCTGCTGTGAGTGGCTGGGGAGATAAGGTGTCACCCGAGTATTGAAATCTGCCCCTCCCGCTGCTCGTTATGGATGCATTCTATATGCGCTCAATGGGGCCAGCGGCAGCAGCGCTGACCCCATTGAGAACATATAGAAGACAAATCCTTCTTCTCTGGCACAGCTGTAACAGCTGTAGCAGAGAAGAACGATGTTTGCCCATTGAATTCAATGGAGCGGCAATACAGCATGTTCCACTGAATGCAATGGGCTGCCGGCGATCGCAGGATGAATGGTCGGAAAGGGGTTAAATATATAACCCCTTTCCTGCAATTCATCCAGAAATGTGTTACACTAAAAATATATACCGGCGTATAAGGCGACAGGGCGTATAAGACGACCCCCCAACTGTCACCTTATACGCCGGTAATACAGTGGAGCAAAGAATAAAAATCATTACTTACGTTTTTAGATGATCTGCGGTGCTCCTGCAGGCTGTCACTCCCTCCTGGTCCACGGCAGAGTATTGCTTTCTCCACGAAAGACTTTAAATCCCTGCCTCCAGAAGCACACGTGCCTTCAGCCAATCACAGCCAATGACAATGATGTCATTGAATGGCTGTGATTGGCTGTGTTTCTGGAGGCGGGGATTTCAAGGCTTGAAATCCCCGCCTCCAGAAACACAGCCTATCACAGCCATTCAATGACATCATTGTCATTGGCTGTGATTGGCTGAAGGCACGTGTCTTCCTGGAGGCAGGGATTTAAAGCCTTTCATAGAGAAAGCTTGTCTGCCGTGGATTAGGAGGGAGTGACAGCCTGCAGGAGCACCGCAGATCATCTAAAAACGTAAGTAATGCTTTTTATTCTTTGCTCCACTGTATTGCCGGCGTATAAGGTGACAGTTGGGGGGTCGTCTTATACGCCCGGTCGCCTTATACGCCGGTATATATTTTTAGTGTAACACATTTCTGGATGAATTGCAGGAAAGGGGTTATATATTTAACCCCTTTCCGACCATTCATCCTGCGATCGCCGGCAGCCCATTGCATTCAGTGGAACATGCTGTATTGCCGCTCCATTGAATTCAATGGGCAAACATCGTTCTTCTCTGCTACAGCTGTTACAGCTGTGCCAGAGGAGGACGATCTTTATGCTGACAGTGGGGGGGGGGGCACTCTTGCCGCTATTGTGGCTTAATAGTGGGACCTGTGAACTTGAGATGCAGCCCACCATGTAGCCCCTCGCCTGCCCTATCCGTCACTGTGTCATTCCCATCACTTTCCTGAATTGCCCAGATTTTCACACATGAAAACCTTAGCGAGCATCGGCGAAATACAAAAATGTTCTGGTCGCCCATTGACTTCAATGGGGTTCGTTGTTCGAAACGAACCCTCGAGCATCACGGGAAGTTCGTTCCGAATAACGAACACCCGAACATTTTGGTGTTCGCTCATCTCTAATCCTGAACTCTGATTTAAAGGGGTTGTCCCGCGGCGAAATCGAAAAAAAATTTTTTTCACTTACCCCCGCATTCTGCCCTGTTAAAAAGAAAGCATAGGTTAGTTTTTAAAAACAGCATTGCGCTTACCTGCATCAGCGTTCTGCAGCTTCTTCTTTTCTTCTTTTAAAGATGGCGCCGCTGGTCTTCTCCCACGGTGCACCGCGGGTCTTCTCCCATGGTGCACCGTGGATTTTCTTCTCCTTCCTTGCGTTCCATTGCCGATTCCAGCCTCCTGATTGGCTGGAATCGGCACACGTGACAGGGCGGAGCTACGATGATGACACGGTGACCAGCTCTCCGGCACGAGCGGCCCCATTCACCAGGCAGAAGCACGGACTGCGCAAGCGCGTCTAAAAACGCCAGAAGACATCGAAATTAGACAGAGACATGGAGACGGGGACGCTAGCAACGGAGCAGGTAAGTGAATAACTTCTGTATGGCTCATATTTAATGCACGATGTACATTACAAAGTGCATTAATATGGCCATACAGAAGTGTATAATAACCCCACTTGCTGCCGCGAGACAACCCCTTTAATGCCACAGTCAGTTAGGGTAAGAACATGAAATGGAAAGGGTTCAATGTTGGCAACGCCTGATATTCAATTGTTTGTTTGTTTTTTGTTTACTTTTGGTGCTCCCCAAGAGCATTAATTTGTTAGGATGATACTAGGGTGGTAGATATTTTGCGGATAGATGTTTGCCATGGGGTGTTCAATCTCATGTGCTTATCTAGAGTTGTTCAGTTCATATTTGGAATGGGTGGTGAGAGACATAGCGGGAAGCACTTCAGTCATTCACTACTGGAATGATTCTTTAGGAGTAGGTCCAACAAGGTCGCCAATTAGTGTGACACTGTTGGAGGACAGTGGAATGGGATGCACAGTGTTTCAGAGTGCCACTGGCCCCTGACAATATGGAGGGTTGTACAACGTGTTTAAATTTTGGGGTATTGCCATTGACTCTGGCAATCATTATTGGGGGAAGCATAATTTTGCTTGACAGATAATGCAGATGGCAAAAATGCTTGAAAAAGGCCTGCTTTTTATGGAGATTTAAAGAAGGCATAGGCTAGTGCTGTACCAGTTTTTAACAAGAATCACGGTGTGCTGTTCCATCTTAAAATTTTGGATAATGCAGATGGAGATTCTATTTTGTAGAAGGTTGGCATGCGGAACGGCAGGAATACGTTCGTCACATCATTTTATTTGATTGGGGAAGGTACAAAATGGAGGAGATGTGGAGGTGTGGTCGTCATTTTTGAATAGGTACAATGGAAAGTCGTTGATTGCCGAAGCAATTGAGAATTTTGGTTGGGCATTAGTTACGGATGCGACAGGTAATGCAGGTGTTTGGGACCAATTTTCAAGGCCAATGGTGTGTTCGTCAGATGATTGGGTAGAATGGTTTTGTAAGAAATTGGGTGCTGTGGGGGCTTTGCCAATTGTTGTTGCAATGGCGCTCTGGAGAGATGTTTCAGGATAAAAAAAAGTGGCGGAATGGTGATAATTTGGGGATTACACAGGTGATTGTAATTTGACAGAATCTCCCCTCCGAGTGGTGAATCTCTTGCGCCATTATAGTTGAACATGTGGAGTGTATCGGTGCGTGTTCTGAGGGGGGGAGAAGATAATGCACTTGCAGATTCGCTTTCTTGATTCCAAGAGGTTTGGGGGTGATTGCCCCAGGAGTGGAATATGAGGGGAAGATATGCCCACCACGACTTGGAAGGCAAGCGGCGAGTCACCTGCATCGCTGGCTCCAGGTATTTGACGGCATATGGGTCGGCCTGGGGGGGGGGGGGGGGCGGAGACCTAGTTGGCCAATTTTGGGGACATTAGGAAAGAGGAGGATAGTGGGGGATTTGTGGATTAGTTGGGGGCAAAGATCAGCAAGGGGGTGGGTTGTCAATGGCTAAGGGTAACTGCTTTATTGCAGCCTGAGCATATGATTTTAAATTCAGGGAGTATAGGAAGTAAAGTTTTTGGTGGATCAAGCCTAAAAGAGCTTAGGATGGGAAAGGGGCAACTGGACACGTGTAGGCCAGTGTCATTTAGTCTGTGGAAGAAATGGGTTTAAAAGAAAAAAAAATGTTGGAAAGTTTGTATAGGGGAGTCAGGGGTCAGCATGGGTCTGTAGTTACAGCATGTGGATGGGTTTTTTCCTGTACAGGTTTGAGTTTACAATGGTATTTTTTGTAAATCTTTGAGGAACATTGCGATGGATAGTTCCTGTTGCTGGGACACATTCGATTAGAGAGGGGGGCAGCTACTGAAGCAGCTGCATTAAGATGGGTTATGGGAACAGAAAAGAAGAGCAGTAGGAGGGAGTCTGGGCAATATAAGTTTAATATATTACCACATTTGCTGTGAAGCAGTTATATGAGTGGTGGGGGCGAGATGATTTATAATGTTGGTTTCTGCTTTACAGATCACCGCTCGGCCTTAGTCTTGGGAGTGGTGAGTGTGGATGTTCATGCTAACTGAGTTGAGAAGGGTAAGAAGTTCGGCAGTGATGAGATGGATAGGAGTGAGGGAGTTCTCCTGATGCAGGGTATTGCCAGATTTTCAAAGGTTGAGCTTAGACATGGTGCCTGACATTTTTGGGTTTACATGTGGGGGTAACGATTTGGATAGAAGACCATGTAGTGATTTATCGAGTATTAGTATGCTTAGGCTGCTAACGTCATATAAGTGGTTGATAATTGTTTGATCGGTGATTGTACCCCGTAAAACAGGGCGTGATACATGGTCAATTACGTTTTTGAACAAGGCTCGGATAAAACTAATTTGGGTAGTTTTACTGCTGTAGATCGTGATGGAGGAGTGGTGGTTCGCCATTTGGATTCAGAAACGGGGGCACGGGGATTTTGAATTTAGGACAGAGTGCATGTCAATGATGTAGGCTTTGAGCAATGGTCGCTAACAATTCAGGTGGGGATCGAGCAAGTGATGGTTTTGTGGGGTGCAGCGCAGGCTTGAGGGGGTCATGTTGTGCTTGCTGTGGAGGTTAGGGGGTCCTTTGAGTCGGAGAAAAGTGGAGTGGGAGGAAGGCAGGGGTGGATAGCTACCATCCCCCTTTATTGATTAATGATTATGGTGGGCTTGTCAGCTCTTGTCTCTAACAGGCCGGAGTTCCTGCAGAGATGGTGGAGTGTCTAGCCTTGGAATGGCTAGTGGGTCTTAGAGTCAGGAGGTAGGCAACTGGAGGCAAGTGATGATATTGGGTCTCCCGAATTGATTGGCTCATGGCGGGAGGCAGTTTTTGGGAACTTGGGTCTCCCGAGTCAGGGGGTGTGCGGAATGAGGCATTACGGTATATTTCCCTGGTTGGTGAGGTGACAGAATTGTTTGGGGCTCCAAGGACCTCCCTCTTTTCTGGGGTGGAAAGGTTTAATTTATGTAAATCTATGTTTGTAATAAAATGGCTGCTGTGGCCAATTTATCCAAAATCAAGTAGAGTGTTGTTAATTAGGTTATTGGGGAGTAAGTTGGTGTAGGTATTACGCTGTGGGGCTACAGCAGGAACGACTCAGTTATACCCGGGTCATGTCATAGAACTTGTGTTATTTATTTAAGTTATTTACTTTATGACTAACCTGATGATGCGAGCAAAACTGTGGTTTGTTATTTTTGAGTATTTGTGTATCGTTACCCCGGCTGTTATGGAACACTCGAAAGAGGTCTTTGTTTATTTTTTTTTTGAGGTTTTTTATACAGATAAATATTTGTTGAACAGAAGGGACCGGCACAACAGGGAGATTATCGGCACTGCTGCCAAGAAGGGAAGAAGAGGACCAGAGATCTCAGGCTTGACTTGATGTGCTTGAAGAGTCAGATTGACTCCTTCAAGGCAATTACAGACACTCAGTAAGTAGTACAGACACTTTAAGAGCGATGGAGCGTGGGAAACCCAGAGGTGTATGATATCAATGGGTCATTTTTGAACCCCGAGGTGCTCACATCAAATATAGAAGACTAGCAGTGCTGTAAATGAATATAATAATGATTCTATTCTCATTTCATCTTAACTAATTAATCCTGTGAGGATCCATAATTTCATGTGAATAAAAACCTGAATCACTTGTTAGAATGCAATCAACCTCAAATCCTTGATGATAATCAAAAAAATGATAGCATAAGAAAACTGCATAACATGACAGCTGGCAGATCAATCTTTGTCACTATTACACATATGACTTAAAGGAGATGTCTCGAGGAAGCAGTGAATTTTTTTTTTTGCCCAGTCCCCCTAATTAAGCATACATTACTAAGCCCCCCTGTAAATGACTTTTCTAGCTGGT
This sequence comes from Eleutherodactylus coqui, assembly GCF_035609145.1. NCBI lineage: Eukaryota > Metazoa > Chordata > Amphibia > Anura > Eleutherodactylidae > Eleutherodactylus > Eleutherodactylus coqui. Next base: position 98,332,646 of record NC_089841.1, read on the forward strand.
TTGTACTTACCGTTCCAGCGTTTCAGCAACTTATAAAAGTTTCCCCAAGATGGCCGCCGGCTTTTTTCCCGTCGCTTGCTGTAGCCCGACGTGCGCGCTCCCGAGACGCTGCCAGCTGTGTCTCCATGACAACACGACGCCCCGCAGCCGCCGACCGGACCCCTGGAGTGAACACGGCCGACCAGTCACCCACCGCCAGGCAGCAGGTAACCGGCGCAGCCCCCGGCCCCCCCACGCTAGACCCGGCTCCCCCGCGCTACCGCCCCGGCTCCCCAGCGCTACCCCCCCGGCTCCCCAGCGCTACCGCCCCGGCTCCCCAGCGCTACCGCCCCTGCTCCCCAGCGCTAGACCCTGACAGACGAAGGCCCCGAAGGCCCCGAAGGGCTCCGGAACCTAGCGCTGGGCTCCGGGGCCTACCGCTGTGGCCCGGGACCTTCACCTGTTAGTGAAGATCACCCCCCGACCCATCACTTACCTGGGCGGCTTCTCGGGACAGCTGGGCTGCTGGGCTGGGCTTCTCCGCTGGGCAGCTCCAGTTTCTGTACCTTCCTCTAACAGAGGATGGTACAGAATGGCCGCTCCAGCGCGCTCCCGAGCAGTGACGGCTCGTCTGCGCATGCGCAGAAGAGCTGTAGCGGGGAGCACACTGAAGCGGCTCGTGCTGAAAGGAGAAGACCGGACTGCGCAAGCGCGTCTAAAAAAGCAAGCTGCCAGCAAATTTAGATGGAACCATGGAGACGAGGACGCTAGCAACGGAGCAGGTAAGTGGAATAACTTCTGTATGGCTCATATTTAATGCACGATGTATATTACAAAGTGCATTAATATGGCCATACAGAAGTGTATACCCCCACTTGCTTTCGCGAGACCTCCCCTTTAAAATATCTTGTTTTTTGCTATACAATAACATATTACCTATATGTAGATTTAATTTTATATACTGTTCATACATATAATCCTGATCAAATCAAATTAGCTAAAGAGGTAAAAATCAGCTGGAAAATTGCTTAAATAGCAGCATGCAGTCTTTGACCACCTGATGCATGCTGTTTATTAGTATGTATCGGTCGTCTGAGAAATGGTGTGGCCATATTTGTTTGTCCAGATATCAGATTCTTCCCTTCAGGGTTCTTTCAGATGTCTGTAATACGGATCTGTAATATAGATGCATTACAAATAAAGTTGCATCAGTAGGTACAACACAAAAACTGATCCTTGTTTCTGTCCAAAAGATAATACAAATAAAAAACAAATATGGGGACCAATGCAGGTGAAATAGTGAGGAAATATGGATATAATACAGATGCATCCGTATTTTAAATAACTTTTCAGAGGCTATAACAAGTGTATTTTTCGTAAAAATAGACAAAAGTAGCGCATGCTGTGTATTTTAAACATGACTGTGAAAAAACCCTATAGATTTTCATTAGCGCCATACTGCACTTCGGAAATCACAAATCAAATATGGATTTGAAATATACTCATATAAAAGCAGCAAAACAGCTCGTTCACATCCGTGTTTAGGAAGCAGCAAAACGGCAACTGAGTGGACCCCCATTGACTATAATGGGGTCTGTTCAATTTCCGGCCCGCAGTCTGGCATTTTGCTGGAATTTACAGAACCAAGTAACGCAGCTTGCAGTTTTCTAGCGAAATTGGCCGTGTAAATACATCCTCAAGCACTTGTGTGGAAAGTCCCTGCTCAGCAGGATTTCATAATCCCCCACTCCATTGCAAACTATCAATATTCCAATCACTATCACATGGCTTATTTTTACAAGGACATAAAAAAGACCCAGAGAAGGAAAGCTTTTGCAGTAAGGCCTCATGTCCACGGGGAAAATATATTTTCAAATCTGCAGCAGATCACCTGGGCGCGTGATCCGCATGTAAAATTTCCGATAGGAATGCATTGACCACCCGCGGTTATATAAATAGCCGTGAATGGTATTTTAAAGTGATTTAAAAATTTCATGCGTGTGAAAAAAAAAAAACGCGACATGCTCCATTTAAGTGCGGATCACGCTCAGGGAAGCTTATTGCTCAATTGATCTCCCTCATGAAAAAAAAAAGGAATTTAAGTTCATCCGCACTGCATCCGCTGCGGAAATCCGCGTTACATATCCGTGCGGGCCACATTTTTCCCGTGGACATGAGGACATAGGGCGCCCACCCACTGGCGATTTTTTCCCTGCGAAATTCGCAGCATTTTTTTCTCTGCAGGGGTCTATGGGACTTGTAATGTTAAAATCGCGATCGCGCAAAATCGCAATTTACCGTGAAATCGCGATTTTAACATTACAAGTCCCATAGACCCCTGCAGAGAAAAAAATGCTGCGAATTTCGCAGGGAAAAAAAATCACCAGTGGGTGGGCGCCCTTAGGGTGCGTTCACATAATTTACTGCAGATTTGGCCACAGATTTTGGTACAGATCTGCTCAGATTTCACTCTTTCAAATGAATTCAAAATTGAATCAGTGAAATTTGCTGCAGTTCTACACCAAAATCTGCAGCAAATCAGCAATACGTAAAAGCACCTTCAGGCTGGGGTCTCATGGGATGGAATTCCAGCGGAATTCTCGCAGAATGGCCGCACCGAAAAACCACGGCATTTAGCAGCGGGTTTTGAAGTGGTTTCGTCATCTGCATTCTACTGCGGCTTTTTCTCCCCATAGAAAGGGGAGAGGTCACTGCAGAATTGAAAAAAGAATTGACATGCTGCATCTTTGTTTCTCGCGCTGCATGTGTGTTTCCGCGTAGCTTGGCCGCAACATGTGGATGAGATTTTTTGCAAAATCTCATCCAGTTTGCTGACTAATCTCGGGATTAGGAGCCATGGGCGGAATTGCGTGCGGACATTACACACGGAAATTCTGCAGCAATTTCGCCCAGTATGAACCCAGGGTCAGGCTATATTCAGATATGACAGATTTGTTGCAGAAATTCCTGTAAGTGAAAATAACTTCCATTGAATGCAGAGAAGTAAATCCAGGAGAGCCCTTCATAGGGTGAGAATTGTAAAGCATTTTTGGTGGCCTTTCCATAGGATGTGGCTTTTACTTTAGTGCAGGGATAAATATATTCACCACCCCCGCCCCCCCATATTAATATCAAATCCAGATCAGACCCTAGACCAGTGTTTCTCAACTCCAGTCCTCAGGACCCCTCAACAGGTCATGTTTTCAGGATATCCTATAGTAAGAACGCCTGTGGTAATGTCTGAGGCACAGACAATAATTACATCACCTGTGCCATCCTGAGGAAATCCTGAAAACATGACCTGTTGGGGGTCCCTGAGGACTGGAGTTGAGAAACACTGCCCTAGACCAATCCGCTAAATATATTCAGACAGCTATCCGGCCAGCACTCCGGCATGTTGCCGAAATTTACAGAACAAAATAACACAGCTCGCTGCACTAATTCGTCCTATTTTCTAGTGGAAATAAGCAAAAGAGTTTTCAAACAGAACCTCCGATGCGGATGTGAACAAGCCCTTAAAAACATTAGGATTCACCTGAAAGTTCCCTGTCACAGGCTTTAGGTGTTATTTAGGTTGTGTTATTTGCTTGTAAATAGACACAAGTGAACTAAACCTCTAGGACCCATATTTGGGCCGAATTTTGCTAAAAGATTTGTTTTGGTAAGAACTCAAGTTCATAAAGTTTCCATGTGTGGTCTTAACAGTGACTTGTAAAGTGGAAGAACAATGTTTTTCTCATGTGCCTCTAGACCTCTTGATGGATCCACTGGTTGCTCCAGTTACACTTACAATTAACCTTTAACTGTGGACATGGAGTCTCACAGACCCCTCCTCATTCTAGATTTCCGAGAATCGCGTACTTCCCCCCACTTCCCCTGCGACTGAACAGCTCAGTAGCTTTTGTTTTAGTTGCAAAAAGACCGGAGGTTGCATCGTCAATTAGGACTGAAAAGTTTCTATATTTCTTTATTATGTAAGATTATTGGAAAGGAAATGAAAGCCCAGGTAGAAATATACAGTTAATACATTTGAGAACCTTGCTAATAGAAGTGGAAAGAAAGAACAAAGACAAAAAATTCAAAAGGAAAGTAGAAGAGCAAGAGACACCGACCACAAACTAAAACAGGAAGGAAATGGTTGAGGAAGTAAGAGTGGCTGGGATCTTAGGAGGCAGTGATCATGCTATCCTTGAATTTTGATCAAAAAGGTGAGGAAGACCTAAGAAAATTCCGACCTAAAGGTTGGATTTAAGAAAGGCAGATTTTAATGAACTCAGAAAGAGGGTAGGAAGAATCCAATGGCTAGATGTTCTTAAGGACAGAAGTGTCCAAGAAGGTTGGGAAATACTGCGAAATGACATTCTCAAAGCACAGTCGTTCACAATCCCTAAAAGAAGGAAGAATGGGAAGCATTTAAAGAGACCAGGATGGATAAACACAGGATGGATTGAACACTTGCACACATGGTAAAAAGGAAGAAAAATATTTTTTTTCAATGGAAAGAGGGGGAAATATCTAAAGAAGAATATAATGCGGTCTGCAGAAACTGTAGGGCAAGTGTCATAAAAGCTAAAGCTAATAATAAATTGAGGCTTGCAACAGAGGCCAAAAGCAATAAAAAAAGGATTTTGGGGGTATGTCAAAACCAAAAGAAAAGTCAAAGATGCTATTGGATGCTTACAAGATGAAAATGCTGAATTGGTTAAGAATGAGGTTGAGAAGGCTGAACTTTTAAATTTCTATTTTGTATTTCTTTTTTCTTAGAAAGTAGAAGGAACATCAACTGTTCTTCCCTGTGCTATTGGGGGAATAAAAGAATGCAAACTATCTATAATCAGAGAGATGGTGAGAGAACACACAGCTAACTTAAATGAATTTAAGTCTCAAGGTCCAGATGAATTATATCCTAGGATACTAAAGGAAGCAGCGGAGGTCATTGCTGAACCACTCGCCATAGTCTTTGAAAATTTCTGGAGAACAGGAGAAGTCCCAGAAGATTGGAAAAGGGCAAATGTTTTCCCTATCTTCAAAAAAAAGGAAGAAGATGGATCCAGGAAACTACAAGCCTGTGAGCCTGACATTTATACCGGGAAAGATCTTTGAAAAAATTATTAAACAGCATGTATGCAAGTACTTGGATAAAAATGGAGTAATTAACCAGAGCCAGCATGGGTTTGTAACAAACAAGTCATGCCAGACTAATCTAATTTCTTTCTATGACAGAATCACTGACTGGGTTGATCAGGTAAATGCAGTTGATATAGTATATCTTGACTTTAGTAAAGTATTTGACAAAGTATCTCATACCATACTTTTTGAAAAAATGACCAAATATGGGATTGACAAGGCAACTGTGAGGTGGATTCAGAACTGGCTGAGTGATCGTACTGAAAGAGTGGTCATAAATGGCTGCACATCCAAGTGGAAGAATGTATCAAGAGGGGTACCACAAGGCTCTGTTAGGCCCAATGTTGTTTAATATTTTTATAAGTGATCTGGAGGAGGGCATTGATGGAAAACTGATCAAATTTGCTGACAACACAAAGCTAGAAGGGATAGCTAACACTAGGGAAGAGAGAGAGAGTATTTAAAAAGATCTAGAAAAGCTTGAATAGTGGGCACCAACTAACGGAATGGTATTTAACAATGAGAAATGCAAAGTCCTACATCTGGGCAAGAAAAATGAAAAAAATCATTTACGGAATGGGAGGAATTGGGCTAAGCAGCACATGTGAAAAAGACTTGAGTATAGTAATAGATCATAGATTGCAGATGAGTCAACAATGTGATGCAGCAGCCAAAAAAAGGCAAACACAATTTTTAAGAGAAGCAAATAGCCTAGATCACGTGAGGTAATTATCCCCCTCTAATCTTCCTTAGTCAGACGTCATCTGGAATATTGTGTCCAATTCTGGGCACCCCACTTTACAAAAAAGACAGACAAACTGGAGCAAACTCAGAGAAGAGTTACCAAGATAGTCAGTGGTCTGCAAATCATGCCCTATGAGGAACGGTTAAAGGATCTTGGAATGTTTAGCTTGCAAAAAAGAAGGCCGAGACTCAATAGCTGTCCACAAATATCTGAAGGAAAGACTAGAAGCAATGAGATGAAACTGAAAGGGAGGAGACACAAATTAGATATTTAAAAAAAACTGGGCTGATTTAGTGAATCCTGCTCTGAGCAGAGGGTTGGACCAGATGACCCTGGAGTTCCCTTCCAACTCTACTACTCTATGATTCTGTGATTACTAAAATATATTTTAAAAAGTTGATTTCTACATGGTGACCCATTTATAACCACCCTCTGCTTTCTATCACTGAGCCACTTACTTACCCACTTACATACATTCTCGCCCAGACCAAGCATTCTCATTTTATATACCAACCTGTTATGCAGCACAGTATCAAACGCTTTAGAAAAGTCCAGATACACAAGATCCAATGACTCTCCCTGCTCTAGTCTAGAACTTACCTTGTAGCATCTTACTGGCGCTGGGTAGGAGCCACGGGTGTAGTAGCCGCGCAGATCTGGAGGGAATAAGGGACAGCCAGGAATCAGCAATGGGTGGTCTTGGTATGCAGTACAGAAGAATGAGGCGGGTATCGCAGTCTGATGGAAAGGCAGAAGTCAGCAATGGATGGTCTCGATATGCAGTACAGAAGGATGAGGCGGGTAGCATTGTTTTGGAGGGAAGACAGGAGTTATCAGGTAGTCTTCAAGTCACTTGTAGTGGAGAAGTAGGAGGTGCTTGATCAAGGCTATAGAGCATAACAAACAAGCAAGGAGTCAGTGGTAGGGCCAGGCTTATAGAGGAAGTGCCTAATTAGCAGTAGGGCGGGGCCAAGACAAAGAGGCAGGAACTAGATCAGGAGCCAAGACAATGCTAGGATCAGCAGAGGAGCTTGGCCAGCAAGTTGGATAGCTCACTGGGGAGAGAAACTGTCTGGAGCACAGGAGGTCCTATGTTCTATCCCTGACATACCTTCTTGTAGAAGCTGATCAGATTGGTTTGACATAAACTCATGCTGATATAGAGTTATACTGTCATTTTCCTTGAGGTGCTCCAGGATAGCATCTCTTAGAACCTCCTCAAACATTTACTCACAATGGAAGTAAGACTTACCAGCATATAGTTTTCAGTCTGCCTATCACATTACTTAATTCCCTTAGAACCTGGGGGTGTATGCCATTGGATCCTGGTAATTTATCTCTTTTAATCTTTTTAAGGCAGCTCTGCACTTCTTCTAGGGTTAGACTGGTGACATTGTTCCAGTCAATAAGACTACTCTCACACGGGCATCATTTGAAAATGCCACGATTTAACAGTGTTTGGGTGCATTAAATGCACCCCATCATTACAATGGGTAATGAGGTGCGTAAAAAAGCGCTGAACTGCACTTAATAGAGCAGAGAGCATTCAAAAATCGTGGCTTTGTAGATCTTGTGTTCGAACGCTCATCTGAGAGGCCCCATTGAAGTCAATAGAGGCGTTTCACAGTGTTTAAAACACTACACTAAACGCTGTAAAAAAATGGTGTGTGTGAGAGTGGCCTAAGGTTAAGAGCATCTCTGAGCTCATTGAACTTTGCCTTCCTAAAGTTTAGTATTTTTGGAGTTCCTTGATAATCTCCCCTTTTGAAAGACAAGTGGAAATGTAATAGATTATGGTCACCATTTTCCAGATGCCCCCCAATCTGCACCCCTGTTATTCTGTCAGGTCTGTTGGTTAATATTAAGTCCAAAATGGCCGTCCCTCAAGTTGAGTCCTGAACAAGTTGGGTAAGGTAACTATCTTTAGTTATTGACAAAAACGTGTTACTTTTATGAGATCCGCAGGTTTGGGCTTCCAGTTTATATCCGGATAGTTGGAGTCCCCCCTGTCCCAAATAATTACTTCATTGTGATTTGCTGCTTAATCTATTTGCCTCAGTAATAGATTTTCAATGGCTTCTGTTATATTTAGTGGTCTTTAGAAAACCCTTCTGAGGATTTTTATTATTATTTATTATTGTTTTTTCTCTATGAATCTTTAACCATAGAGACTCCACATGTTCATCTCCCTCCCATATATTTTGCCGCAATGTGGGCTTTAAACAGGATTTTACATAAAGACAAACCTCTCCCCCTTTCCGTTTTTAACTATCCCTTCTGAACAGACTGAAACCCTGTAAGTTCACCACTCATTCAAAGCTTTTGTCCAACCAGGTGTCTGTTATTCCCACTATGTCGTTGCTTTCCTCAAACATTATTACTTCTAGTTTGTCTACTTTATTGGTCAGACTTCTAGCATTAGTCATACAGTTTAGAAGGTTTTGGTTATTTATTTATTTTTTAAGTGTTTTCTATTAACTATTCTGTACCAACTGTCCCACCACTCCACCCCCATTCTCATTACTTAGTCCCAGCTGTCTGTCAATACTGTCTTCCTTTCTCTCTCTGTGATTACCCCACCCAGTTTAAACACTTCTTCAACCTTCTACCATCTTCTCCCCAGCACAGCTGTACCCTTCCCATTAACATTAGGTTGTAGAAGAGAGGAGACCACGGCACTCGCAAAAACAACCCATGGGATAAAAATCCACTCAGGGGGGAGGAAAAATTATTTCCAAGACTTAAGCGTCAGTAATAAATGCAAAGCCACCCTAGGGGCTATGGACCTACGCCCCATAAAACATGTAGAGTAGACGAGTGGAGGAGGTGGAACATGGACTGCATATCCTGATCCTTATGTTATTTGGCTTGAAAAAGACCTAATTATAGGTCGAAACGTTGCCTATCTTAACTTGGACGCAATAAACATGTTCCTTTATATGACATAATTTTCTGCATCATTTTATGCTGCCACCTCCTCCACTCGTCTATCCTTCCCATTACCATGCAGCCCATCCCTATAGTAGAACCTGTAGCCAACAGCAAAGTTAGCCCAGTTCTCCAGGAACCCAACCCCCTCCTTCCTACACCAAATCCTGAGCCACTTGTTTCCCTTCCTAATCTCTCTCCACTTTTCTGGTGTGACACAGGTAGCATTTTAGAAAATACTTTGGAGGTCCTTGCCCCCAAGCTTAAAAACTATTTCAGGGAACTAGGATGTAAGGACCTTTCACCGACCTCTTGGGTATTTGTCTATTTAATTCTTGGGTATTTGTCTATTTAATTCTTGGGTATTTGTCTATTATAGCACAGTCTATTATGGAGCAGAGGAATTTTTTTTTTGCTGAGGTTTTTATGCAGCTAAATATTTGTTGAAGGTAGAGACAAAGCATTGTTGCTTCTAATAAAGGCTTCTTACAGTACAAGATGTTCTGCCAAGTATAACAGAAGTGTTGTCCTTTATTGTGTTGATAAACATTTTCCAATATACAGTACTGTTACATCCTTTGGATTTAATTTCAGTACGTTTTAAATGGATGGCAAAATACTTACTATGCTATAAGCACGGATCTATAGCATTAGATTTTTCAATACTCTGATCAGCTAAAAAGGTGACCTCTAGAAATGCAACAAATGTAGTCATAGCAGCATACTTGCAAACATTTTGAGATTAGAATTGATATTTTTAGAGAACGTTTTTTTTTCTATTGGAGTCATTCATTTAATATTCCTCTACTTTATTAGCCCTAGGCAGGGGATTTTTATTAACATTTGATGACTCCTTTTGCAAGCACTTACTTCGCAGCAGTGTTTGTATGTCTGTTTGTCTGTTCAGGCCTAGGGCCTTTCTTTTAATTGATTTCAATAAAGTTTATATTTTAGGGAGGAAGTATCCATCCAGTGAAGTTTGTCTGTTCAGGCCTAGGGCCTTTCTTTTAATTGATTTCAATAAAGTTTATTTTTTAGGGAGGAAGTATCCATCCAGTGAAGTAGCATTGTTAATCCTGCCCTAATCTCTCACCTGATTACCTTGGCCATGGAAACAAAACAACCTTCTATTATTACCTGCATTTCTGCATTGGAAACCAAGTGTAGTGCCAAGGCTGACACTTCTAAAGTACATGAAGAAAAAAAAATAAGGCCTCACATCAGACTATCCTCAACCTCAGGACAAAATGTTGTTCTATCTTATTGATATAGCCGTGCCCTTTCAAAAACCGATAAGTTATTTTTCTAAACATCAGTTAACACTAAAATGATGATCTCTGGAATATCCAACAGTAGATGGTCTACTCCTAATGTTTTATTAGTGGTCTCTATGCTCTCCCCCCATTCCCAAATAGTGGTCCCTTTTTGCTCCTTGCCCCCAAGTAAGAATAGTCCCTCAGTCCCCTCCTTAATAGTGGCCCCTCTGTGCTTTCCTGCCAAATAGTGGCTGCCCTTTACCCATCACAAGTAACAGTGGTTCCTCTGACCTATTACCCCCCCTCCTGCCCTCCCAAGTGCTGATGGTCCCACTATTTCCCCCAAATAATGGTGTTTTTTCTTAGATCTTTCCCATCAAGCAAGGGCATGCATGACTGGAAACCATGCAATTGCTATTAGAGAGGAGGCCCCAGCTCTGATTGCACCATTCCTTTGGCCGCTTGGTAACGAGTACAGACCTTCCTCCAAAGAGGAACTTCATTGTTAGCAAACAAGGTGGAAAATTTGCTCAACGGTCATTAGAAAGGGAGTGGAATAGGAAACAACCACTAGACGTTCCTGTCCTAGGTGGCAAAACCAGACAGCATAATTGGGGGCCGTATTTACTGTAAGTTTTCACTATTGGGCCCCATCTCTTTCACATACACCACTGCCATGAGTCCATCATGACAGCACACATGGAGGTTGCCCTCTGACTGTGCTGGGACAGGAAGAGGATAGATTAAAAGGCCAGCTCCTACTAACATTCTCCAGTGGCTTCAAACTATCATAACGGATATGTGGCCAAATCATTTATTACTGCTGGAAATACAACATTGTTATGTCACATGTATATTTTATACAGTAATCTATAAGGGTGGGCAAGTACGTGCTGTCATGATGGACTCATAGAGAAGAAATTAACGATAAGATTAAACCTTGTTTTTCCGTCCATCCTGACAGCACATATGGAGGCAATATCAGATTACAAAATGGTACCATCAGGGGGAGAGCACAGCCTGGAGGACCTTCCATCGAATAGGCAAGGTCTCTGCTAGATTGGAGGTCTAAGGGGTAATGCTTAGAAAAGATGTGAACACTAGACCAAGTTGCGGCTTTGAAAGTTTGCTCTGTTGAGCCTTCACTGCATTCAGACCATGAAGAAGCAAGAGCCCTCGTGGAGTGGGCTCTTATCCCCTCAGGGGTAGGAAAGTCTCTGGCCTTATATGCCTCCTGGATTGACATTCTGATCCATCTGGCGATAGAGTCCTTCGAAGCAGCTTTCCATTTATTTTGGCCCTGCAAGTGAAGAAACAGGTTATTAGATTTCTTAAAGGTCTGTGAGACCTGTAAGTAGGTTAAAACTGCACATCTAATGTCTAGATTATGTAGGGGACTGTCATTTTTATGGTTCTGGCTGAAGGAAGGCAGGATTATTTCCTGTTTCATGTGGAATATTGATACCACTTTAGCTTAAAAAAGAGGGATCTAGTCTTGTGACTATTCTGTCCTCAAGCACTTTCAAATAGGGTTTTGTACAAGTTAATGCCTGTATCTCCCCAATCTGCCTGGTGGTTGTTATTGCTATAAAAACACCTTTATAGGAGCTTTAGGGATACCAATTGTATAGGCTGTAAGGGAGGTCTGCAGAGACTAAAGACTAGGCTAAGGTACCAGAAGGGAACCAATTTTCTGACAAAGAGTTTGAGTCTATCTGCCCCTCTAAGAAATTTGCAGACCCATCTGTGCTCTATTAGCTGAGTGTCAAAGAGAGAACTAAGGGCCAGGACCTGTACCCTCAAGGTTCTGGGCTTTGTCTATTACTTAGGCCTTCCTGTAGAAAATCTAGGATTCTCACAAAGTCAAGGTTGATCAATCTGATCCCCACTAGTTATGGAATTTTCCCCATACCCTAGAGTATATAGCGAAGTAGCACCCTTTTGGCTCTCTAAGAGAGTAGCTATTACCTTGGACGACAGTCCCTGATCTCTTAATCTCTGTCATTCATCAGCCAAGCTGTCAACTTAATCCTGTGGACCTCCTGACAGAAAACTGGGCCTTGGGACAGAAGGTCCTGCCTGAGAGGCACCAGGACCAGGGTCTGAACTGTCAATGATGACATCAGTGAGAACCAAGGTCTTTTGTCCATGCAGGAATGATGAAGGCTACTCTGGTCTGGCTGTTTTTGATCTTTTGCAAAGCTCATGAGATCAGAGGGAGAGGGGGGAGAGTGTGAGTCTAATCCATGTTTCAATCCTGTGAGAATTCATCTAGTACCAGGGAATTGCTTGCTGGGTTTAGGGAGAAGAATCTGTGGCACTCTGAGTTCCTCTGTACAGACTGTGGATGTGGAACCACTGTGTCAACCTACCGGGTAGGTGAAGATCCGATCCAGCACAGCTGACAGCCAACCGAAGCGTGAGAGGTAAGATACCAGATGAACAGCCCCATATATGAATGGAAACTAGGGAAAGTATCTTGCCCTGACTGATAACCAGGAGAGGGTTAACAAGCGGAGCACTTGTCCCAATAAGGATGACAGCACGGTCTTCCTCTAGGCGCTGACTTGTATGGCAGGCCAGAACACCTATAGGACAAAGATAGAACAACACCGGGGAGTACAGAAACAAAGGAGGGACAAGCTGACAAGGATAAACAGAGAAGCGGACAATGGGAATAACAGACCACAGAGTACACGAACGAAGAACACAGAACATAAGCAGACAGCAAGGTAACTGCCGAAGCAGCAGCTGGACATGAAGTGATGGAAACAAATCTCTCAACAACACTGCAGCAATGTCTGAAAGGCGCATTGCAGCTATATAGGACAGTGATTAAAAAATGTTCATCAGCTGAACAGGAGGCCTGAAGATAATAACCCTAGAAGTGCTGGAAGAGAGTGAATATAAGCTCATTGGATAGAGGAATGGGATGAAGCCCATGTTTGCCAGACACAGCAGCAGAAGATTGTGTCTGAACAGTGCACCCAACATCCTCCTAGAGGTAAAGAGGACCTCACTGAGACGTCAATTGGTTGAAGACTGTTTAGAGACCATTTCCCTGGGTCTAGTTTTTGTCAACTCAGAAGGTTTGCTATGACATTTTGGGGACCTTTTAAATGAATAGTTGATAAGGACTTTTCTTAGAATATTATTTTGGGCAGAGGACTTTGTGATAGCTCTTGAAGACGTAGATGTCTGGTGCCACCCTGATGGCTAATAAAAGACACTGTTGCAAAATGATCGGAAAATACTTTTACATGTTTCCATGTACTATTTCTCCCATTTGTATAAGCATCTCCCATACTGCTCTATGTTCTCTAGTGTTTGAGGATTAAGAGTGGAAGTGGGAAGGCCAGGAACCCTGAAGTTTTGTCTGGCACTTGTTCCTCCAAACCAGACTGGCTTGCATCGGTAGTTACTGAAATGAATGGGGACAAGGCCCATTGAATCCCTTTTTTAAAGGTTTCGGGGTAACAGCCACCATTCTCTTGAGTGGACAATTTAAAGTTTGTCTGATGATTGCCTCCTACCCTATGCTGACAGGTTTTCCTGCTGGAGGAGCCTAGAGTGGATATGTGCCCATAGGACCATCTGCAGACAAGTAGTCATCTGGCTAGCACTGTTATGGCTTCTCTTACAGAGATAGTCTTTCCCCTAATTTCCCAATGGATTGGACAATATTCTCCCTTTTTGTTTGATGAAGAAAAAAGAAGCCTTTTGATGAGTCGAGGAGTAACCCAAGGAAGAATTTGAATATCCGGGTTTAGGCTAGATTTTTCAAAATAAATACCCCAACCCAACTGTCTGACCCAAGTAACTCCCCATAGAATCTGAACTGAGATAATTAGAAGGTCATCTAGTAAGAAATGTTGTTCATTTCTATTCCCCTGAGATAGCCTATTGGCTATATCATTTTGGCATATCCACTGTGCCTAGAGTATTTTCCAAAGGCCAGACTGAAAATAGTCTCGGAAATTTCTCCAAGGGTCTGCTGTGTGTGAATATACCATTAAAGGACTTCTATCATTAGAAAAAAAAACTCTATACTTACCGATTCCTTTCCAGGCTGTCTTCTTACCGCATCTTCTCCTGGCTCCTCCAGTTCCCCAGGTCACGTCACCTCCTGCAGATCTGATCCTCTTCTTCCTGTGACATTATGTACATTCACAGGTATTCTGCTTCCTGCAGGTCACTAGAGATGTAGCGTTCACTGTCTAGCAGAAAATGCCGAATCCTATGCCGAGCTATTGCCAAGACTGTGCATGCATGCTGTGGTGCCACGACTGTTCATATACTATTGCCATGAGACAGCGCACATGCGCAGTCCCGGCAGCAGCCTGGCATAAAATTCGTCATTCTCTGCTAAGCAGTGAATGCTATGTCTCTAGTGACGCAGCGTACACTGACCTGCAGGAAAGAGAAAGCTGCAAATGTACGCTTCATTAGAGGAAGAAGAGGATCCGACAGGCTTGCGGTGAGGTGACTCAGGATACTGGAGGAGCCAGGAGAAGATCAATGAGGAGAAGATGCGGGAAAAAAGACTGACGGGAAAGGAAACAAACATTCCTCAAAAACTTATTGTCTGGTTCCCTATGAAAATTGACATTGAGTAAGATTATGTAGCAGATTTGTAAAACTGTCTGAAAACTAAAGCTGCTCTGTAATTGGTTGGCTTGGGCAGCAGACAATTTTATTTTAAAGAGCGCTAAAAAGAATTAAAGCCAAGCAGTGATGGGATGCCAACACCAGAGATGGTCTTTCTAGACAGTTTTATAAATCTCTCACTATATCTATCAAACCATCACACCTCTCAGTCAAGTGGACTGTATCGGACATTGAGATGTGACCACTAAACTAGCGTTTGACTCCATACTGGGTTGAACAGTATATATGAATATTGGTGCTGGAGGGGCCATTTTCAGCATGCTATAGGTCTGTGGTGGTGAAGCTATGGCACGTGTGCCAGAGGGGCGCACACAGAGCCCTCCTTGTTGGCACACAGGCAGATGGCTGCGCACTATAATAGTGATTACCAACCGGGGTGCCACAGCTCCCCAGCCGGTAATCACGCAGCAGCTCTATTAGCGGCACCGATCCTGCTGCACACTCTGACGTCAGTGTGTGCATCCAGGATCCTCCTCCCCTGACCTTTCCTCCTTAGTTCCGCCGGAGAGGAGAAGGGAGAAAGCGTTTTGGGCGTCAATGTGTGCATCCGGGATCAACGTTGAGAAGAGGATGAGTGGCACTGACTACAATAAGGAGGTAAATGTATGGGTTGGAGGGGCTATTACTACTAGGGCTATTGTGGGGTTAATATTACTACTGAGGGGGTCAATATTACTGCTGGGGCTACTGTGGGGTTAATATTGCAACTGTGGTGTTAATATTATTACTGGGGCTACTGTGGGGTTAACATTATTACTAGGGCCACTGTGGGTCTATTATTATTACTGGGGCTACTGTGGGGTTACTATTATTACTGAGGCTACTGTGGGTTAATATTATTACTGCGGCTACTGTGGGGTTATTATTATTAATGAGGCTACTGAGGGGGTTTAATATTACTACTGAGGGCCACTGAGGGTTAATATTACTACTGGGGTCAATGTGAGGTTAATATTACTACTGGGGCTAATGTGAGGTTAATATTAATACTGGAGCTACTGTGGGGTTAATATTATTACTGGGGCTACTGTTGGGTTAATATTACTACTGGGGCTACTGTGGGGTTAATAATACTACTGGGGCTACTGTGGGGTTAATATCATTACTGGGGCTACTGTGGGGTTAATATCATTACTGGGGCTACTGTGGGGTTAATATTACTACTGGGGCTACTGTGGGGTTAATATTACTGGGGATACTGTGGGGTTAATATTATTATTGGGGCTACTGTGGGGCTAATATTATTACTGGGATCACTGTGGGGGTCACTATTACTACTGAGGCCACTGTGGGGGTGGGTCACTATTACTACTGAGGCCACTGTGGGGGACACTATTACTACCAAAGCCATTGTGGGGGTTACTATTATTTCTGATTCCACTGTGGGAGTCACTATTACTACTGACACCACTCTGCACATGGCAGCATGCCTCAAGATGCGTTAGGGCATGTTTACAAGTGACAGAAGGGCTGTGGAGTATCTGTAGCAGATATTTTCAGAGCAAATTCTGCAGCCTTTTCCGCATCCAAAAAAATGGTCAAAATCTGTACCATTGATACGCAGTAATCAACTGTGCATCCGGCGCTGATTTTATACTATGCAGCGCTCACCTTGCCTCCTTCGTAGACTTCCTGATATCAGCCCACCCCAGCTTCCGGCGGTCTGGTCATGTGTGGCGCCACTGCTCAGGTGAGACCACTACAGGTCGCTGATAACCAGAAGCCTGGGAGCGCTGACAGCAGGAAGCCTATGGAGGAGGTGAGAGAGTGCAGCATAATATGAAATCAGCTGTGGGTACGCAACTGATTTCCAGTCAAAATCCGCATCAATGGTACTCTAGTGCTCCAGCTAGGGAAAAAACACACGGCGTTCCTCCTGTCTATTTTGGCCCTGTCCTTTTTATAATACTGAAGGTGAAAATCATACGTTGTGATGAGCCCCGCCCTGATGTGTTGTCACTTTGCTATAAATAAGTGGGCTTTGGGTTGCAGTTTGGGCAAAGACTTACCATCACTGCTCTAGGCAGACCTTGTTTGCAATAGAAAAGATAAAAACATCAATTTTCATAGGGAACCAACAAACATTCAAACGTTTGAGTTTCCCAGAGCAAACTTTTCTATTATACTTTATATGCATATACACATTATACTGAAACTTTTCCCATAAACTTTATAAGTCTGCTCTGCTGCTCCTGTACTATAACACGATTCCTGCAGATTGCACAACATGGCAAGTTTCCTTTAAATGAAGATACATTTTTCATTCTTACCTGGACTTTTACCAATCCTGAGGCCCAAACATCACTATGCTGTGACTTGTGAGGCCCCATCAGAGAAAGGCTGATACAACCTGCTCTTAGTATTTGGCGCCCTCTTGTGTTACAAAGTAGTTATAAAAAGCTCAGACAAGGCAGCTTTATAGCAACAACTTTTTAAATTACATATTTATATTTTTACAAAGCTAAGACAATTCAGAGCAGATGTAGAAGTGATCGTGGCTATACAAAATGTCTTCATCTACAGAGTCTGTACTGCGAGCAATAAATATCAGTCACTAATGAAATTACACTGCATGCAATTAGGCACATTTACAGGTTCTATAATTACAGTACAAATTTTTAATTGTAATACATGTAAACCATATTCTACAATCGGTTTCTTCCACTTTTCAGTGGTTGAGTCACCAGGATTATTAGGCTATATTCATGTGGATTTTGCCATTGATTTCACCCCCTGATTTGAAGAGGCGAGGCACTCGCTTAAAGTCTGCGGCATACATAGCCATGCTGCAGATGTAATATCTGCACCGCAGGTTAGTTTACGCTAAAGATTTTTCTGCAGCAGGAATGAGATTTCTTTTGTTCTCATCCTGACTGTTGGTAATCAAAAATGCTGTGTATTTTACGCAGCCAATTCTGCAAACATGCAAAACATACCCTCAAGATTCCACCTTTGTTCGTTACTCATTAAAGGGGTTGTCCAGTTTCGGGACATCCCTGCTTCAATAGGTCTGGCTATATTGAAATAAACTAAGCTATACTTACACCTCAGTGGCCACCGGGATCCAGTGCTGCAGCCCCGCTGTGGTCCCAGTGTTTGTTGTGACAGATGTCACAGGAAGGCAGGTGACCGCTGAGGCCAATGGGAGGTTGTAGTGTCACATTCTCAAAATTCTCACACCATGGCGCTCGATACCAGGAGAATGAGCAGTGATGCTGCAGCGGTCACCTGCTGTCCTCTGACATCTGTCACACCAATCACCGGAACCACAGCAGGGCTGCAGCACTGGATTTTGGTGACTGCGAAGGGGCAAGTAAATTTCAGTTTATTATTTTATCCCATACAGCCCTATTGAAGAGGGTTGTCCGGTCCCAAACAACCCATTTAACCTGTAGGGAGGATTTGCATGGGGGCAGTGGTGGAGGACACAGCAGAGGTACAGGGACAGAAGTACAAGTAATGCAGTCCACGAACAAGTCTGTGATGGTGGGAACTCTAGTGCAGGTTTGCAGTGCTCTGATGTGCAGGATAAGGCTGAGCTTCATGGAGAGGTTTTGTAGTGCTATGATCAATTTTGACAGCTGCAGTCCACAAGAATGCATATAACTACCGGTATGTGTTTTTCTGTCCAGCAGCTGTAGCTCGATTTAACAAACCACACACAATAGCCTTACAAAAAGTCTCCACATAGACTTAGCCTGCTGAGACAGTGATCCGTGAGGTTTGATTTTTTTTTGTGGGTTGAAACTAGATGTTTGTGTCAAGTCAATCTTGTGATCATTTAGAAGAATATCAAAAAAATTCTAGTGTAGGATTATGGCAGGATGTTGTTTGAAAAAGATTGTTGTTGTTAGCCGTTTAGTCATTCACGACCCTAAAGCCAAGCTCCCTCCATGTTTTTCGGTTTTGCACAGCTTCTTTCAGTTGTGTGACATCCATGCCAGTATGAGCTTTGACAGTATCGGCTATTGTTTCCTTTGGCGGCTGGGCCTTCTTTGCATTGATCTGTCCAAGCATTCTAGATTTTTCTAGTGACTCTGCTCGCATTATATGGCCACAATCCGTGAGTCTGAGTCCTATCATCTTGTCCTCCAGTGATATATCCGGTCTTATATGATTCAGGAATTCTCTGTTTGTTTTAACAGCACCACAGCTCCAACACATCAATCCTCCTCCTATCAGCTTTTTTCACAGTCCAGCTTTCACATCCATACATGGCTATGGGGAAACTGGTGGTTTGCACTATCCCGCGTTTAGTTGCTATACCGATATCCCTACTTTTTTCCAATGCTTTGCCCCAATGCTATCCTACATTTTATCTTTGGCATAGATTCTCCAGCCTGGTAAATTTTTGAGCCAAGGAAGATGAAGTCTAGCACGCATTCTATGGCCTCACTGTCAATTTTGATTTGAATTTGCCCATTTTTTTGGAAGTTGTGATAATTTTAGTCTTCTTTAAATTCAGGCCCATTTTTTCACTTTCATTTTTAATCTTTCATATCAGAGTCCAGGAAGACTTTCTACACTTACAGTCTGTCTCTGTGTGATCTCTTCCATTGTACGCACAATCTCACCATAAGGGCTCGTTCAGACGAGCGTATGCGCTAATAAGCGCGCACATGCACGCTTGAACATGCGCGTGAACGAAGGTCCGTGCTTTACATATGCGTGTTAGCAAATGTGATTTTGGCTGCATGGAGCGCATGTAAATGTGCTTCATACCTTGAGCTGTATCAGCATCCCAGCCAATATACACAGCGCCAGTATTTTAAGTATTGATAGTTGTGAGACACACGATTTCTTTGGCGCCCCAGCGAACATTTGATTACTAAGTTTCTTCCTTAATATAACAGGCTGCACATCGTCTATTGGTGTTTACAACAAAACACATTCGGAACACAACATGGAGTGCTTTATGCAAAGGGAAAACACAAAAGCATTTAGCTTAAAGGGGTTGTCCCGAGGCAGCAAGTGGGTCTATACACTTCTGTATGGCCATAATAATGCACTTTGTAATGTACATTGTGCATTAATTATGAGCCATACAGAAGTTATAAAAAGTTTTTTACTTACCTGCTCCGTTGCTAGCGTCCTCGTCTCCATGGTGCCGACTAATTTTTGGCCTCCGATGGCCAAATTAGCCGCGCTTGCGCAGTCCGGGTCTTCAGCAGTCTTCTATGGAGCCGCTCGTGCCAGAGAGCGGCTCCGTGTAGCTCCGCCCCGTCACGTGCCGATTCCAGCCAATCAGGAGGCTGGAATCGGCAGTGGACCGCACAGAAGAGCTGCGGTCCACGAAGACAGAGGATCCCGGCGGCCATCTTCAGCGGTAAGTATTGAAGTCACCGGAGCGCGGGGATTAAGGTAAGCGCTCCGGTAAACTTTCTTTACTTCCCTGCATCGGGGTTGTCTCGCGCCGAACGGGGGGGGGGGTTGAAAAAAAAAAAAAACCCGTTTCGGCGCGGGACAACCCCTTTAAGGAAAAAAACAAAAAACATTACTGTCTATCGGGTCGTTCACAAGAGCGTACTCGCGTGCAGCGTGTCTCATAGGTGCCAATGCTAAGAGCAGCGCAATACGGACCAAACTGGTACACATGTCCTTTCTTCGCTCCTGCGTGCGTTCGCACGCAGTAAAAACACACCCATGTGAACACTTCATAGGAACTCCATAGTTTTATATAGTAGCGCAGTTTTGTGCGCGCATATATGCGCGCGAAAACACACTCATCTGAACGAGCCCTAAATCTGGAATGGTGCAAACATTCCTATTGATTACGCCGTGGACCCAAAATAAATCCACGACAGCTGGCGCCCAACGTGGGGATGTGGTCGATTTGGATCAAGACACGACCGGACCGTGAAGGACACAGACACGTGGAGGCAACCAAAGCGGACCTGGCGGGCCTAACCATCAGAACATGGTAAGATAAATTAATTATCTATACCTGTGTGGCCAGTTCCAGGCTTGTCTGTGTGCCCGTGCCCGATCCAGTCAGTCCAGATCTGTCAGACAGGTACCTTATGTCTTGACCATGCAATACAGAACCTGTCATATTTTACAAGGAATGGCTTGCATGCCTGTTGTCCTGAGAGTACTGGTTAATCGGCAGAGTCAACAGACTGTTCACGGGAGGGTAAAATTTATTGAATTTGTCTTGGCAGACTCTTCTCCAGGGGAGCGATAGTTGACTCAGGGGAGATAGAGGGTGCAGCGGGATGGTGTTAGGGTTGAAATGAGTCAACCTGGTTACTCCCGGCAGGGCAGTGAGACGACCCCGATTGTACCAGTGCTCCGTCTATGGTTATGTATGTCCTGCTCAAACTGTAAGAAGGGATTGTTGTTGGCAATAAGTATGTACACAGCAGCTGGTTGTGAGTTTGGCCCACTGGTAGAGGATTGTCCTCAGATGAAAGTGTATAGGTTTAATGTGCATTATTAGATCCCTTTTAGTAAAGGCCGATTGCTAAATTGTGTTGCTGCTGAATTGTTTGAAAGTACAGGACGTGATATATTGTGCCCGGCATCGGGAGAGTGTCCACTGAACGTTACATTGATCATCAGGTAGTGAGAGAAATATGGGGAACAAGCATAGTGGAGAAAAAGGTTACAAGGCATGTGATTTGGTGGCAGAGAGAGAGGATCAATATGTGATAATAGATATAGATACAGTGCAACAGTGTGATTGTGTCACCTATAGATAAATAGGAAAAGGTGTATAATACTAGGTAGATAGATATGGATGTATATATGTGTGTGTGTATATATATATATATATATATATACACACATACATGCACACATACACAAATGGTTAACTGGTTAACTGAGCCTCATGAGATAAGAACGGAGAGAAGAATGTGATACTAACCTTAGAAAGTAGCTTTGTTTGCTTTAATCGAATAGAAACTTGTAATGAATCTAATGAATTATACTGTTTTAGAAGGCAGGAAAGATAGGAATTTTAAGGTACATTCTTGCTGGGGTCTGAGGTCACAAATGGATGTTCAGTGATGTACTAAATTGTTAGAGCAGGTGGGGTATCAGTGAACAGGAGCATTAGACCCCAGCGGTAGAAGAGGAAGCAAGTTCATGCAGAATCTATGGACAATTATGTGACAAATAACTACTACTGTTTGTCTTGTATGTCTTGGTGTTATGTAATCTAATCTTTGTTGTACGTCTTGGTCTCCTCCATACAAGTGTAAAAAAGTTATACCCACTCACATCCTGTGGGAGCTTTTAAGAATACAAGGGTTAAAAATGCAGAAAATGTTGCATTGTCAGAAGCTCCTAGCATATGTTTTCTTTCCTTTAAGAGTTTAACTGCAGGGAATAGTTAAACTAAAATAACTTTGTTCAGTCTGTGTTTCATATTCAAACAGATAATATAGTTATTTTGCAAAGGTGGGGGCTGTCATTCTCGGTCTTCACCCTTCGTTCAGAGTCACAGACAGAGAAGGAGGGAGAGAGGGGGGCTGAAACAGCACCGATAGCCACGCATTCTAAAGACAACAGCTTTTAATATAGCATATAACTGCTTCAGTAAATAAGGAAGATAGAATATCTCAGTCACTCAGCAAACTTTTTCACACAGTTTGTCAAAAATAGGACTCATTCACAATCTCATCTCAATAGAATCATGTACTTTATAACATTATAACACTCACCTCAATGCTTTTCAACTTATGTCTGTTTGTTTATCACACTCCTTTACTGTGCTCTGCCTGTTACAGACATATGGACATATATATCCTCCACAATATCTGTATGTCCTGCTGGTACACCTTCACACGGGGGGGACAGGGCAGTCTTGACCGCATGGATGGATGAGAGTTAATGACCAGTGTTCAGACTGTGATGAATGTAAAATGTGTGGTGCAGATATTGCCTGGAAATAGAAGTTTTTCTCCCCCATCTGCATTAGACTTTACTTGTTCGTGATGTGAATTTGAAGACTGTACATTTCAAATGAACACATAAAGAAGTAGGTATACAGTCATCATCGAAGGGGTGGAGCTAGATGATGTAAAAGTATGTAATGGGTAATCCCTCTCTTGTCCAAAAAGGAGAGGGTGAGAATCCTGGGCAGCCAGGAAAAGTTTTTTTTTTGTCTCAAATTTGATGAGACATTGCAGACAGGATCAGATTAATAATGAATTTGCTTAAAGGATATCACAATTCAAATATGGATAGATGTTTGTAGATTATTCTGCCTGATGTAACTCATGTCTCTGTTATTGGCACTGACATCTTACAAGCCTTATCTGCATCCATCAAATTCTCACTGGATGGATCGGTACGAGTTGAGACCTCAGGTGCCAGTTCAGAAGAGTTTTGTAAACTAAGTGCTCTCTTGGTGGATCTGGCTCATGTGTTTGTCCTGACAGCCGCTGCAGAAACTCAGTTTTCCGCAGGTCCTGACAAATTGTTGGCCACCTCCAAGACAGACAGGGAAATTGAATGTAGCCCCTATGATGGTATATTTGAAACCAGGATACACACCCCTGGGTCAAACAGTATCCCTTTAGTTTCCCACAAGAAAATGTTGTTGGAGTACAAGTGGGAGACTTGGTTCCACTACGGTTTTTGCGCGGGATACGTCCTCCAGCAAATATCTCTTTTCCAGTCAAGAAAAGACACAAAGTGTCCATGTGGGGAACAATGTTACGGTTCTGGACTACACCCTAGCGGTCCTCACCCCTCATGACATCTAGAGTATATGCACACAAGTGCAACCCAAGCACTTATCTCTGGCCTGTCAGATCCAGCCCTCTTCATGCCTCATAGCATCTCTTTCCAATGTTGTACTACTTTGAATCTGGCTACTCTTCTTCTAATCGAGTATCCTGGTTAAAATGGGGGAGGAGAAGGCATAGGTGATCTACGTATTACTGATCAGCAATTTAAAAAAAAAATTGCAACAAGAAAATTCAGGTTTTAAAAACAGTTATTGGAACCCCTTGTTAGCAATGCATATTTTGAGCTTTTTGTAGATGATACCAGGGTGAGGATTGACGACTTCAAACTAGATATGCAGTGGTCACACAATAAGATGTCCTAAAAGCAGAAGCTCTGTCTCTGCATGTCACAGCACAAGAAGCGGAACTGAAGGTGTGTAGAGTGGCAGAAGGTAAGACGGCAAACATTTACACTGATTCCGGGAATGCATTTGTCATAGCTCATGATTACCGCCCAATATGGAAGGCCAGACAGTTTCTTACCTCAGCAGGACAGCCAGTTAAGAATGGTGCAGCTGTGCAGAGTCTCATGGAGGTCCTACTTCTACTTGACAAAGTGGAGAAGCAAGAGGCAATGCCATCATAGAAAGCACAGCAAAGGCAGCAGCCCTCAAGCCATGGAAGAAAAGAAGATACTGACAGCATAAGTCAGAGACAAAAACTTTGGACATTGACAAAAATTTGGACATTGATATGCTAAGGACTTTACAGTTACAAACCAGCAAGGAAGAAAGTGAAAAAATGGACTAAAAATGGAAGCAGCAGAACAGGGCGGCATATGGCGAACAGTCAACAGAACTTGCCTACCTGGTCCCTGTTCCCCATGGTGGCCCAGCTGATGCACGGAAAGATGCACCTATCAAAAGCAGCGATGATGTAGGCGCTTGAACGAGGACGGGTGGCTCCTGGGTTCTCTGTAGCTGCTGCATCATTTGTCCAGTCTTGCATGATCTGTGCCATAGGCAACCCAGGGCAGAAGTAAAGGGGCCACATAACACTTGCCTGGGCCACTTTACCCATTTCAGGGATTGCAAATTGACTACATTCAGCTCCCACTTGTTGGAAAGTATGAATATGTGCTTGTTGTTGTTGATGTCTTTTCAGGAAGGAGGCCTACCCTGTTACCAAGGTAAATGATCAGGGAACTTCTCTTCTTACTCCATTCTTCACCACCTGAGGGTTGAAGGTACCTTCATGTGGCTGGCCCTCTCTCACAGGAACCTAGAAGAACACACTCCTATTTATATCCTCACTCATACCACATGACAAGACAAATTGATACATTTACAGGCAATACCCAGGCTTTTGCAGATGCTTAACCCATCACATGCTGCAGCTGTGCAATACACATAACAGAAGGACAATACACTTTTGCACAGCGCACCCACAAAAGGCATTACATGTATGACATTTATGGAGGGGGCCAGGAATAGATGTACTGGGCCACTACACAAGAGGTGGTAATAGAGAGAAGAAACTTAAATATAGAGAAGCACAATGTATATTCAAACTGGATACATTGCAGCCTCAGGGTTTAAACCTTGCATACAACCCAAGAATTCACAGAGTGCAGAAAGTCTAAATATTAATTAATAGCCCTTCACAGATTAGACTTGTTAAAAGTTTACTATTGATACTCTTTATTAGAACCTACTAAAAATATACACTAGGGCTAGACAGCTGAGGTGGGTTATTCAAACATAATAGGAAAACTGCACGCTCCAGCGACAAGGCAGACAAAAAAACAAAAAAACTCTGACACACATAAAAGGGAGAGCAGCAGCTCTCAGCTCAGATAGAGAGGTGAGAACCCTGATAGACTCAAGGTGTCTACTATGGAGACACCGAGAATATAGTACTGTTAACTCAATGGTTCGGATAATTTCGATTACTAACACTGCCAACTTGTTGCAGTTCCTCTAGCTAATAGTGTAGATTGCTAACTCTGCCAACTAATTATGTTGCTCCTCCAGCTCTATGCGTTTCACCGCCAATATGGCAGATCTTCAGGAGATACGGGAGCCTAGATGAGACTGACAGACTGAATTAAATATCAATTGAATATGTATTGTAAATCAAGAGGAAAAGTCATGTGTAAGAGAATACAGAACTGGTGACGAATAAATGACGTCACCCTCCTATATAGTATCCGTCCCGTAGTGTGCCAAATTGCACAGATGGGTTCCCTGATAGGTGACCCAAAGCAACACGGGGCTAAGAGGGTATTAGTAGCTTTGTAGCTTTAACAAACGCCTCAGGACGATCCCTAATGGACTGCGAAACTGCTGTTGATGCCACTAGCAAGCGTAAGTCCTGCTTCTTTGTTAAACATATAGAGCGAACCCCCCCCCCCCTTTCCGCTGGAGAATAAAAATAAAAAAACAGCGGCGCCTCTGGCCTTGATGTTGTCCTGACCTACCCTCAAGGCCAGAGGTGCTGCTGGTTTTCCTATTACATCTGGATACCCTACCTCAGCTGTCTAGCCCAAGTGTATATGTTTTTAGTAGGTTCTAAAAAAAAAGAGTAATACCGATCTTTTAACAAGTCTAATCTGTGAAGGGTCGAATACAAGCGTTATTGATTTATGTGATTTTAACGTATATTTACTTTCCTACAGGCCCCATGCTGCCGCAGCGGCGATTCTGCGATCTGGCTTACCCCTCCATGGATCTGATATCCATAGAGTGTTTTGAAAAATATAACCTAGTTGTGAAATACTATTTATACATCTGATCGGCTATACTGCACATGCATCTGTTTATTGATTTAATTATTTTTTGTAATAAAAATGTTTTTTGCGCTTAAAGGGGTTGTACCAAAATTTCAGGTTATCCCCTCTGATGATCTTGAGAAAGGGACTGCCATGTCCTGCTCTCCTGTCACTGCTTATCCCCCCATAGTGACGTCACTCAAAATGGAGCACCGGATGCACATGCGTGGTCAGCGCTCTGTTCATTTTAATGGGGATGATGCAAATACCCAAGCAGGTGCGGCTTGGGTGTCTTAGCAGCCCCATTGAAAGTGATGGGAGCGCTAGTGTGCTTGCATGACCAGTACTCCATTCAGTCTCCTCCTCCTCACTATGTGGGGTGAAGTAACCGCACAATGAGAAGGACGCTGGACACGGGACCCCTGTTCTTAAGATCGGTGGGGGATCTCAGCAGTGAGACCTCCAACGATCATATTATCCTCTCTCCCATGGATAGGGAATAACTTCAAATTCTGGTACAACCCCTTTAATGTACCTATTATTGTGAGTATACAGTGGTGATGCTTCTTTATTTGAGAAGAAACATGTTTAGATTATTTGTATTGAACTTCTGTGTGGAGGTATCGTCCCATTTATATGATGGAAACGTATCAATAACAGCGGGGTTGCATTTATCCATATTGTAGATAATTTAACTGCAGTGTTGATATGTCTATAAATTTAAAATTTGAATGGTGAAACTGTGGTAGACAGTGCTGTATCTTTAGATATATATTACCTCTGTGCCGTGGATTGTATGGGCCACTGTAGTGATAGAGGGTTAAAGTATGTTGTGAACAGCTACTGCTCAATGATATTGTGCTGTCTAATGATATTGTGGTTTGGTAAGACATTCTAATAGGACTTCCACATAGCAGCCTGTATATAATATAATTATATTATAATGGAATGTTTTCAGTTAGCTAGTTCTCGTATCCTGTAATAGGGACATTGTCAACAGTTAAAAAAAGTGAATTGTCTGTCTTTTAGGTGGAGGCTGTAGGATTTGTGGTTCTGTTGAGCATTTTCAGAGGGACTGTCCAGAACATCAGACATCAGGTGAGAGCGGATAACAGCAGGTTGCATCATTAGTCTCAGACACACCTGCTGTGATTGGTCAGTGCTGGTTACATGAGTAGCATCCGCTAATGCTTACTAACACCCAGTGTGCAGCCGGTAGTCAGAGAAGCGGTGCAGCTATCTTTGTTCTTCCAGGACTGGAGAGTTGCTTTAAAGAGGTTCTGTCACTAGTCCTCATATGTCTATATTAGAAAATGCTTGCATTCTTCATGAAGTAACAATTTTGGAGCATGTCTTATAATTCTGCAATGTGTTGTTTCTCTGTTATTTAGTATAACTTGTATTTTGGGGTAACGTGTGTGTGTTTAGAGGCTTATGGGCTCCAATGTAAAATCTACAACCAGACCCCCGCCATTAGAAACCAGTTACAGCACTGATGTTCTCTGTCTCACTCTTCCTACGTATCTTGTTTTTTTTTACCTTAGCACAATTGACAGTCAGCAGATGATCAAGTGGAATGAGAGCAGATCATGAAGATGTTCCAGTACAGACAAAAGTACCAACTAAAGTGCCTGAAATTGTCACATTCTGATGGTTTTCATCTTGAAAATATGAATTGGGAACATAATTGGAGTTTGAAACCAGATGAAACTTGAACTTTAAATATGGACGGTCGTGACAATATTGCTGACTATATGTTCGACAGATCTGGAGCGGATGACTAGAATTCAAGTAGCTTGACTGCACATTTTGTAATGTAGCAACAATTCGTACCGGCCTCATGGTTTAGACTTATATGATGACCTTTCAGTGATTGCAGCATTCTGTATATCTATAGACTCAGAATGTTACTGTTGTATGTTGTGAGTGACATAAGGAATTCTTTTTTTTTTTTAATAGAATAAATCATTTTAACTGCAAGAAGACTTGTCATGTGATGTGGACAAAGATTTTGCTACCACAAAAAAATAATCAATTGGACGCTTAAGCCTGTGTTCAGACATAATTATGTAAGACCGTGGTCAGATTTACATTCTCTTTTTAAAGTGGAAATGAAAACAAGATTTTGAACAAAATGCAAATAAAAGGTACATTTTTTAAATCACCATTTTATAATGTAAAATAAAAGTATCCCTGTATCCCCACACGTGATTGTGTGATGTATGGTGCTTCATGACTGCATCATCCCTGGCGCAGTCTGTATACAGTAATGTATACACACCCATACTCTATGGGTAGAATCTGGCTGTTGCAGATAGCTTTCGGTAAGATTGGCCACTTTCAGGCTGGACATAAGTGCAGAATATCTGGAAAATACTAGTTCAAATCATAATGTATGAGATAACTGTATAAGATATGGCTATATGGCCTTAAGATACCTTCAGCCGTACCAGCGACAATTGCTCCTGTGTTCTACACAAGAATTATAGTTATTGAAGTGAAAGGAGGCGGGCGGGATGGGGATAGTTCCAGCCTGCCTCCATGCACAGTAAACAGGAGCAACTCAATCTATAACTTAGCAAGGAGTCGTGCAGCCGTCGTTCCTTTTCAGTGCACTGAAAATGAGTGACAAGTGACAACTGAACGACTTATCGCTTAGTGCCCTGTCGAGGGCCACATGTACACGTTCTGACCGTAGCCTGAAAATGCTCATTTGAGCGATTATTCGGGCGACTATTGGCCTACGTAAAGGTACCTTTAAGCCTACAAGCTAATTAGGGTTTTCTGCAATGCTGTAAAATAATTTCGGCAGTTACGATTCAGGGGTTTGTGGTTACATTGAAACACCACTTGTGTAAAACTTTTGATATGGAATTGCATATGAGTACTTCTGCATGTCACCCGTGTTCTGCAACTGTTCCTCTGTGCTTTGTAGCACTGATAGTGATATCACTTACTGATCTCTTCCTAAGGAAATCTCAAAAGTAGAACTGCGTATTTTCCACCATTCATTCAAATGTTCTTGTAGTGACCAACCCGAGGGGTTCACCATTGGGAACTAGAAATTATGTAGGTATGGAGCTGCACATAGCCACACACATTGGAGAGTAGAAGGCCCCTTAGGACAGAGGTCCCCAACCTTTTATACCTAATGAGTCATAGTCACAATGAGTGACGGTCTGGAGCCTAAAGCTACAGATATTTCCCTTGGGGTAGAGAAACAAAACCCAAAACCATAATGTTTCAATCTGCAGATTGATATTTCTATTTGAAATTTGACAATGGTTTTATTCCACCATATTAGTGCCATTCTGATTATGGGATGTATTGGTAATATTAAGCCAGTTCATGTAGCATAGCCATAACTCAGGGTTCTCGTGGTGAGCCACTGGCGGATGACTACTGTGTTGGCGCATATTCACACATAGCTGATTTAGTGCAGTAATTTCTGTGATTGTGCTATTTATCTGAATGGTGTTTGCAAAATCCACATGCTTACCGCCAAAACACTCTTATTTAGATGAATTTAATTAATTTTGAGTTGCTAAAATTACTGCGTGACGTTTGCTGTGTGTGAATATACCTTGTAAGTCCTTATACACGCACGGATGATTGAGGCACTAGCACTTGATCATCTGCCCGAATCTAGTGCTATAAGCCCTCCAACACACATCATTCATGCAGCACATTTCTCTCTCTGTAGACAGGTGCTTTACTGCTGACAATAATGGAAATGTATGGGAGATAAACAATTGTATCAACTATTGTTCGTCCTCCATACTATTAGAACCCGCCTGTGTGAAAGCGGTTTAAACGAGATCATCCATCAGCACTCATCATCCTGCTCAGGTCGGGTCATGTACAAGGAGCTTTAGGCAGCAATCATTGCCTTGGATCTGTGTGGAAAGATCTTTATCAACTTCCTCCAAGGTTTAATTTTTACCCTTCAAAGGCTGCTGCAGAGGGGCCATAATGACAGTATGATGCCTCCACCACCATGCTTATTGCTGAGGCTTGCTTTGGTGATATTTGGCTTAAACAAACCACTATTATTAGTGTTGTTTACTGATAAAGTTTTCAGTTTTGGTGTCATGAGTGCATAGATTCCTTTTTTAAGTACCGTAACTGTTGCCAAACTGCTAGTTTGCCTTTTCCAAAATGGGTCTTTATTTTGCAGCTCTCTCATACATCTGTGAGTAGAGAGGCATCTGAACATCAGAAGCTTGGAATGTAAGAGTTGTCTTAGTTTTCTTTACTAGTGTATTTTTCTGTTTAATGGTAAGCATATGCAACTATGTTATTGGTTGTCTGGTTACTGGACAAATTTACAGCTATAGCTCCAAGTGTCTTAATATAACAAACCGAGCGGTACTTACCCATCTTCTGCCACAGGCATCCAGCATCATTGCCCGCTATCGTCCTAGTGATTCTTGTGAAGATGATGTCACAGGAAGTCACCTGACCACTGAAGCGTCACCACTTGTTCTCCTGGCATCAGAACTCAAATCTTGGGCTCTATGATGCCAGGACTTCAGAACAGTTACCTTGCAGCCTGTGATTGACTGCAGCAGTCAGGTTACTTCATGTGATGTCCACTTCACAACAGTCACCAGGAGAATGGTGGAGCAATGGCCCGGGGTTCTCATGGCAAAGGATGGGTAAATACTGCTCTTTTTCTTATCTTAAAAGACACTTGGAGCTATAGCTGGAGTGATGTCCGGTAACCAGACAACCGATGCATACAGTGAAATGTGGCCAAACTTTGTGTATCAAGACTTAGGGTGCATTCACGTGTGCATTGAGGCTTTTAGTTATAATTATGTCTCTCTGTTCTGTTTCTGGAACAGAGATATGAAGTTAAAGCAGAAATAGACATTTCCATTTGTCTGCCCATTGATTTCAGATCAGTTATTTTTTGACTTTTTTAGCTGACATAGCAGGAAACCAGATCTGTGGATGCTTATCTAACCTTGCTGCATGGTAGTTGGAGGAGTATTCTCTGGTCAGCTGCAGATGGGTCATTTTATTTTAGGTTTTTCTATACTGCAGACTTATGTAAAGATGCTGTAGGAATTTCTTATGGTCAGCAGGAACATGTCTTCATACAGAAGTCAATTATTTATACAAATATATAATCAGTTACAAAACTATCTACATTGGACTCTTCTAAGAACCTTACCTGGGAAAATTAGCATTTGAGTTGATATATTTATGAGAATTGCTTCTGCACAAATCACGCTACATTATATTGTATTTCAAGCATATGGTTTATTGGTATTTTATAGCATACTTTTATTTATCTAAACCAGCTCTTCCATAAAGTTTTCATTTTACTCATTTCTTCGGGTCTGGAGTTGGGAATTCCCAAAAAGTGTCGTATCCAACTCTGAAAGAAAACAAAGTAGAGGCAATTTAATTTAATGTGGAAGTATAGGGTCTCATGTGTTATAACTGCAGAAAAGTAAATGCTGATTAGTACTTCTACTTTTTTTATATGATTTCTTGAAGCATTCTTCAGCCCATGCAGTGGTTTCCGTCACAGAATCATGCCTGTCTTTAATGCATAGTGTCTCTAATGCAGTGACGCCTTAGGGCTCGTAGATGATCAGCATCCAATACTGACCATCAGCCTTGTCTCTTGTACATATGAATTTCTCCAGATTCTCTGAATATTTTGATATTATGTACTTTAATGTAGATAGTGGGATATTTAAAGTCTTCATAATTTTATGTTTAACATTTTTCTGAAATCGTTCTACAATTTTCAGATGCAGTTTTTCACAGATTGGTGAACTTCTAAGATCATCTTTGCTTCTGAGAGACTCTGCCTCTCTAACATGCTCTTTATACACAGTCATATGACTTAGTAGAAAATTGATACTAATGAAAAACTGCTAGATGGTCACTTTTCCAGTCTCTTTTTAAGTGTCCCAACTTTTTTGAGATGTTTTGCTGCCATCAATTGCAAAATTAGTTAATTTTTTTAAAAATGGAAAAATGTCTTCCTTTCACCTTTTTGATATGTGTTCTATTGCGATTTAAATATGGTTATATGAGCTTTCCAAATCATTGCATTCTTTTTTCTTAACATCTATTTATATTTTACACAGTGTCCCAAACTTTTTGTAATTGGAGTTGTAGAAGTTATGCTGAAACCCATAAAACTATATAGAGTTCAACAGTAATCGTGTCATCCTCCATTGAACTCCATATTACAAAGCTTTCCTAGGAGAGACCATCCCTGTACGGCAGCACATGGATGCCGCGCAGCTCCGTATTTAGAAGCTATATGGTGTCCATTTACACAGCAGAACAACTTCTTTAAGGGCCATCTACACGAGACAATTATTGTTCAAAACTTGTTCAAATGAATGAAAATGAGCGATAATTGTGCAGTGTAAAGGTAAAAAATTGCTTACTATTCATTCACTTTTTGCTGTCGCTGACTTTGAGTTAGCCTAAAAACATTGCTGGATGACTGGCTTCCTGTTGCGTGTAAATGCTCCTCAGCACTTCACATAGAATGTGACACGCTGAGCGAGAAACCCGCGATCCAGCGGTGTTCTCTGCAGGTCTAAATGCTCTGCACAAGCTCCAACAACCTTAGCGATGACGTCAACGCCCATGCACTCGTTTAGACGACTGTCATCCCGTGTAATTGGGACATTACTTTGAGGATAGTAATAGACAGTTTTAATTAATCGGGTTCTATCAGTTTTCCTAACAGCAAGGCGACATTTGCATAGACAAGCATGATATCGGGCTGAGAAACCCCGACCCATATCGCTCTGGCCAACGTGCGCTTTACACGTGGATGCAAGGAGTTTTTCATTCAAAAACGCATTGCGTCACTTCTGTGAAATTGTGATCATCCGGCGCATGCTAAAGGATCGCAAGTGATTCCACTGATTTTAATGCAAGTGCCATGTGATGTCTTTAAAGGTGCATGTTACATGTGCGTGTGCATGTAGCCTAAGACTCACTTTGTTGCCCATAGCAAGCAATCACAGATCAGCTTTCATTTCTCAAGCTGCTCTTGTACAATAAAAGCTGAGCTGTGATTGGTTGCTGTGGGCAACACGGACAATCTTAGAGCTCATATCCACGACCGTGTATTCACCACGTATTACGCATGCACTGCATAGACAAGTGATACGTGGCGAATGGCGTCAATGAAAGTCATTGAGCCATGCATATATGTGTGTAGACACTGTGTGTCGATACGCATGAGAAATAGATGGCAGCATGCTCTATTTCTCTGTGTACCATGCAGCGTGAGCCCTATACATTTGTAAAGGTTGCGCATGAAAAGCTGTCTGTACCCAATACATTGAACATGGGCAGCGTTTTCATACGTAACCCCATTCTGAAAAGGGCGGGAAATAAAATAAAATAGAGTCACACTGCATGTCCACATGCGTGTGATATGGAGGCATGCGCAGTACACTCGCAGCCGTACACGATCTGTGTCGGCAGAGCCAGTGTTCACAAAATGGTAAAGGGCTTCAGAGAGACCCCCAGTGTTTTACGCATACACCGGCAGGCACGAGCCCTTACTGTTAGACAGTTTTGATAAATAAGGCCACGGTGTTTAGCGATACAGCGATTGGTGTAGACAATAATTATAGGAAGGTAGAGACCATAAAATTAAACATATCATGTGAGTTTATATTAGTTTACCTCATTTGATTCCAGTCATCGTTAATATCCTCACTCTCTGATCTCAGCAGCCACATAGTTTTCAGAAAAGGTCCTGATTCATCTCTGTAACACTGACCCGTGAACACCGTGGTAGAGTCTGCAGCAAGAACAGCGACATTTTGATAAAGCAAATCCATCAAGTAGCACAAAAAGAGGATCACTTACCAGTCTACAAATATTTGCCCCGATATATATATGTGTGTATATACACATATACACACACACACACACACACACACACACACAGAGCAATAGGCCCCTAATAATAGGGCCACTGCAGTTCATACAAATTTATGGTATATATAAAATAAATTTGCACAAACTGCAGTGGCCCTTTTGTTAGGGACCTTATTGCTCTGTGCTTGTCCACCCCATATAGATTTGTCCTTTTGCATTCATGTGTGTTTGTTTTATTTGCGGTGACCTCTCTGGGTCAATTTCTTGTATTAGTGTCACCAATCTTAGTTGTGTCCGCATGACTGTCTCCCTAAGCTACTATGTGTGATGAGATTGGTAGAGTGGTTGGGGGCGGAGTTAGTTGGTAGAGAGAAGAGGAGGAGTGATGTAGTCGGAGGAGGATGTGTGAGCAGGAGGCTGAGGCTCTGACGTTTCCGCCTAGGTTAAGCCCGGACTCTTCTCATTTATCATTGAAATGCATCCCCTCAGGGGACATGAAGGAAGATTCAGTTCTTGGAGTAGAAGTCGGTGGAAAATTCTACACACTCCCCTGCTTAACTACAGCGTAGAGGGACTGTACCGACTCAGTTACTGCAAGTCGGAGGACAAGTTCTGGTGTGAGTGTTTTGCCCCATTAATGTCACTAGGTCAGCGAGGAAAGGGCATGAAGAGTAAGGGAAGACAGCTCGTGTTTGTTTCTCCGTGTCTGCAACGCTCTCTCAAGAACCTTTCATTAGATAAATGAGACTGGTGATTACTGTATCTCAGGAGAAGAGTGTTTGTTCAATGCAAATGTGTTGGAAGGTAGTGAAAGGAAAAGGTGCCAGTAATATTGTACCAATGACTGCAGCAATATTGTACTTGGAAAATCAAGGTTGAAAACATCCAGTTTTTAAAACTACCCTTTGACTATGGCGTCTTTATTTGGTTTTCGATGACTCGTTCCTGGAAAGGGGCACTGGCGTCATGTGAACAGTTAAGTTATCATTTCTTTACTAGCACCACTGCTAGCTTTTACCCTTGCATGCTGCATGTTTTGGGATGTGACGAGAGGAGATGGTAGAGCCATCGTGACCCACCATTTTTGTTCAGCGCTGTCTACCTTCCCAACGGTCTGACTTCTGGCTACTGCAAAACCATTATAAAGTCTTTTAACCAGTATCACAGAATATTTTTCACTTAGGCCTCATTTATCTAAATGGTCTAAAAGAAAACCTGCAATTGTTGTCCATAGCAACTATTTACAGCAAAGCTTTCATCTTACCAAAGCAATTTGCGAAATGAAATCTGGGTTCTGATTGGTTGCTATGGACAACAAAGATGGGTTTTCTTTTAGACAGTTTGGATAAATGAGTCCCACCATGTGTATCATAGTCTACATTAATGGAATATTCCATGTAGCGATAGGTAGGTGATCACACATGCACTGACTACATCGCTCCATACATTGCTTACAAAACCTAATTTAGAGACCATTAAAAAAATACTTTACTTGAAGATGCCCACTGGACGGTAAAGCCGAATGTTGGATGACCATTTATTTGGTGAAATCCAATTAGAGGTGACTCCCCAACTTTGTTCTTTGTAGTGGATACCGATGTTAGATAAGATCCTGAAAACATTCCACACGGGAGGACTGATATGGTCATGTAAGAGCCCAGGTCGTTCTTCCACTGACCTGCCAGGTTGCACTGCGCAAACTACACAATGGAGAAAGAAAGAATAATAAAATAGTCATATAACTGATGAGGTCTGGGCACAAAGACAAAATGTGAGTAATAGAGATGAGCGAGCATACTTGCTAAGGGCAATTGCTCGAGCGAGCATTGCCCTTAGCGAGTACCTGCCCACTCGAGAGACAAGGTTCAGGTGCCGGCGCGGAGGAGTGGTGAGTTGCAGCAGTTAGCAGAGGGGAGCGGGGGGAGAGAGGAAGAGAGAGATCTCCCCTCCGTTCCTCCCCGCTCTCCCCCGCAGCTCCCTGCCCGCCGGCACCCGAACCTTGTCTCTCGAGCGGCCAGGTAAGAACCTTTGTTTGTCGGGCTGAATTGAGTCCTAACCAACAAATTTATGGAGACTAAACATACACAACTTCTAAAGCTGTGAAGTAATATTTTCGAAAGCCTTACATCACTATTCAGCAATCACATGCACAGATGTAGCAAAGGTTAACCTGACTGTGATAACATTTTTATAAACCTCCAAAAATATACATCACTGCAAACAATCAATCTATTAGCAAAAATTGTTTAAAAATCACAATTAAAACATATGACACTCAATAAAGCGGCAAACTAGGTAAATATATGTGAATAGTCACCAACTCTAATCCTATGTACTTAGTTATAATATGTATAGAGGTACCACATATCCTTAGAAAGTCCTATTTGCTCTCCTATATGTATGTTATTCAGATTATAAGCTTCAGTGTCACACAGACCCAGAGGTCACCTCACCCCAACATACGTCTCACATCCAGCTTCGACTTCTCGATATGTTGGGGCAAGATGACCTCTGGGTTTGTATGACACTGATACTTATTTACACTTAGCATATAAACGTTTTTACAGAAAAAAAATGTAAGGAGTTTTTATTCACCTTACACAATGCTTTAAATATTGAAAAAAAGAAAAAACAACATCTAAAACAGTCAGTGCTATAAAATATTACATTATTTAACCGGCACACTAAATTCTCCAAAAAAAAAAGATGACAAAAGAAAATGGCAAAATAGCCGTTTTCCTCTTAATCACGCTTCCCCAAAACAGGACTAAAAATTAATCAAAAAGTCATATCTACCTCAACATGGCACCAATAAAAAACAACAAGCCATCTTGCATAAAACAAGCCTTCATACTGTTCTGTTGATGAAAAATAAAAATGCTCTGGCCTTGGAATTTGGTGACAAAAAAAAAACTTTGTAAAAAAAATGTGTTTACATTGTGAAAAAGTAGTAATGTATAATAAAACCTATAAAAGGGTGGTATATGACCCCTAGAATAAAGTATTTATACAACATGGTAAGCACCATAAAAATGAATGCCAAAAAACATTAGTGACATTTTTTTTTCCATTGATCCCCCCAGCAGAAAATCAATAAAAGTCATTCAATGTATTATATGTACTAAAAATGAGTGCCTTTAAACCTAGAACTCATCCCATAGGAGGCTTCATACAAGATGAAAAATTAAAAAACAGTTATGACCGCTGCCAAACATAAGAGGAAATTAGGGGAAATTGACAGGTTTTTAAGGCTAAAATTATTTGTCACAAGGGATTTTAAGTGGACTTAAGGCAACTGAATTATGCGCCAAAAATATTTACATGAGGCAAGTTCACAATTTACAATAAAAAGCGACATTTTCTGCAGGGTTTTTCCAATTTCAGTGTGACTGCTAGAGGTTAATTTTGTGGAAAACAATTGACGATTTTTTAATAAATGGATGTGTATGAGGGCCTTCCGACATGTTCCTAACAGAAGAAAACTTTGAATGCTGTTCCCCTAGAGATAAGCCGCCGCCAGTGTTATCTGGCCACATCGTTCTCCACCGTCATCATAGAAAGCATGCGGATGCTTGACTGAACCCAGCTTTCATGTGTATGATGGAGTTGGGGGGGAATAGCTGTTGGCCAAACAAGTGTCTGGCTGACATCAATTGAAGGTGCATGAGAACATTTACAATGCTGATATCACAGTTGTATCTTGTAATGAGACGAGTCTTTTTCCCATTGGAAGTAAATAAAGGATGGTCTTTCAGATGGCTGCAAGCAGAGACCCGGAAAATCATAATGAATATTGGAAATAGGATGTAGCTGCTGCCGGAACTTGTGTATAGTGGAGTGAAGTCCCAGAAAGCCACTTGTAACCCCGACTCTGCACCGCGCCAACTGCCTGTCTTACCACAGGATTAATAAACTACAAGAGTAGTGACCTCCTACTGTGTAGCCCGCAGCTGAATCTGACCCCGTGCCCGGTCAGCGTTTGTGCATACTTGCATTGCTCTGTATTGTGGATGATCTACGGCTCACCGTAAATCATGCGCACTACAGATTAAAAGCAAAAAGGAAATCCCTGCTTTTCCCACGTCGTCTCTAGTCGATGACACAGAATCCACGACCCTTACGTAATTTCAATCTGCGCAAAAATATGACATGCTGCGTTTTTTTTCACGAGTGGAAATCGCAATTGTTGTGCGTTTGCATGAGCGAATTTGCAAATATTCTATTCTTGCTAATAGATGCAGAATGCCGTGGATTGTCTGCGCTGCTGACCATTGCGGATTCCGCAATCCGAATCCGGCTGTGTGCAGCCGGCCTCATACTGTTGATGTGATCTTCCAAGTGAGTGTAAACCACTTTCTAACAAGGACCACTCATTAAATTGATTACAACTATTAAAGAAAGCAATTTGTTCACCTGTAACATCAGTGTCTTCATCTTCTTCCTCGCTAACAAGCAGGCAGTCGGTCTGATTTCCCAAGCAATGCAGCTTTAGAGAGTAGTGGTCCCAGCTTAACCCCTTAGGTCATTCTCACACGTGTTCAAAAATCGCTTCTCAGAATAGTGGCAATTTTACCGCGATGTTGAGCGCCGTTTTTGATTACATGTCACAGCGTTTGACACAGCTTTTTTTTCATCATTAGTTTTTTATTGGAATTGAACCAAAGTGATATAATACAATAGCAATCACATATTTCTGTTGGAATACAAGTGTGTGAAACAATGCTTACATTACTCATTTTGTATGTTCTTACGGTGAAACCACTGGTGGAACTAATTCGATCGTCTTCCGAATTTGGAGGTATTCCTTTGAACTCTCGTCAATATAAAATAGGATTGTTTGCGGATAATATAATCTTGACTATGTCATGTCCTTAAAAGTTGCCCGCCAGATTCTAGAGCAGTTTAGTAACGTTTTTCTATACAAACTCAATGTGGACAAATCATTCATCCTTGGGGTAAACATACCAAACAATCTAAAAACTGCAATCCAAACAGAGTTCTAGTTTGACAGCACTTTTTAATGCCCCCCATCATTGTGATGGGTGATGACGAGCGATAAAAAGCGCTTAATATGCAAAAATAAGACAGTGCTTGAATGTTACAGAGTTATCAATCTAAAGGAGCGTTGTATGGAACGCTGCGCTAATCGCGGTAATAAGCAGCATGTGTGAGCGGCCTAAGTGACAAAGCCTGTTAGTGCCTTAATGACAAAACCATTTTTTCAGTTTTTCTTCACCATTGAATTCCAGGAGCCATAATTTTTTTTCCGTCGATACAGCCTTCTGAGAGCTTGTTTTTTTTGGGGACAACTTGTATTTTTTACTGGCATTATTTTTTGGGTACATATAATGTATTATATAATTTATTAATTTTTTAATAAATACTGCTGTTTGTATTTTGGATTTAATTTTTTGTGTCGTTCAGTGTGCAAAATAATGAGAACGTTTACAGCACAACTCTGACGATACCATGCTTATATATTTGTAAGTTTTGCTACTTTTGTACACAAAATACCACTTAAGAAAAAAAAGAAATTTGCTTTTGTGTCGCTGCATTCCAAGAACCTTAA
This sequence comes from Eleutherodactylus coqui, assembly GCF_035609145.1. Lineage (NCBI taxonomy): Eukaryota > Metazoa > Chordata > Amphibia > Anura > Eleutherodactylidae > Eleutherodactylus > Eleutherodactylus coqui. The sequence goes on from NC_089841.1 coordinate 98,372,244, forward strand.
CTTTTATTTTTCCATCCACAGAGCTCTATGGGGGCTTGCTTTTTGCCGAATGAACTCTAGTCTTCATTTATCCAATTGATTGCTTTTTATTCCATTTTTTTCTAGGAGGGAGGATTAACAAAATTCTGGCATGTTTTTTTATTTTTAACAGCATTCACCATGCAGTATAAATATGTTATATTAATTCTGCATGCCAGTAAGATTATGTAAATCCCAAATTTATATAATTTTTTTTCTTGCAGCTTTTTCACACTTTTAGGCCTCCTTCACACAGGCGAGACGGTATCGCCGCCAGAAAATCACAGCGATATCACATCGCTGGTTCGTGCGATATTGCTGCATCTTCTCACGGCAATACCACAATTTTGTAGCGCTACAAAGTCGCACGTGATGCTACAAAGTTGCGCAACTTTTTTGCATTACATGCAAGGACTTTCAGGGGAGGATTAAAACAATCACAGCCATTCATCGAGCGCTGGCTGTGATTGGCTAAGCATCAGCCAATCACAGCCAGCGCTTCCAGAAGGCGGGGATTTTTCAATCCCCCCCCCCCCCCCAGAACAGAACATAATGATGATCAGTGCCGGGACCCGGGAGAAAATGCGGCCAGGCTGACAGCGCGTCTAAGGTGATGTATGTGTATTTTTTTTCCCTGCAGCTAGGGCTTATTTTAGGCTTTGACAGTAGGATTTCCTACTGTCAAAGTTGCATCGCACCACACAAAATACGCGTTTTTGTGTGATGCAACAGAGAGGAAGGCTCCATAGGGAAACATGGGCTACAAAACCTCGCGCATCGCATGCATATAGCCAGACCCGCGAGGTTTTTGTGTCGGGTTGTCGTATGGTACAAAATATTGCATGTGTGAAGGAACCCATAGGAAAGCATGGGCTTTTCATACATGCGATTTGTAACATTGTAGCAATGCTACAAAATCGCGTGACTGTCACCCGTGTGAAGGAGGCCTTAAATTTAAAAATAAAAGGACGTTTTGTTTATTGCTGTGTTCAAAGACCCTTAACATTTTTTTGGCAACGGTGCTGTAAAAAGGTTTTTTTTTTTTAACAGGATGAGTTTTTAATGGTGCTATTTGTTCATCCATGTGACATTTTCATCACTTTCTATTCCATTTTCGTAAGGCAAGATATGCAAACATAACCATTTTCATGACGTACACTCAGCGGGTGATATAATGTACTAATTTTTTTCTCTGGGTCTTTATGAATGCAGCAATACCTCATATGCGTGTGGTAGGCCCCGGGATTAGGACAAGTACCCGGCTATCATCGGACAGCTGAGCACCCACTCCTCCCGGCATGGAATACCCACGGCAGCCTTTCAATGCAGCGTCAAAATACAGTGTTGCAGATTAAAGCTCCTTAACGGTTGCCGGCAAAAGAGGTATGGTCAGTCATTAAGAGGTAATATGTAGAGATTCGAGATGAGCGAGCATACTCGATAAGGCAAACTACTCGAGCGAGTAGTGCCTTATTCAAGTACCTGCCCGCTCGTCTCTAAAGATTGCCGGCAGGGGGCAGGGAGCGGCGGGGAGGAACGGAGGGGAGATCTTTCTCTCCCTCTCTCTCCCCTCCGCTCCCCCATGCTCACCGCCGCAACTCACCGCTCACCTGCACCGGCAGCCGAATCTTTAGAGACAAGCGGGCAGGTACTCGAATAAGGCACTACTCGCTCGAGTAGTTTGCCTTATCGAGTATGCTCGCTCATCTCTGCTAGAGATCATTAATAAACATACATTTTATTGTCACCCCTCCTATAAATGTGACTATTTAAAAAGAAGGAAAAAATCACTTTATGTAGGCATACGTTGTTATTGCATCTAACCAGACAAGATGTATACATGATCGTTCTTACCTGTGCAGCAGCACAAGTCATCCAGCAGGACAGAAGCACGACCAGCACTGAAGTTGGTTTCATTCTTGTAGTTCTGTTCCAGCAACCAGGAGGATATTTACTTGTGATGATATCTGAACCTGTATTGCTGCTGTATTTATAGAGCTCAGTGAGATAACCAGGAGGTCCTCTCCAACTTCCCCAGGTGTACTAAGGTGTAATTTGAGGTCCCATTTCTCAGGAAATGTTGTGATGATTCACTTTGTTGACTTTCACCCACACTGTCAAGGGTAATTGTTTTAGACTTCACCAGAATCTACAGTATTGTTCTCAACATTTATAAAATTAACCCCTTGAGTGGCGGGTTTCTTACCACCCTGTCGTACCCACAAGGGCAGGTTTTTAAATGGTCTAATCATTTTATTTCAACTAATTTTGCAGTCGTGTTCCAAGAGCCATAACTTCTTCCTTTTTCCATTGACACGGCCATATGAGGGCTTGTTTTTTGCGGGACACATTGTACTTTTTGATGGAATCATTTTTGGGTATATATAATGTATTGCATAGCTTTTGTAAGAAGATTTGTAGGGAGATTGGGGGGAAAAAAAATTCTGCCGTTTGTTTTTTGGATTTCATTTTCACGGCGTTCAGCGTGCAGAATAAATGGTGTGATGACATTATTCTCTGCGTCAGCACGATCCCAGTGATACCAAGTTTACACAGTTTATGTTTTGCTATTTTTGTACATTTAAAACATTTTTTTCTTAAAGGTTTGCTTTTGTGTCGCCACATTCCAAGAGCCATATTAATGTTATTTCCCATTGCCAGAGCCCCAGAAGGCCTTGTTTTTTGCGGTATGAACTCCAGTCTTCATTTATCTAAATTTTTGGAACATGTAAAATTTTGATCGCTTTTTATTCCATTTTTTTTCTAGTGCCAAGATTAACTAAATCTGTAATTCTGGCATGTTTTTTATTTTTCACTGCATTCTCTGAGCAGTATAAATAATATATTAAAGTAATTCTACAGGCCGGTACGATTATGTCAATGCCAAGTTATAATAGTTTTTTTTCTTTTTCACGACTTTTTCACACTTAAAAAAAAAAAAAAAAAAGTAATAAAAAGTTTAAATCACCCTCTTTTTGCCATATCTATAATAAAAAAAAATCGAAATCATAAAAGAAAAATACATATTTGGTATCACCGCGTCCGCAAATGTCCGATCTATCATAGTAGTGCATTATTTACTCCGTACAGTGAACGTAGTCCGAAAAAATTAAGAACGTCACAAATGCACTTTTTCAGTCACCCTGTCTCCCAGAAAAAATGCAATAAAAAGTGATCAAAAAGTTGTATGTATTCTAAATTAGTACTAGTGTAAACTACAGGACTTCCCGCAAAAAATGAGCCCTTGCTCAACTACGTCGACGGAAAAATAAAAAAGTTATTGCGCGCAGAAGATGCAGCAGAAAATTATTTTAAAAAATGAAATGTCTTTGAAAAAAAATACAAGTGCTACAGCAAAAATAAATTATATAGGTTTGGTATCGTAGTAATCGTACCGACTCATAGAATAAAGTTATTGCGTCATTTTTGTGGCAGTTTGTGTGCCGTAGAAACAAGACACACTGAAAGATGGCGGAATGTCATTTTTTTTTCATTTTACTCCACTTAGAATTTTGTAACTAGAAAAACGATCCTTGCCACCATATGGTTAAAAATAAAATAACTCACCTGGTGTGCAGCGGGGTTCCCGTGGAATCGTCTGGGACACCCCGCCTGCACCTGTGGTCCAAGTATGCCTGTAATATATGCAGAAAGTCTCCAGATATCCTATAGTGGAGAAGGAGAGCCGCAGGAAGGACAAAATCCCAGAGAAATAAAATTTTCTTTCAATGGGTTAAATGAACAAGGTTTCAAAAAAAACGTTTCTTTCCGCGCTCCTGCTATAGACGACCTTGTTCAGAACGAATCAACTGTCATGGCAGACAGTGTTTTTGTATAGCAAATTTATTCAAGAACAAAAGATATATCAAAAATTGCATACAAGAGACACCTCTTGCAGCAAAGATCATGCAACGCGTTTCGGCTTATTTAAACGACTTTTTCAAGCATAACATGCAATTGAAAGTATGTCTTTTAAATAGTGTGTCTTACCTTATGGAGGTGGGCGTTCCAAGTGCACAGCGCGTGCCTCCATGTTCTGTCGCTCTGACGCGAACTCTGAGCGTCATAGCATCCGTATTGGGAAGAGTGTATCAGCGCATGTGTGCGCCGAGCCTGAGCTAAAATTCCGTAGTACGGGAAGGGAGGAACGCTATCTACGTAACTCCCGGCATAACGCTTGCTGGAAATGACTCCGACCTCCAAAGCAATGAATAACAATTGTCATTTCTTTTGATTATCTGTATAGCAATATGGATATTGACCAGAGATGAGCGAACCTACTCGGCCACGCCCCTTTTTCGCCCGAGCACCGCGATTTTCGAGTACTTCTGTACTCGGGCGAAAAGATTCGGGGGATGCCGGGGGTGAGTGGGGGGTTGCAGCGGGGAGTGGGGGGGGGGGGGAGAGGGAGAGAGAGAGGGCTCCCCCGTTCCCCGCTGCTACCCCCTGCTCCGCCGTGCCTCCTCCTACCCCCTGGCACCCCCCGAATCTTTTCACCCGAGTACTAAAGTACTCGAAAATCGCAGTGCTCAATCGAGTAATTACTCGAAACGAGTAGGTTCGCTCATCTCTAATATTGACCAATTAAACACTTATGTTCAAATGCGTATCCTATAATGTGTAACTTCATTAATTAAAAAGTAAATAATTATATACTTAGTAATGGGATCCTGTTGCTCAAGTTTATACATGCATAGCTAATATTTCATGACTCATATGTAAATAAGTATAATATAAATAAATATAATATAATATGAACATATAAAAATAGACCTAATAATTTTATCTATACACAAAAAAGCTACTATAAATATATAAAATGGATATTTCGTTATGTATAATAAATATATCTCTAAAATGCATATTATATACTAAATACTTCTTAAAATGCATCATAAATAATAATATATATTTATTTAAAAATGGTGTTCTATCAAAATTTCTCTAAAACCTCATTAAGACCAAAAGGGGATAAAGTATTCATTCTAAAAATCCAAAAAATCTCACGTGTTCTTAATTTCGCAAAAGAGTATGTATGGAAATCCAATGGATTTACTTTCATATCTTTCAGGTTTTTATTGTGTTTCTCCATAAAGTGACGTGAAACACTGTGTTTCGAGTAACCTGTTGCTATATTGAACCTATGTTGGTTTAATCTTAAATTTAAAGTGTTCGTGGTGCGTCCTATACATTGCAGTCCGCACGGGCATTCAATTAGGTATATAATGAATTTAGAACAACAGTTTAAAAATTGGTTTATTTTAATATTTCTTTGTTCTTTTAGGCAATATACCTCTTTTCTCCCGTGTGATGTTGTTGCAACACTTGCATTTCTTTCTACTGCAACGGTATACTCCTGTCACTAGAGGTTTATTAATAACTTCCTTGTTTAGTTTCTTATGAGGGTTAGATGGAGCTAATGTATTTTGTATAGTTTTGTTCCTGCGATAAATCACCCTTGGCTTATCTTGTATCTCTTTGTTTAAAATTGGGTCTTTTAATAAAATATTCCAATTGTTTTTTATTATTTTATACTTTGTTATAAATAAAACGTTTTTCTTTGGATCTATTTTCTTACTATCTATCTCTACTTTTTTCTGCGAGATTTCAACTGATTGAATGGGATCATTTAGTGCTTTCATGTAAGCAGCGTCTATTAAATTAGCAAGATATCCCTTCTGTTTAAAACGATTTTTCAAAATATTTGATTGGGAAGAGTACATATCTGTTGAAGAACAATTTCTACGGATTCTTTTAAATTGCCCGTAGGGAATGTTGATCTTCCATTCCTTTTTATGGCAACTTGAGAATTTAAGGAAACTGTTGCAATCGGTTTTTTTTAAATGGGTGCTAGTTTCTATATGTCCTTTATCAGAGGATATTACTAGGTCCAGAAATATTACCTCTGTTTTACTAAAATTGTGTTCAAGTTTTAAGTTAAAAGGATTATTATTTATCTCTAGAACGAATTTATTAAGATCTTCCATTTCGCCTTCCCAGATCAATAAAATATCGTCTATAAAGCGTCTAAAAAATATAATTCTTTTATCCTTAAAAATGACCCTTTCGAAATACCCCATAAAAAGATTAGCGTAACTGGGGCGAATTTTGTCCCCATCGCCGTAATGTTTGTTTGCATGTAAAACGTCCCATTATATGTAAAATAATTGGTTTTTAATATAAAATTTATAGCTTCAATTAAAATTTTTTTTTGTTTTGGAGGCATTAATGGATCCGTCTCTAAATAGTGTGAAATACTGTAGCTTCCAATTCATGTAAAATATTCGTATACAAGGAGCAGACATCCAGGGTACACCATATATAGGTGTTTTTCCAATCAATTTCTCTCAAGAGGCTTAAAATATGCCCTGTATCTTTTATAAAAGATGGTAAATGAATCACATACCTCTGGAGATGTTTATCTATGTACTCTGACAGAGGGCTAGTAATTGAATCTATTCCTGAAATGATCGGTCGCCCTGGTGGTTCCTTGCTATTTTTATGAACCTTTAGTAAGAAGTAGAAATATGGAATTTTCGGATTCCTATTGCAGATAAATTTATATTCTTCTTGTGATAAACAATTATTTTTTAGGGCTTCCGCTGCTAGAGCACATAGAGCTCCTGATATTTTCTTAGTAGGGTCTGAGCTTAATTCCTTATAATAATTATTATCGCTCAGAATTCTCAGGGCTTCTTTATTATAGTATTCGGTATCCATAATTACTGCACCCCCTCCCTTGTCTGCTCTTTTTATGCTGATAGATTTATCATTGGATAGATCTTTCATAGTTACTATTTCATTGTGGCTCATATTAGGGATATTTTGAGGTTTCATATTGCATAACAATGAAAAGTCATTTAAAACGTTTTGGTAGAACATGTCTATGTATTTACCTTTGCTTTGTATCGGAAAGAAAAGCCGTTTTGTTTTTAATCCCGTTAGAATGGGACCTTCCAAATCAAATAATTTGTTATTTTCATTATTGGTTGGATAATTGTCTTTCCTTAACGCAAAGTGTCTCTTCAGCTTGAGATTTCTTATTAGGGAATTAAGATCGACAAATAAGTCGTATAAATTTGCTTTTTTAGATGGACAGAAGGATAGCCCCTTGGCTAAGACATCTTCTTTTCGTAGGAGTAGGTGATTTGATAAATTAAAAATGCCCATCTCTCTGGCATCTGTATTATTAATTTATTAATTATTTCAGTTAGTGATTGGATCTTAGTTTTTTTTGGATCGTTTTCCCCCTCTTTTTTTCTCTTCTTCTTGTAACCCTCTTTTTTTTGGTCGTTCTGATAGGGGGGAGAGGTTGATAAAATTGAAATTTTGTAAAAGTTTTTCAGTACATTATATGGTACATTAAATAGCACCATAGAAAAATCCAACTTGTCCCGCAAAAAACAAGCTCTCATACAACGACGTTGATGGATAAATAAAGGAGTTATGATCTTTTAAACAGGGGGAGGAAAAAAAGAAATTGGGAAAAAAGAAAAAAAGGGTCCGTGTCATTAAGGGGTTAAATAATGTACTATCTTCCTTCTCTGGGTCATTACGATGCAGGGATACAACATGTGTAATTTTATTTTTAATCTTTTACAAAGTAAAGGGAGACAAGTGTTTTTGTTTATTTTTAAAAAAAATTTTTTTTTGTTTTTGTCCCTTTAGGGGACTTCCACAGAGACCCATCAGGACCCCCTGATCACATTCCAGGTGCCCAATGGTGACAGCCCTTTACATGCTGCAGTCACATAGACTGCAGCATGTAAAGGGTTAACACAGCAGAGATTAGAGGTGTTCTCTGATCTCTACTGTGTAGAGTTGGTGCCTGGCTGTTCTCTGACAGCCAAGCACCAGCTCTCCCTGCCACAGAGACCATCGGCTTGCTTCTGACAAGCCGATGGTCTCTATGGCAACCTGTAAACAAACTAGTGCAGGAGTTTGAAATTAAAAGCGGCAGATTGCCGGCATATCGGCAATATCTCCCTGCTTCTCAATGTCCTGCTTTGTTCTCTGTGGGTCTGTGCAGGCAGAGCACAATGCCACAGCTTGTGGCATTGTGATCTGCAGCTTCCATAGTGATACATAGCTCGGAAATCTTTCTCGTTTTCCCCAGTGAAGACAGCATGCACACAAGCTTGACTCTTGAGAATGGAGAACGCATGCACTGCTATAGAGCTGAATGGGAATGCAAACGTGTTCCATTCTAAAATGAGTTAAAGGGGTTGTCCCGCGGCGAAATCCAAATTTTTTTTTTCAACATACCCCCGCATTCTGCCCTGTTAAAATCAATTCCGCTTACCTGCATCCCCGTTCGCGCAGCATCTTCTTTTCTTCTTTTTAAGATGGCCACTGGTCCTTTCCCAATGGTGCACCGCGGTTTTCTCCCATGGTGCACCGCAGGTCTTCTCCCATGGTGCACCATGGATTGTCTTCTACTTTCTTGCGTTCCACTGCCGATACAGCCACCTAATTGGCTGATCGGCAGCACGTGACGGAGGCGGAGCTACGATGACGCGGAGAAGAGGGAGGAGCCAGGACGATGCTCGTGAGCCCGGAGGGAGTAAGAAGAGGAATCTTTACAGCGCAAGCGCGACTGTTCGTGCAACTAAAGAAGCAGCTTTAGTCGGCACCATGGAGACGGGGATGCCAGCAACGGAGCAGGTAAGTGAATAACTTCTGTATGGCTCATATTTAATGCACGATGTATATTACAAAGTGCATTAATATGGCCATACAGAAGTGCTTAACCCCACTTGCTTTCGCGGGACAACCCCTTTAAGCTTGCTGTGTACACACTAACTTCACCGGAGGACCAGGCGAGTATGAAAAGAGGCTCCCTATACTCCAAGTAGCCTAAACTATAAGCAGCATAACTTAGTTTATGGTGCTTTTAGCTGGTGACAGGGTCCCTTTAAAAAAAAAAAAAAAGTATATAAACTTGGTATTGCCAGAATCAGGCTGATTTAGAGAATAAATGCTCGGGTGCTCGTTACTTGAGCCGAGCTGTTTGTAATGCTCGGGTGTTTGTTTTGTGTAACGAACCCTATTGAAGTCAATAGGAGACCCGAGCATTTTTCAAGGTAACAGTAAAAAAAACCTAAAAATTAAAAAAAAAAACGAAAAAAAAAACTGCCGCATGTTTCCTTCATCCCCGCTAGTAAAAAATTCCCTGCTGCTGCACCTGCCACATCTGTGACAGATGCAGCAGAGGAATTCGCCTGTCATTCATTCGGCGAGATCTGCCTGTGATTGGCTGAGTGCCTCAGCCAATCACAATCAGCTGGTGGGGATTTTAAATACCCGCCTGCTGATAGATCAGCACTACAGAGCCAGGGACAGCGCAGAGAAGACATGGGTAAGCCCCGGCAGCTAAAGGGAGGTGAGTATATATATTTTTTGTTTTCTACACTACTTTTACTGTTTTTTTCAGGGAAGGGCTTATGTTTAAAGCTGTTCCCTGAAACCAATGACGTGGTGCCGGCAGCAGGATCCTCTACCGCAGCTGTCATGTGTGACAGCTGCAGGAGGGAATTGAAGAATTCCTCTGCTGCATCTGTCACAGATGTGGCAGGTGCAGCAGCAGGGAATTATTTTTACTAGCGGGGGATGAAGAAAACATCTGCCGCATGCGGCACATGTGATCTGCATCACCGCAGGGGACACGGCAGCGGCGGAGAGGTAATTTTTTTTTTTTATTTTTTTTTTTTTTACACTAAAATTATTCTTTTTCAGGGAAGGGCTTATATGTAAAGCTCTTCCATGAAAAACAATTCAGGGGTGCCAGCAGACCATTGTCTTCAATGGAGCCACCGGCAGCAGCTGAGGCACAATTGAAGACATGTGGGGAGGAGAGGGTGAAACGTGGGGAGGAGAGGGTGAAATTTGTCTCAAGCATTGTGCTCGCTTGAGTAACAAGTACTTTTGAGTATGCTAATGCTCGAACGAGCATCAAGCTTGGACAAGCATGCTCGCTCATCTCTAGTTATTACATTATTTATTTTGTATGCTGAACGCTGTTAAAAATGAAACCCAAAAATGATGGCGGATCTTTTTTTCCCCTCAAACCCCTTGCCTTCCCACCCAAAATTAATAAAAGTTATACATTATATGTAGGAATGTGATGAAAAAAAATGAAAATTAGTTGGCCATTAGGACCTAAAATGGACCTGCCTTTAAGAAGTTAATACACCTAACAGGTAAGTGAACAACATTGATTATTTCATTATAATGCTACTAATGAAGGGGTGGCATATATTATGCAGTAGGTGAACAATCAGTTTTTGAAGCTGATGTGTTGGAAGCAGTAAAACGGCAAGTATAAAGCAAGAAGCAACTTTGACAAGTGCCAAACTGTAGTGGATAAATGACTGGCTCAGAACATCTCCAATATAGCAGGTCTTGTGGGATGTTATAGTAAGTAGTGGTACTATCTACCATAAGTGGGCAAAGAAAGGGCGTGCAGTGAATTGGTGGCAGAGTCATGGTTACCCAAAGTTTATGTCCATCTCGTCCAATCCCACAGAAGAGCTACTGTAGCACAAATTACTGAACAAGTTAATTCTAGAGATGAGCGAGCACGCTCGGTAAGGTGATTTACTCGAGCGAGCCTCGCTCATCTCGAGTAACTCCCTTCTCCTTCGAGCGTGCTCGGGGGGGCAGCGGTGTGGAGCAGGAAAACAGTTGTGTCCTATCCAGCCAAACTGACGAAGGGGTGCGTCCCCGAAACAAGTTTTCAATTGCTGGTTTTTATCTTGTGAATAATAAAAAAAGAAGTGCCTTCACTATCACATATTGGATCTTTTATCTTCTAGTAGCTTAGAGGGTTTCGCCCCCACACCAGTTTTTTTCCACATTCTTTTTGCTACACTCACGCCCACCCTGGAGGAGCGTCATCTGGTGGGCAGCACCTCCATCATTTGAAATACTCCATCATTGGAAACACTTTGTACTCCAGAAATATTCCACCACCCTCACTGGGTCTTGCTCCACCCTCCTTTTTCATCTCTCTTACTCACATTCAATAGCTGAGAGCTGCCTCTCATTGGTCACAGTGCTCAGCCAATCAGAGGAAGCCCAATCACTACTCAGAGCAGTGCAGGAGAAGAGCCAGCTTGACGCGGCTGAGCCCCGGCAGCTGAAGACAGGTGAGTATTTTTTTCATTTTTACCACCATTTTTTCTTGTTTTTCAGGGAAGGGCTTATATTTAAAGCCCTTCCCTGAAAAACAATTACAGGATGCCGGCAGCTGGATCCCCTACCACAGCTGTCATCTGTGACAGCTGTGGTAGGGAATTCTTTATTCCCCACAGGGATGAAGAATACCTTTGCTGCATCTGTGACAGATGTGGCAGGTGCAGCAGGAATTTCTTTTTCCTCACGGGAATGAAGGAAATATCTGCCGCATGTGGCAGATGTGTTCTTCATCCCTGCGGGGACATGGCCGCGGCGGACAGATAAGTATTTTTTTAATTTCTTTTTTTTTTTTTTTTTTACACTAAAATTCTTGTTTTTCAGGGAACGGCTTATATGTAAAGCCCTTACCTGAAAAACAATTCAGGGGTGTCGGCAGACCATTGTCTTCAATGGAGCCACCAGCAGCAGCCCGGGTCCATTGAAGACAATGAGGGCATTCCTTATGGTACACGCATGTCCTATCTTTGCAGGCATGCACCTGTAAAACACGGACATGTGAACACACCATAGGGAATGCATTGGTTCTAATAGAAGCGTGTTGTTGTGCGCGCGTTTGCACGCACAAAAACACACTTGTGTGAAGCTACCCTTACCGCAAGAGGAACTTACACAATATTGGGCAAGCAGTTCTAGGGCTGATTGGCATATTTAAAGGAGTTTTCCAGTTGCAAACTATTGATGACCTATAGTAGATCAGCGGTGGTCTGCCACTCAGAATCCCAGATGATCAGCGGTTGGCTTGTACATTGAATTTTGCAGTAAGCATATAGCTCTGTTCCAATTGCAGTGGCCAGGCTTGGTATTACTGGCAAAGTTCTCATTGAAATTAAGCCTGGTCACTGGGTGGAACTGGAGCCGTCTGCTTCCGGCAGTTATCAGCTCAGTGCATTAGCACACCAGCCCAACGAACAGCGTGGCAGACTAACTCTACTTTTGATAAACTATCCTAAACTACAAATAATTTACAGCTCGATAACCCTTTTAAGCATTATAATCTTACCAAGATTCTTTATATATGAATGTTTCTACATACTCTGCCCTTTGTGATACAAATACATAAAAAATTGTATGTATTTTTTACAACTTATACAAAGCAGTTTTTGGAATAACAAATGATTAGCACTTAAATCACATCCACTTGGCTGAAGCAGGAATACTTTGAATACACGGAACATATGACTCTACTGGTTGTTAATATAAGACACAGTGGTTACCTTATGTGTCGGTAAACAACAGTGAGTTATGAAAGCTTGAACTAGCAATTCTGGCATTTCTGTTTTACTAAATACTTACTTTTTCCATAACGGAAGTATTTCGGAGCATCCTTAATTAGAACACTGCTGTTCTTCATTTATTCCTCATAGAAATTTATGATTAAATTATAACCACTGCACCCAAAAAAAGAGAGACAGAGAAATTATAGATTGTTACTAGAGATGAGCGAACGTGTTCTTCCGAGCTTGATATTCATGCGAATATTAGGGTGTTCGGGATGTTCGTTATTCGTAACGAACACCATGCGGTGTTCTGGTTACTTTCACTTCCTTCCCTGAGACGTTAGCGCGCTTTTCTGGCCAATTGAAAGACAGGGAAGGCATTACAACTTCCCCCTGTGACATTCAAGCCCTATACCACCCCCCTGCTGTGAGTGGCTGGGAAGATCAGGTGTCACCCGAACATAAAAGTCGGCCCCTCCCGCGGTTCGCCTCAGATGCCGTGTGAGTTAGATGAGGGACAGTGCTGTTTGTACCGGAGCTGCTGTAGGGAAAGAATTGGTAGTTAGTGTAGGCTTCAAGACCCCCCAAAGGTCCTTATTAGGGCCACTGATAGCTGTGTGTTGGCTGCTGTTAGCAGTGGCAATTTTTTTTTTTCTCAAAATCAGCTCTGCAGAGCGTTGCACCTGGCATTAGGGACAGAAGTGCTGCATAGGCAGGGAGAGTGTTAGGAGTGAGTGTAGCCTTCAAGAACCTCAACGGTCCTTTCTAGGGCCATATTTAACCGTGTGCAGTACTGTCCAGGCTGCTGTTAGCTGTGCTGCATTTTTTTTTGCTTCTCAAAATCGCCTCTGCAGACCATTGCACCCTCCATTGATACTGCAGGGAAAGAATTGTATAGGCAGGGCCACAACACAGTTATTATTCATTGAATATACGCAGTGCTGACTTTTGGTGCAAAAAAACGGAAAATAATTCTATTTGTCCTGCCTCTGTCCGTCCTAACGCCGGTGGACACGTGTCGGCTGCGTGTGCAACCTGTAAAAATCAGACGCACCCAGCTACGTTTTACTCCTGGCTTTGCCATTTGCTTTCCTTAATTGGGAAAAAAAATACCTGCTCTGCCACAGTTAATAACTCTGCTACCCTCACGTTCTGTGACACATTAGCAGGAAAACAGCACAGTTATTAAACTTCTCATGTTCATAGAATATACGCAGTGCTGCCTTTTTGTGCAAAAAAACAGAAAATAATTCTATTTGTCCTGCCTCTGTCCGTCCTAACGCCGGTGGACACGTGTCGGCTGCGTGTGCAACCTGTAAAAATCAGACGCACCCAGCTACGTTTTACTCCTGGCTTCGCCATTTGCTTTCCTTAATTGGGAAAAAAAATACCTGCTCTGCCACAGTTAATAACTCTGCTACCCTCACGTTCTGTGACACATTAGCAGGAAAACAGCACAGTTATTAAACTTAGATTATTCATTCACTAGAGGCAGTGGGGCCTTTTGTTTTCAAAAAAGGGAAAAAATTATATTTGGCCTGCAGTCTTGCGCCAATTTATTACCTGTGAAATCAAATCACTGGTAATACAGCATGCTGAGGGGTAGGGGTAGGCCTAGAGGACGTGGACGCGGCCGAGGACGCGGAGGGCCAAGTCAGGGTGTGGGCACAGGCCAAGCTCCTGATCCAGGTGTGTCGCAGCCGACTGCTGCGCGATTAGGAGAGAGGCACGTTTCTGGTGTCCCCACATTCATCGCCCAATTAATGGGTCCACGCGGGAGACGGTTATTAGAAAATGAGCAGTGTGAGCAGGTCCTGTCCTGGATGGCAGAAAGTGCTTCGAGCAACCTATCGTCTACCCGCAGTTCTGCGCCGTCCACTGCTGACAATCCGAATCCTCTGTCTGCTGCTCCTCCTTCCTCCCAGCCTCCTCACTCCACTACAATAACACCTGCTCAGGAGCGGGAACACTCCCAGGAACTGTTCTCGGGCCCCTGCTTAGATTGGGCAGCAGCGGTTCCTCTCCCACCAGAGGAGTTTATCGTCACTGATGCCCAACCATTCGAAAGTTCCCGGAGTCCGGGGGAAGAGGCTGGGGACTTCCGCCAACTGTCTCAACAACTTTCTGTGGGTGAGGAGGACGATGACGATCAGACACAGTTGTCTTGCAGTGAGGTAGTAGTAAGGGCAGTAAGTCCGAGGGAGCAGCGCACAGAGGATTCGGAGGAAGAGCAGCAGGACGATGAGGTGACTGACCCCACCTGGTGTGCAACGCTTACTCAGGAGGACAGGTCTTCAGAGGGGGAGTCAAGGGCATCAGCAGGGCAGGTTGCAAGAGGCAGTGCGGTGGCCAGGGGTAGAGGCAGGGCCAGACCGAATAATCCACCAAGTGTTTCCCAAAGCGCCCCCTCGCGCCATGCCACCCTGCAGAGGCCGAGGTGCTCTAAGGTCTGGCAGTTTTTCACAGAGACGCCTGACGACCGACGAACAGTGGTGTGCAACCTTTGTCGCGCAAAGCTCAGCCGGGGAGCCAACACCAACAGCCTCACCACCACCACCATGCGCAGACATATGATGGCCAAGCACCCCGCAAGGTGGGACGAAGGCCGTTCAGCGCCTCCGGTTTGCACCCCTGCCTCTCCCCCTGTGCCCCAACCTGCCACTGAGATGCAACCCCCCTCTCAGGACACAGGCACTACCGTCTCCTGGCCTGCACCCACACCCTCACCTCCGCTGTCCTCGGCCCCATCCAGCAGTGTAGTTCAGCGCACCGTCCAGCCGTCGCTTGCGCAACTGTTGGAGCGCAAGCGCAAGTACGCCGCCACGCACCCGCAAGCTCAAACGTTAACCGTCCGCATAGCAAAATTCATCAGCCTTGAGATGCTGCCGTATAGGGTTGTGGAAACGGAGTCCTTCAAAAGTATCATGGAGGCGGCGGCCCCGCGCTACTCAGTTCCCAGTCGCCACTACTTTTCCCGATGTGCCGTCCCAGCCCTGCACGACCACGTCTCCCGCAACATTGTACGCGCCCTCACCAACGCGGTTACTGCCACGGTCCACTTAACTACAGACACGTGGACAAGCACAGGCGGGCAGGGCCACTACATCTCCCTGACGGCACATTGGGTGAAT
Source organism: Eleutherodactylus coqui (assembly GCF_035609145.1). Lineage (NCBI taxonomy): Eukaryota > Metazoa > Chordata > Amphibia > Anura > Eleutherodactylidae > Eleutherodactylus > Eleutherodactylus coqui. The sequence continues at coordinate 98,387,806 of NC_089841.1, forward strand.
TTAGTGGAGGCTGGGACAGAGTCAGAGCCTGGGACCGCTCATGTCCTACCCACCCCCCAGAATTACGGGCCCCAGCTCGGTGGTGGTATCTGCGGAGGTGTATGCTTCCTCCACTAAAGCACCCTCCTCCTCCTCCTCCTCCTCCTCCTCCTCTGTCTCGCAATCAAGATGTGTTAGCAGCAGCATGTCGCCAGCAGTCGGTGTCGCGCGGTGTGGCAGCACAGCGGTGGGCAAGCGTCAGCAGGCCGTGCTGAAACTACTCAGCTTAGGCGATAAGAGGCACACGGCCCACGAACTGCTGCAGGGTCTGACACAGCAGACCGACCGCTGGCTTGCGCCGCTGAGCCTCCAACCGGGCATGGTCGTGTGTGACAACGGCTGTAACCTGGTGGCGGCTCTGCAGCTCGGCAGCCTCACGCACGTGCCATGCCTGGCCCACGTCTTTAATTTGGTGGTTCAGCGCTTTCTGAAAAGCTACCCACGCTTGTCAGACCTGCTCGTAAAGGCGCGCCGGCTCTGCGCACATTTCCGCAAGTCCCATACGGACGCTGCCACCCTGCGCACCCTGCAACATCACTTTAAGCTGCCAGTGCACCGACTGCTGTGCGACGTGCCCACACGGTGGAACTCTACGCTCCACATGTTGGCCAGGCTCTATGAACAACGTAGAGCTATAGTCGAATACCAACTCCAACATGGGCGGCGCAGTGGGAGTCAGCCTCCTCAATTCCTTTCAGAAGAGTGGGCCTGGTTGGCAGACATCTGCCATGTCCTTGGTAATTTTGAGGAGTCTACCCAGGTGGTGAGCGGCGATGCTACAATCATTAGCGTCACCATTCCTCTGCTATGCATCTTGAGAAATTCCCTGCAAACCATAAAGGCAGCTGCTTTGCGCTCGGAAACGGGGGCGGGGGAAGACAGTATGCTGCTGGATAGTCAGGGCACCCTCCTGTCTATTTCTCAGCGCGTACAGGAGGAGGAGGAGGAGCATGAGGAGGATGAGGAGGAGGGGGAAGAGACAGCTTGGGCCGCTGCTGACGGTACACCGGCTGATTGCCTGTCATCCTTTCAGCGTGTATGGCCTGAGGAAGAGGAGGAGGAGGAGGAGGATCCTGAAAGTGATCTTCCTAGTGAAGACAGCCATGTGTTGCGTACAGGTACCCTGGCACACATGGCTGACTTCATGTTAGGATGCCTTTCTCGTGACCCTCGCGTTGCACGCATTCTGGCCACGACGGATTACTGGGTGTACACACTGCTCGATCCACGGTATAAGGATAACCTGCCCACTCTGATTCCCGAAGAGGAAAGGGGTTCGAGAGTGTTGCTATACCACAGGACCCTTGCGGACAAGCTGATGGTAAAATTCCCAGCCGACAGCGCTAGTGGCAGAAGGCGCAGTACCGAGGGCAAGGTAGCAGGAGATGTGCGTAGATCGAGCAGCATGTACATCCCAGGCAGTGCAACAGTCTTTAAGGGCCTGGCCAGCTTTATGGCTCCCCACCAAGACTGTGTCACCGCTCCCCAGTCACGGCTGAGTCGGCGGGAGCACTGTAAAAGGATGGTGAGGGAGTACGTAGCGGATCGCACGACCATCCTTGGTGACGCCTCTGCCCCCTACAACTACTGGGTGTCGAAGCTGGACACGTGGCCTGAACTAGCGCTGTATGCCCTGGAGGTGCTTGCTTGTCCTGCGGCTAGCGTCTTGTCGGAGAGGGTGTTTAGTGCGGCTGGGGGAATCATCACAGATAAGCGTAGCCGCTTGTCAACCGACAGTGCCGACAGGCTAACACTCATCAAGATGAACAAAGGCTGGATTTCGCCAGACTTCTGTTCTCCACCAGCGGACAGCAGCGATACGTAAGCAATACGTAGGCTGCACCCGCGGATGGAAGCTACGTTCTCTCTCACCATCCAAAACGGGGACATTTCTGCTTCATCAATCTGTGTCTAATATTCCTCCTCCTCCTCCTGCTCCTCCTCCTGAAACCTCACGTAATCACGCTGAACGGGCAATTTTTCTTAGGGCCACAAGGCTCACTCAAATAATTTTTCTGAACAATTTTTATAAGTTTCAATGCGCTTAAAAGCGTTGGAACTTTAACTTGAACCAATTTTTCGTTACACTGGGCTGCCTCCAGGCCTAGTTACCACTTAAGCCACATTAACCAAAGCGATTAATGGGTTTCACCTGCCCTCTTGGCTGGCCATGGCCAATTTTTGGGATGTACATTAGTACTGTTGATACAGCAATTTTTGTGGGCCCTCGCCTACAGTGTAATCAAATTAATTTTTAGCCCACCTGCATTACAGCTGACGTTACCTCAGCTGTGTTGGGCAATGCAATGGGATATTTTTATGTACCGCCGGTGGGTTCCAGGGAGCCACCCATGCTGTAGGTGCACACGGAGTTTTTAATACATCTGTACACTTCTAAAGAACCCCAGTCTGACTGGGGCATGCAGTGTGGGCCGAAGCCCACCTGTATTACGCACGACATTACTACCTCAGCTGTGTTGGGCAATGCAATGGGATATTTCTATGTACCGCCGGTGGCTTCCTGGCACCCACCCAGGCAGTGGGTCCACAGGGAGTTTAACCTACATGTGTCCACTTGTAAAGAACCCCGGTCAGACTGGGGCATGCAGTGTGGGCCGAAGCCCACCTGTATTACGCACGACATTACTACCTCAGCTGTGTTGGGCAATGCAATGGGATATTTCTATGTACCGCCGGTGGCTTCCTGGCACCCACCCATGCTGTGGGTCCACAGGGAATTATAAATGCATCTGTTTCCACTTATAAAGAAACCCAGTCTGACTGGGGCATGCAGTGTGGGCCGAAACCCACCTGCATTAACCCTTTCCAGTCCACTGTGTGACCTGTGAAGACATTAGGGTTTAAGGCTGTACAGCTCCGTTGTTGGTAGACGTCCGTCGGGGTTCTCTTACTGTATATTGCCAGCCTCTCTGCTGTCGGAGCCTATCCTACGTGTCAGCTCATGCAGTACTGGCTTTAGCCAGCATATAGCGCCGTTGTATAACGACAGAAAAAGAGTAAGCCCCCTAGGAAAACCATATACAAATTGGATTGGAAAGGGTTAAGCACAACATTACTACCTCAGCTGTGTTGGGCAATGCAATGGGATATTTCTATGTACCGCCGGTGGCTTCCTGGCACCCACCCATGCTGTAGGTGCACACGGAGTTTTTACTACATCTGTACACTTATAAAGAACCCCAGTCAGACTGGGGCATGCAGTGTGGGCCGAAGCCCACCTGCATTAAGCACGACATTACTACCTCAGCTGTGTTGGGCAATGCAATGGGATATTTTTATGTACCGCCGGTGGGTTCCAGGGAGCCACCCATGCTGTGGGTCGACAGGGACTTCACAATAGGGAGTTGTACCTGCCTGTGTCTATGAATTAAAAAGCCCGGTCTGACTGGGGCATGCAGACACCTTGACAGAATGAATAGTGTGTGGCACATAGGTTCCCCATTGCTATGCCCACGTGTGCAGCTCCTGATGGCGGTGGCACAGGATTCTATTTCTCATTGCTTCTGTACAGCATTGTGGGCTATCGCTCCGCCACTTTTAAAGAGGGTCGCTGCCTAGCCGTGCCAACCTCTGCAGTGTGTGCCTGCGGTCCCTCGTCATGGCAGACGCAATTCTAAATAGACATGAGCGTGGTGTGGCATGAGGGCAGCTGAAGGCTGCCCAGGGACACTTTGGTGTGCGCTGTGGGGGGAGGGGGGGCGGTTGGGCAGCATGTAACCCAGGAGAAGTGTCAGTGGAGTGTCATGCAGGCAGTGATTGTGCTTTGTTGGAGGTAGTGTGGTGCTTAGCAAAGGTATGCCATGCTAATGAGGGCTTTTCAGAAGTAAACGTTGTTGGGAGGGGGGGGGGGGCCCACTCTTGCCGGTATTGTGGCTTAATAGTGGGACCTGTGAACTTGAGATGCAGCCCAACATGTAGCCCCTCGCCTGCCCTATCCGTTTCTGTGTCATTCCCATCACTTTCTTGAATTGCCCAGATTTTCACACATGAAAACCTTAGCGAGCATCGGCGAAATACAAAAATGCTCTGGTCGCCCATTGACTTCAATGGGGTTCGTTGTTCGAAACGAACCCTCGAACATCGCGGGAAGTTCGTTCCGAATAACGAACACCCGAACATTTTGGTGTTCGCTCATCTCTAATTGTTACGGTAGATGTAAAGGAGACAAAGAAAATGCGTATGAGGGCAGCGCTAAGTCCAATTTATCATAATAATGGGCCAAGAGAAATAATGGACTTGCCTCTCTGGGAACAGCATTGATACCAGGAAGTGTCACTAGACCTCTAGATTCAAGGCCTGTGCCCCAGATCGTAAGCACATTGCCCTGGACCTCCGGCCACCATGTTTTCAATAAGCAAGCCATTTAATTTACTCATTGCTGCTGCACCAGTACTCTGAGCTGATTGGCTCATCCTCTCTAGTTGCAGCTCAGAATAGTTGTGGAAGTTGTCTGTGAAAATAAGTCCCTCCTGCCTCCCTTACAGAAATGTTGCAAAGCTCACTAAGTACAGCTGTACTTGGTATCACGTGTGCACCATCCTCTATCGGCCAATCACAGAGAGACTCTGCTTTCTGAGCACCGATGTGACTAGCTGACACTTGATGATACAGCTGTCCATCAGACTTCTCAGCCACTGGCATGGATGCAGCTGTAGGACGAGGCAGGAGCCAAAAATTAGCAAAGACGACCAGGGAATTCACGACATGCTGGACAGGACCCAAGGTCATCACTAAGGTGAAGAGCTTTACTGACAGCAACACATTTCCTGGCTGTGGGCAAAAGTGGCAGGTGACATCTCAAAGGCAAGTCATCTCTGTCACATGTTATACTAACAGACATATGACAGAAACATATGGTAAAGATGGTCAGGTTCAAAGCCAGAAAGAAAGAATTGCTGGAATATAAAAATATAAACAGTGTATAAATGGAGCCATCACAGATATAGAATTTAAAATTTCACTTTTATTTAGAATTAATATATAAAAAGGGTCAGGGCCTACTAACAAAACAAAACATAGAACATATAACACAAGACAGACAGATCCACGCCAGTGGAGTCCCGGGGAATATAGGGGAAGGAGAGAGGATCTCAACAACTCCCGTATATTCTTTCCCAGAGAAGCACCAAGAGTCTTTATTTAAAAGACTTTTATGTGTAAGAAGTTTAGATGAATGTCTTTTGGTGTATTACACTTTGTTAAATGGTGCGTTTCTTGTACTTTTTTTCACCATTTCTCACATGAAAACTCTCCAAGACAATAAAGTGAGAGTTTTATTGGTATAGCTCATGTACAAGAAATTTCTGTTATTACGTAGATATAGTTGTTGCTCGAAGGATGAGAGCTTTTTATTTTATTGCTCATATAGAGAACTTCTGCTTTTGCTCAACAATAAGAGCTTTTTTAGAGTTTGTTTTTGCTCGTATAGAAAGCTTCTGCTTTTGCTCGACGCGTTTCTGTATCGGAAATGACCGATAGTTCATCAGGAGCTGGGCAAAAAAATATGCCCTTGAGTGAGCAGAGAGGAGTTTACTAACTGAGAAGGTATAACAGAAGAATAACTCAAATGTGTCTGTCAATATTTCATAAAGGGAGATGCTCCCAATTGCCTTATTATAATATATTGCTTGACCCTAACAATATTCGGGTTCACCAGCATACTCTACCCATCTATAGATCAATACACCTGGATCTAAGTTAGCTCGCAATTAGAAGCTGAAGGTAGACATGGGGGGTGTGTCACTCTGGAGTGAGAAATCTTAAATATGCACTATGTGCATCGTGTGAGGATAATGCACACGATCCGTATAAGTGCTACCTGCATCTGTACGGAATAACCAGGTTTTACTTTGGTATTTAGCATAAAACCATGAACCATACGCTAGGGCTGGTGGCTACTAAATGAACAGCCACCAGGTTAAATACCTATTGGCCCAGCCGGTTAAAGGGATATGCGCACAACATATGCAGGCACTATCAGAGTAGAATCTATCTTAGGTAGCCCCCAAGGTCTCTGAGAGGTCAATCTAGACCAGTGAGTCGTCTGCCAAGACTAGTAGCTTCACATGAATAGGCTGCCAGATTGTAAATTCATTAATTCAATCTGGGACAATGCCCAAGTCTAGCCTAGCTACTGTTAGTAACTGCCACAATGGCACAAAGCAATTTTAGGCTAGCTATACTAGTCAGCAGAGCGAGAGAGATAGAGTAGAGTAAGGCAAAGAGAGATTTTAGGAGTAATCTCCAGCAGCGCCTGCGGCTCTGATGGTGAGCTTTAGCTAAAGCTAAAGCTTTTGCCTAAAGCTCACCATCAGAGCCGCAGGCGCTGCTGGAGATTACTCCTAAAATCTCTCTTTGCCTTACTCTACTCTATCTCTCTCGCTCTGCTGACTAGTATAGCTAGCCTAAAATTGCTTTGTGCCATTGTGGCAGTTACTAACAGTAGCTAGGCTAGACTTGGGCATTGTCCCAGATTGAATTAATGAATTTACAATCTGGCAGCCTATTCATGTGAAGCTACTAGTCTTGGCAGACGACTCACTGGTCTAGATTGACCTCTCAGAGACCTTGGGGGCTACCTAAGATAGATTCTACTCTGATAGTGCCTGCATATGTTGTGCGCATATCCCTTTAACCGGCTGGGCCAATAGGTATTTAACCTGGTGGCTGTTCATTTAGTAGCCACCAGCCCTAGCGTATGGTTCATGGTTTTATGCTAAATACCAAAGTAAAACCTGGTTATTCCGTACAGATGCAGGTAGCACTTATACGGATCGTGTGCATTATCCTCACACGATGCACATAGTGCATATTTAAGATTTCTCACTCCAGAGTGACACACCCCCCATGTCTACCTTCAGCTTCTAATTGCGAGCTAACTTAGATCCAGGTGTATTGATCTATAGATGGGTAGAGTATGCTGGTGAACCCGAATATTGTTAGGGTCAAGCAATATATTATAATAAGGCAATTGGGAGCATCTCCCTTTATGAAATATTGACAGACACATTTGAGTTATTCTTCTGTTATACCTTCTCAGTTAGTAAACTCCTCTCTGCTCACTCAAGGGCATATTTTTTTGCCCAGCTCCTGATGAACTATCGGTCATTTCCGATACAGAAACGCGTCGAGCAAAAGCAGAAGCTTTCTATACGAGCAAAAACAAACTCTAAAAAAGCTCTTATTGTTGAGCAAAAGCAGAAGTTCTCTATATGAGCAATAAAATAAAAAGCTCTCATCCTTCGAGCAACAACTATATCTACGTAATAACAGAAATTTCTTGTACATGAGCTATACCAATAAAACTCTCACTTTATTGTCTTGGAGAGTTTTCATGTGAGAAATGGTGAAAAAAAGTACAAGAAACGCACCATTTAACAAAGTGTAATACACCAAAAGACATTCATCTAAACTTCTTACACATAAAAGTCTTTTAAATAAAGACTCTTGGTGCTTCTCTGGGAAAGAATATACGGGAGTTGTTGAGATCCTCTCTCCTTCCCCTATATTCCCCGGGACTCCACTGGCGTGGATCTGTCTGTCTTGTGTTATATGTTCTATGTTTTGTTTTGTTAGTAGGCCCTGACCCTTTTTATATATTAATTCTAAATAAAAGTGAAATTTTAAATTCTATATCTGTGATGGCCTCAACTTTGGACTAATATAGATATTACATACCACTGTGACTTCGTGTATAAATGGAGGAAGCATAATCTTGAGAAATAATAAATAAGAAGCTGCAGCAGATGTCATCGTAAAAGCATATGGTATCTGTCTTAGGGTGCTTTCAGACGAGTGTGTGCGTACATAGGTGCACACAAAAACATGCGTCTATTAGAACCATTGATTCCCTATGGTCTGTTCACATGTTCGTGTTTTACAGGCGTGCAAACACACGTACTTGCAAAACATAGGACATGCGTGCACCATTGGTCCATGGTGCCTGTTAATTTTCCCCTGCACGGAGTCCCCTTGTCACTGAACTCTGACAGATCCCTGAGGGGAGTAAAGAATCCCCTGCCACAGCTGTGGCAGAGGATTGCGATGTCGGCACACCTGCAGTGATTTTCAGGGAAGGGCTTTAAATATAAGCCCCTCCCTGAAAAATCATTCCTATCCAGTGTACAAAAAAAAAAATACTCACCTCTCCACCGCGGACAGGGCTCAGGCACGTCAGGCATCTTGGGTCCCATCACTGCTCTGAGTCTCTTTCAGCAGGTGGGGATTTAAAATCCCTGTCTACTAAAAGGGCTGTATTTGATTGAATGAGCACTCAGCCAATCGCAATTGAATTCAATGAATGGCCAAGCGCTGCCTGTGATTGGCTGAGCGCTGTGACCAATCACAGGCAGCGCTCAGCTATCATTCAATGAATGGCAGAGCGTTGCCAGTGATTGGCTGAGCTCAGCCAGATACAGCCCTTTCAGCAGACGGGGATTTAAAATCCCCACCTGCTGAAAGAGACTCAGAGCAGTGACGGAACCCAAGCTGCTAGATGCGCCTGAGCCCCAGCAGCTGCGGAGAGGTGAGAATTTTTTTAAATTTTTTACACCAGATAGGAATGATTTTCAGTGAAGGGCTTATATTTAAAGCCCTTTTCCTGAAAATCACTGCAGGGGTGCTGGCATCGCGATCCTCTGCCATAGCTGTGGCAAGGGTTAGTTAGTCTCCACGGGGAGTCCTTGTTACTGATCACATTGACAGTGCTGTCACAGTGTTCAGTGACAAGGGGACTTTTTTGGGGGAATATTTAAACAGCAGTGGCGGAGAGGTGTGCTGCAAGTTGCCATCACAATTCTGCCCTCATGTGTATGCATTATGTATCTATACAATATGCCTCACACTCATTCAACATCACCTTAGTATCTACAGGGTGGGTGACAGAACAGTAGGCTAGCACCACACTCTTATGAAAGCAGTCTAAAAAAAAATCTGCTTTTGTTGCCCATTATATCCATTCACAGCACAGCTTTCCTTTTCTATACAACCATTCAACGATGTGATTCACTGAATGGCTGTGATTGGCTGTGCTACGGCGCTCGTGATCCACTCACAGCAATCTCTTGCTGGATGTGGGTTATTCAAGCCCCGTTACCAGGAAGAGAGTACTCTATCAGCACTGAAGACTGCCGAAGCCTCACAATCCAGCGTGAGGGATCCGAACAGCACATGCTAGGAAAGTATTGTTTTTGTTTAGAGGAGGGCTTATATTTCAAGCCCCCTTTCACCTATCCCAAAAATCCAGTTAGGGTTTATTATCAGGGTTTTTGGGGAAACACAGTAGTCTAGTAATATCAATTATTACCAATAGCAAATACATGTTGTCCCCTGATCACCACCAATGACAAAGTCGCAAGGTGCTGAAAGTTTGTCACGGCATCCAGAAGCTTAATGAAGGCTTCTAGGCCTTCAGGCGTGTTATGGTACTGTGGCTATTACACCCTTCCTCTGGTGGGTCTTAATTGTATGAAAAATGAGGCACAATACAATGCAATACATAAGTACTGCAGTGTTTTGTACACGCATTAAGGGGATCACAAATTCAGAGGGGGCGTGAACTAATCACCACCAAAAATGGACATATGTTCTGTAAGCTCTGCTATTGAGCACCTAAATCCCCAGCCATCTGACCCTGTGGGAAACAAAAACCCACCAGCAAAAGCATCACTGTTTTCCCCTACTCAGAGGAATAGATAAAAGGGGTCCAAGAGGCTGGGTGAGGCGTACAAAGCCGCGGTCTCGACTGGCGAGGCTGCAAAGCCAGGTGCCTCCATCACACGCCCTCGCCTGCCAAAACATTCAGAGAAGTCGCAGATGGCTCCACACCCACCAGCACTGATACCTTGCAGCACCTTACCCAGGAGCAATGAAGAAAGGTGTCCCGCCACCCGCTGCTGTATCCTGTGGCCTGGAGTAGCATGAAAGCCTTGAGGCAGTAAGCCGCCAGAGACCCCTGCTGAGCACAACACATAGGAGGGACTCACCAGGCCAATGGAGGAGGAATACAGTGGTTAAAACAATTGATCAGCCCTGTTGCTGCTCCTGAGGCAGACACGGAGGCTGGCCTTCTTCAGCCGGAGGCGTGGGTTGGATTAGTCAGCAGAGTGCTTCTACTCACCCACGTTCTTAGGCCACGAAGCTAGGCGCTCGTGTTTTAACCCCCCACCCCCTGCCGGCAGCACCGCCGGCGATCACCTGTAATGCTGTGCAATCTCCCCTGCTGGTCTTCCGCTCTCCGTACCCTGCTGTCATGCTCCCAGTGCCGCAGGAGCCTCTGCTGTTAGGCCGCTGCTGTGCCTTCTCCCCTTCTGCTCTGGCACTGTTGGTCCAGTGCTCTCAGGGTACCTGGTGCCACCGCCGCTGCTGTGCCTTCTCCCCTGTGCCTCTCCATCCCCGCCTCTCAATGTGGCCGGCACCCAGTCAATCAAGAAGTGGCTGTCAAGCAGCCTAACAGTGGTGTACACCAGGGGCATAACTATAGAGGATGCAGGGAATGCGGTTGCACCCGGGCCCAGGAGCCTTAGGGGGCCCATAAGGCCTCTCTTCTCATAGGGAACCCAGTACTATAAGTAAAGCATTAAAGTTAGGGGCCCTGTTACGAGTTTGGCATCGGCGGCCCGGGAGCTTCACGTTACACCTCTGGTGTACACCCACGACTTCCGGTGCCGTCAAGGTACACCAGGACTGGTTGAAGATACCCCCATGTGGCTGGTACTTTCTCTCAGGAACCCTGAAGACCTCTAGAAGACGACTCTTTTCCCACTCTCAGACACTTATATTTATGGTCTCTAACACACACGACAGGACATAAATTGATACTTTTTCAGACATATCGAAGCCACATGCAGACATTAACTTCTCATTTGCTGCAGCTGTTCAATACACATAACAGGAGACAAGACCTTTTGTAGATTGTATCTACACAGAAGACATGACATTTATGGAGAGTCCAGAAATAGGTGTTTCGGGCCACTACACTTTAACTTCCATACAATTTTAAAATCCCATAAACTTTAAAACTTTCCATGCTTAAACTCGATTTTCCAAAAGTCCAAAAAAGCTTTGGAAAATCCCAATACAACTTGATGAACCACCCTTCTATTACAAAAATGCTGACACAGAACTTTCTGCCTATAGCTGTGAGGACTTCCAAATTCTTAGCATTCTATAGTCCATGACTCCAACAAAACCTTCGGCACTCCTCTCCCAAGAAGGTGGACATCTTACACTCGATCTCCTGGCTCCACTTGCGGCGTGCCTCCATCTTCCTCGTCTTCTGCTCTTCCCATCTCTCTCTTCCCCTATCTTTTTTACTCCATCTCTCTCCCTATGGGACGCAGCCCTCTTTCTAGCCTAACCTCACCCTCCAATCCATGGCAGCTGCATTAAGCATTATGCTGCCTTGCAGATTCAAAACAACCAAAACATACAATGACACCACAGAAGACGACTGGGGAAAATATCATCTCAGGCTCCGACACATCAAGGTGTAATGCAGGCCAGAGGAAGGAGCCCCTCATGTGTGAGAAAAAAGAAGTTCCAACACACGTGTGGCCCCTACAGATGCACAAGTGTGACGTTATAGGTTTAAAAGTGTTTTTATACTTAATTTGATAGATTTGGCACTATCTATATATCCTAGGAATGTTTACATCTCTACAGGAAAATTCTTAAAAGTTACATACTGATAGTTAACATAGCTGATATATAGGTCAGGACAAGGTCTTAGGTCCACTGTAACTTGGTCACTTTAACTTGAACAGTTTCTACCACCCCTTGAATTAAAAAAAAAAATCTATTATAATATTGTTTGTCCTCTCTCCCTCATCTTGCAATTCTCTAGTCTAGGCCTTCCACTTCTCTTGAAAGCAGCAGATCATTAGACTGCTTGGTATAGCTAGCAAAATGCATGTAATTTCTTGGAATATAAAGGGGCTTAGGTCAGTGCATAAGAGAGTAAAGCCAGCTGCACAGGACCAGAGCTGGCATCTGTGCGTACCTGTCACTTTTCTTCATAATCTGTACCGCAGATGGTCGCGGCGAGCCACCGTCGGTCATGCGCAGTACGGATTATTTTTTTTTAAAAATGTTTCTTTTTCCCGCGCTGTCACTAGACGATGTGGAATACGCAACCTTTCTGCAATGTTAATTGCAGAAAGGCTGCGGGTCGTACGGAAGCCATCTGTGCGGATACCACATGAATATAGAACATACTGCGAATTTTCCTCCGCTCATGGAAATCGCAGTTCGATTCCGCGAGTGTACAGGAAGAATTGATTTTCAATAGCATGTAATGAATGCTATGTGCTGCAGATCCGCGGTGCAGTTGCAGACTGTGGATTCCGCAAGGCAAATCCGTTTGTGCAGCCAGCCTAATGATACTACGTTATTTGAAGAAATATTGGCCAAATATAGTGTTGTTACAAGAAACATCTGCAAGAAGATGAATAGGATTGCATGAAAATGTTTTGCGTGGGGAAGGTGTTGGGATCCTCAGCCATAAAATGGGAAAGCTGGAGTATTTCAGAAAATCCTGAGCAGGTGGCCAGGCAGTCACATAGTAATCAAATACAAAGGTAAAAGATGCAGCATATATAATATAAATGCTCCGAACTAAGAAAACAAACAATTCTTTAGACAACTAGAACAATCATTACACAGTGAACACAAAAAATAGGAGACTTAAAGACAGTCATGTCACCAGGAGAAGATCGCGGAGGACCTGGTGTGGGTCCACAATATAGTGACCAAGTATTGAGACCTTTATTAGTAAACACGGATCTATGCGATTTGTGGCGTTCTCTGCATCCGGATGGCAGAGAATACACGTACTTCTCTCGTTTCCAATAGTTGTCTCTCCCAGAAAGTTATAGAAACAGAAATCATGGATCTAGTGATCTCGGATTATGTGCCAATATCCACGAGAATACATGACACCTACCAAAAAGGGACTGGCTTTATGTGAAATTTCCCTGCCTTCATGGTCTGAAATGAAAACCTTTTGAAGCTGCTAAAAGCATGGTGGATAGAATATGATTATTATAAAGAGATGCATTCCTTAAATGCATCTCTTTATCGGGAAACTGCAAAAGCGGTAATTAGGGATAAACTCCTGAGTTACATGTCAAACTTGAAGAAAACAACAAACAGGCAATTTAACAGGCCAAGTGCGAAGCTTAACCCCTTAACGACCGCAGATACGCCTTTTGACAGTCTATGTATGAAGAGAGATCGCAGGGTGACCTCTCTTCATACAGCGCGGGCGTCAGCGTTTTTTTTGTGTGTTTTTTTTACAGCTGACACCCACGGGCAATAGCTGCAATCAACCGCATGGCTGATCAGCACTATTAATCCTTTAAATGTCACTGTCAAATCTGACAGCGGCATTTAAATCCCAGGAGCCGTGCAGGTGTCATGGCAAAATGGGGGCCTTCTGAAAGGCCCCAGGGCTGCCTTAGTAGATTTCCTATCAAGTCGTTCCCGTGGGGTGGGTTGATAGACTGCCTGTCAGATTGCAGTATGATATAATGCTATGGCATTACTTGCTACTGCAGGAGTGATCAAAGCATCGCTAGTTGTGGTCCCCTAGGGGGCTAAAAAAAGAAAAAAGTAAAAATAAGATCAATAAAGTTTTACGAATTGTAAAAAAAAAAAAAAGCAAACGTTTAAATCATCCCCCTTTTGCCATATCTATAATAAGAAAATCTAAAATCATAAAACAAAAATACATATTTGGTATCACCATGTCCGTAAAAGTCTGATCTATCAAAGTAGGTTTAAAAAAACCCACCAGAAATGTTCTTTCAGTCACCCTGTCTCCCAGAAGAAATGCAATAAAAAAGCGATCAAAAAGTCGTATGTATTCCAAAATGGTACCAACGTAAATTGCAAAAAGCAAGCCCTCACATTGTTCCATCAGTGGAAAAATAGGAGTGTTAGAATATGGTCACAAAGCAAGTTTTTTAATTTTTATTTTATTATTTTTAATTATTATATGTATGTTGCAAACACATTCAACGGAACATGAACAGACAAACAGACATTACAAAAGCATACCGTAAATAATTTGAAGAATATCAGTGAGGGCCCTGCTCAAAGGGGCTTAAAATTTATGAGGAAATGGGGGTAACACAAGAGGTAGAAGCGCTGGTTCTATGCAATGGTAATCATCTTTTCTAAATAGTGTAATGTACATAAACCTGCAATCACTAGCCAGTATCTGTGTATATACAAATACGAAGTGCCTTTAGTGCATAGAGTTTGGGGGATATTACTGGGTGACGAGATCAGGTTCTGAATGTAGAAGAGGGATAGATGGAGAATTAGACTTTTACATGGGCCGACAGTCAGGTAAAAAACTGCATGAGCGCTGACATCGCCACTTTGGTCGTTAGCGCTTGTGCAGAGCTTTTACACTGACAAAATCTTGGAGACTGGAGTGGGGGTTTCAGATTATGGAAAGACAGTTTAAGGTTATTAGCAGAATGAAAAGTATGGATGGTTGACAGAGAAGAGCGGGGAGATAGAGGGTGGTGCAGCATTGTGGAGAACTTAATGGAGTAAGGAGTTTAAATTGTATTCTATAGTGGATGGACAACCAGTGCAATGACCGTCACTGGGTAGAGGCCGGTGAAGTTGTTGGACAAAAAGATGAGCCTGGCTGCTGCATTCAGTGGGGTTCATGTTTGCTCCACACTGACAGTACTTGAAATTTGCGAGCCAAAGAGCACTGTGGTCAACCCACCATCCATAAGTCAACTACCTTACTCATCCATGGAAACTCCCAGAGCAGAGGTAAACTAGATCCACAGATACAAATTCCAGCACTAGGCGCAGTAGAATTAAAACCAAATTCATTATTAGGTGATTAGGTGTATTAGGTGTACAAAGTGCAGCCAACTGTGAATTTGTATTTGTGACTGTTTGCAAATAGATTAATTGCCGAGAAGGTAAATAAGATGGAAAAAAAATGTTTGTTTTTCGTGCATGGTTACCATCATTAGGCAGTTTGTACTTATGGCAACTGAATAGCTGAGAGTCTTTACTGTAAATATTGTACGTGTAAGAGTGTTCAATAGGGCAAATGTTAGTGCTATACAATTTTCATCATATTGCAAACTGTAGTAGTAACATATCTACGCCAATTGTAGACTATTACTGATAATAGTTTTTGTTAATTGCATACCTGTTTCTTTTAAATTTTTGTACCTTCAGGTGCTGAGTGGTGTGGCATGATGGTGCAGGTTGTAAGGAGTTAAACCACCAATATGCATTTTTGGTTATAGCTTAACTATTTGTATGTACTGTACATGCAAGGACTCTTGAGAAGGTCACACGTCCTGATCTAACACTACTCTGATGTCGTGAGCTTCCAGGATCTTTAGAGCCATGCTGATTGGCTGAGAGACTGAGCCTAAGGAACAGAGCTTTCCTGCACTGTGACATAGTAGACATTGGTCTGAGCAAGGAGAAAGCTATACCCCCTTGGGCTGCCATGAGTCACAAAGTCCAAGCATTGCTGAACCGAGCAGTGTACTGAATGTTGCTGAACCGAGCAGTGCACCGAGTGATTGAGAAGCTGCTTATTTCTAAATCCAAACTCCATACCACCTGTGCAATGAAACTCAGCACTGGACTCCAAAGTGACCAAAAGATATCTCCAATGTAGAAGGCACCCAAAGTTCCGGTTAATAAAAGCCTTGTTGAGCAAGAGACAATATGGCCTTTCTGTGGCAATGTGGATTCCCACTGCAAGATATGATGCCTACACCTACTGCAGGATGTTGGGTAAGGCCGTGACCAGCTCTTCTGTCAGGGTTTCCAAAAGTAATCCCGAGGTGAAAAATGGAGCCAGCCAGACCCATGATGAATCTAGTCAAACTGCCGCCTAAGAAAGCTCCTGCCCAGGGGGACGTCCTCACATGACAAATGTAATACTTCTGCATCTGGATTCCATAGACTCTAGCACTTCCGATAAGGAGAGGTATTACTCCTCAGAGTGTACAAAATGTGGCAATGATAAGGCGGAAAGGGGGGAGAAGATGGAGAAGGAGGCAGAAGGTATCCAAGGCGGGGCAAGAAAATTTGACATTATATGGTTTTCATTTTCCGTCCTCGAGTTTTGTCAAAGGACTTTCAAAGGGTCTGACTCATATTCCGACATGTTCCCTTGATACATTTGAAACTTTGCTACATATCAATAAATTTAGGAGACTTACCTGTTAAAATACACTTTGAGCAAGATAATTAATGTGTTAATGTTGTTAGTGCAAATAAATTTATTCGCTATGTAGTATGCTTATTGGATCCAAATTCAGTTAGAGGATAACCGTGCCCAGGAAATAACTTTCACCACAACTGCACGTGATCAAATGTCATCTGTTTATTGATTAATAGGCAGCAGGTTTATAGAGGCACATGCCTCAATTACAATAATTCAAATTTATTATAATTCATTACCATTGGTCGATAAAGTATAAAACACAAATATAAATATGCAAAATAAAGAATTTTACATCTAAAATGCCAAGCAAACACACGCAGGAGAATCATACATGAGTACAGCAATGGTAAACAATAGGTTGTTTAGAGAGAATTTGGAGGCCGCTATGACGCGAGCCATTCAATCTAGGACTTGGAATGTTCTATCACTGAGGTCCATTTTATTCTTCAATACATTTGGAGAAATCTTGTTAAAGAAAAAGTACAACACATTGACAGACTATCATACAAAATGGAAGGAGCATACTATAAAATGCATAAGGGAAAAATGGAGTCATTTATTTCACTAACAACGTATTGCTTAAATATTATAGGTCAGTACAATTACAGTGATAACACGTGTATACAGCGTTTTAGGTTTTTGTATTTTTGCTAAAAAATAAATCTAATGGAAAAAATGTTTTCATGTCACCAGTATTCTCGTCGTTGATTGGGTCCATGCACTGGGCCCTGAACAGACTGATAGGTTTGGGACACCATGGTGGCTCAGTGGCTATCACTGTTGCCTTGCAGCACTGGGGTTTGGGGTTAAAATTCCACGAAGGACAACATCTGCATGGAGTTTGCATGTTCTGCCCAGGTTTGCATGGATTTTATCTGTCGGGGGTACTCCGGTTTCTCCAACACTCTAAAAGCATACTAATAGATGAACTTAGACTGTAAGCCGCAGTGGGGATCTTAGGTGATGACCAGCGCTGCAGAATAAGTAGGTGGTGTATAAATGTGTTAAATAAATAGGGCATCTAGACAGGGCAGTTATACCTGCTTTTTCCACTTACAGACAAAGCAACAAATCTTACGGGCATACAGGAAAACAAGAGCTGAAGGTTCAAGATCACAAACTCTTTGTCTTCCAGAACTTTTCTGTGTCTGGACAAAATGGTTTTGTTTAAATTTTTTATTACTGCGTAATTGTCTTAACAAACCTTAACATTTATTAAATGATTAATTTAGTCCCACTAGGAGGGGACATCACTTGATTGCTTTTATAATCATGGGCGTAACTATAGAGGATGCAGGGGATGCGGTTGCACCCGGGCCCAGGAGCCTTAGGGGGCCCATAAGGCCTAACGTCTCCATATAGTAAGCCTAGTAGTATGAATAAAGCTTTATAGTTGGGGGGCCTGTTACAGGTTTTGCATTGGGGCCCAGAAGCTTCAAGTTACGCCTCTGTTTATAATGCTTTGGTATACTCAGTCTACCAGGGGATTACTATATTCTATTAGGCCGTGCATTCAGTACAGCCTAACACTCAGGCTTTAGCAGCTCTTGGGGCCTCTGTTAGGCCTCCTATTGCCATGGCAACAAATGAGCACTCCACAATTATGAATGCAGGGGGCTGATGGGGACAGAAAGACATCCCTCCCCTTTGCCAAACCGCCTAGATACCACAGACAGCATTGAGTGTCACCCCCAAAGCCACACCAGGCCTACAGAGAATTTAAACAGACTAACTTAATCCCACAAGGGCTTTACAATCATGACAGTTTTGTCAAGTTCTAATGATTAAGTGTCACTTCTGCTACCAAGTAAAGATTGTTACAGCTAAACGCAACGTGTTCTGTTCATAATCGACCTGCCCGATGGTTTCAACAGACATGATCAGCCAACTGCAAGACAAGACTGAGGATCTGGAAAACACACTGGCAGAACATCTTAAGATTTGTAAGCAAACCAGAAAGTATCAAGCTAGAATGTTTAATTCAATTCCTGATGAAATGTTTTAGTCATGTAGACAGAGGCCACTAATAGCTTTTTTCATTTTCAGACAAAGGAACAAAGCTTGAGGACATACAGGAAAACAAGGGTGCTGAATGTTCAGGATCACAAAGTCCTCATTTGTCAGGGCTTTTCTGAGTTGTTTCTCAGAAAAGAACGTTTACCTTCATTTGCAAACATCCTCATAAAGGCTGTGGTCACACCGGACCGAAATCTGGCGGAAATCTCGGGAGATTACTGCGGGAGAAATGCAGCTTTAAAACCAGCGGCCTTTCGTCCATGTGTGGATCTACCAGCTTCATTGTTTTTCCTCTTTTTCCTCTTAGGCTGAATTCACAAGGACGTATTTGCGTGCGAAAAATTTGTACGTGCAATAACAGAAAATAGAACTTACCGATTTAAATTCGCCCATTCACATATGTATATTTGGCATGTGCAATTCAGTTAGGTAAAAAAAACACGGCAGCGCACTTTTTCCCCGCACATTTACATGGGGAAAAAAACCCAAAACCTATCGCTTATTACAACGATCACAGGCACTGGCAACATAGGACGCTGGTATCTGGCGTCCTGTTGTCATGGCAACCAGCTGCTTGCGATCGTGATATTATCTATTATATCGCGAGAGCCCGGCAACTTTAGAGGGAGCGCGCTCCCTCTGTGAACCCTTCCCATGCCACAATCTACATAGATTGTGGCAGGGAAGGGGTTAACAGTGGGGGGGGGGGTGAATCTCCGATGCAGCGGGAGGCCGGCTATCCCTGACAGCTGGCTTCCGCTGCTGGATAGCGCAAGATCGCTTATGATCTCGTGGTATCCCCAGGACGTAAGTTTACGCCCTATTGTGGGAAGTACCCCGCTGCCAGGACGTAAACGTATGCCCTGGAGTGGGAAGGGGTTAATGGCTGACAGCATCACTGCATTTTTTATTGCGTGCAGAAAAAACACAGTAAAAAACGCTGCTGCGCTCACAAATGCGCAAAAAGCCACCACAAAATGCAAGCACAAATGCGCATATGCTCGTATGAATCAGTCCTGTTTTCTGTTGAACTGATTCCACCCAACTTCCTTTTTGGTCAGTTAACAAAATGCAAAGTGAATGAACAACAAAAAATAAAACATTTAAATCTAATTAATATCTGGTGTTACCGCCCCTTCAAAAAAGCATCACTTCTAGGTAAAAATTGCACAGTTTTTGAAGGAACTTAGCGGAAGGTTGTTCCAAACCTCTTGGCGAACTAACCACAGATCTTCTGTGGATGAAGGCTTTCTCAGATCTTTCTGTCTCTTCATGTAATTGAAGCAGGTTGAGGTGGTGCTGTGGCCTGGCACAGCGGTCACAAACGGGGGTGCTACACATTTTCAAATGAACATTTCTTAAAAAGATGGTAACTGGTCACTGCAAAGAAGAGCACATTATATATGAAGATGCAGTAACGTAAAATGGCATTTGGTTCTGACAGTTATAAGTGATGCAAACGGCAGATTACATCGCGTCTCAAGGCGGGCCGCAGCAATCCACCCGTTTCTTCTGATGGCCATAGTCCATTACCAAACACTGCTTCAGGAACACGAGAAACCTTACACTGCTTTGGGGCCGTGTCTCTCCGCCAGAGAGATGCACACATCGTAGACAACTACATCCATACGTAGAGGTCTAGAGTCTAGGTGTTTGCTGTGCCCTTACATCATATATATATATATATATATATATATATATATATATATATATATATATATCACTCTGCATAACACATAAAAGCCACAATCTCCCCAGTGCTACAGTTTCCCCTAATACAGGCCTGCGGATAACTCCAAGTCCTAAACTGTGCACACCGAATCAAGGCTGAGCCTCATTTACATCCTGCCATTGCAGCAATCTCAAAAGTCCTCTGGTAGCCCAATCCACCACATTTGTAACGCTGTTCCAAACTCTTATTTTCACATAACATTGCATCCTACCCTTCGGTCCCCGGCTATCAGGACTCTTTTGTCGCTGCTAACTTCTCCCTAATCACCAGGCCCTTGTGTTGGATCTCAGCAGCGCTGCCCAGCTGAGTGTGCTGCCACCACCGCTCTCAAACCTGCGGCAGTCCTGATCATTTCCCAGCAGTGGGATCCATTCACATACATTGCTCGTGCTGCTAGGCTACAGAGGACTGCTTCCTGCCTGCTCCTCCACATGAGGAGACTGCTGCTCTATCAGCTGCAGCGCTCCCCCTCACCTCACAATTCTTTGTCAGCACATTCTTCTCCATCAATGCCTTCTAGTGAGTGCCACACCGCTGCTCAGGTGATGCCACTCAGCGCAAAGATGCAGACAATTCAGAGTCAAAATCTGCACCAGACTTTGTGGAAATGCTGGAAATTTGGCCAGAGAATTTTCCACTGTGCCAAATCCGCAGCATTTCTGCATTCAGACATTCATGTGTCAGGCACAACTCACATTGGACAGCACATGGACCCATTATAGCATTTCCTATCTTGGTCCATACCACAGTCGAGAATTGGACATGCAATGTCCACTGCCTGTAGGTATATAATAGCACACAGACATGTCTATGTGCTGTCCAATTATATACCTGCAGGCAGTGGACATTGCATGTCCAATTCTCGACTGCGGTATGGACCAAGATAGGAAATGCTATAATGGGACCGTGTGCTGTCCGTGACAGCGCATGGATGGGAAACGCACCCACATGAATGAACCCCTTAAAGATTAGGATTCACCTGCATGTTCCTTGGAATAGACTGCTACTTACTTTGTGACTCACCTAATGATACAAAGCAAAACTCTGTGGTTTGTGATTCCTAAGAATTTGTATATCGTTACATAAGCTGTTATGGATCAGAAAGATCTATTTTTTTTTTAATGAATCAAGTCCCCCATAATTACCTCAATGCTCCTCCAACCTTCTAGTCATCATCTCCCCCAGCATAGTTGCACCCTCATTAAGAGGCAGCCCATCCCTACGGTTGAACCAGTAGCCAAAACGAAGTCGGACCAGTTCTCCAGGAACCCAAACACCTCTTTCCTACAGCAACTCTGGAACCCCTTGTTTACTTCCCTCATCTCCTGCTGTTTTTCCACTGTGGCACATGGTACAGGTAGTATTTGAGAAACTACTACTTTGGAGATCCTTGGCCTAAGCCAACATCCTAATTCCCTCTAAATAATCTTTAAAGGACCTTCCACCTACGTCTAACCTTGTCCTTAGTGCCAATGTATACCATGACTGCTGGATCCTCACTAGCACCTCCCCATAATACGTCGATCCAATCCACAATGTGTCCCCCTCATCTGCCAACTTTGCAAATTTGTTGGAGTCTGTCAGTTCAGGACTAGCCTCCTTGAATCTCTTCCCTTTACCACTCCTAATGGTCATCCAGCTAGCTGCCTGATCATCCTGCACTCCCAGACTACCATCCACCACCACATTTATCCCCAGCTACTGCCTGCTCACTAAGCAGCAAACTCCTTTTCATTGTCAGTGGATCGTAGTGTTGCAAGCTCTGCCTTTAAATCCAGGATGTGGGCTTCCAAATGCACAACACACATTTCGCATAGCAGTAGGCACCCTTGAGCAGCTGTTCAAGGACTACATGGTACAGGATGTACACTGGATGGGTATTGTCAATAAAGGAACAAATTCTAAATGGGGATCATACAAATAGATTAGATAAAAAATGAAATAATTCAAATAAGCAATAATTAAATAAAAGTAACTCTTACAAAGTCACAAATCCTGAGTCACACACTTAAGACAGTAGACTTAAAATATGGCCACACTACCTCAGCTTGCACACTTATGTTTGATTTATATGGCTCTTATCTGTAATACTTTTTTGCCTTTCTAGACACAGGAGCAGATGTGTGGTGGCTCAGCTGTTAGCACAGATGCCTTGCAGTACTGGAGTCCTAGGCTCAAATCTTACTGAGGAGACCATTTGCTTGGAGTTTTTCAAAGCCCATGCAGAGGTTGTCCTCGGCAAGATTTGAACCTAGAAGCTCAGGACAGCAAGGCAGCAGTGCTATCTACTGAGACACCTCCAATATATCATCACCATTGTTTCAGGGCTTGTAGAAAGTGTTCAGTACTTGTTTTAGAGGGTTTTATGAATTTTTGGCTTGGTTTGCACCATTTCAGACCAAATCGAACTTTTTGATGAAATTCAAACACTTTTTCAAAAGGTTCACTTATCTCTACTTAGAACACACCAGATGGAAAGGAAACCTGTGGTTTGTAATTCTTGAGTATTTGCTTATTACACTGTCTGTTATGGAACAGAAGAATTTTTTTTTTGCAAATATTTGTTGAAGGTAGAGACAAGGCATTGTTGCTTCCAATAAAGGCTTCCCATTATGCAAGATGTTCTGCCAGGTATAGCAGAAGCGTCGTCCTTTATTTTTTACTATACTGTTACATCCTTAGGATTTCATTTCAGCATGTTTTAAAATGGAAAGCAAAATACTCACTATGGTATAAGCACAAAGCTATCAGATAAGATTTTTTAATACTCAGATCTGCTAAAAAGGTAAACTCTAGAAATGCAACAAATAGACTTTTTCATGAGTCAAAGCAACATACCTCCAAATATTTTGAGATCAGATAAATAAGCACTGTTAGGCTGCCTGTCCACAGGCAATGATCCTCGGGCGATAAATCGTTCGCGAATCACGCTCTGTAAATCTTGCCATAGCGCATATGGAAAGCGCAGCGCCAGCTTTCACGAGCAGAGAATAAGAGATTCTCCGCTCGCTGGATTTGAATCACGGCATGCTGCGATTGCCGCGGCGAGCCTATCAGATAAGCTCACCTCAGAGACTTGTCAGTGCTCCCCTCTCCTCCAGCGGAATATCGCTAGCAATATTCGGTTTTGGCCGTGGACAGGGGGTCTTAGTCCTGCCCTAGTCTCTAACCTGATTACCTTGGCCATACAAACGAAACCACCCCTTGTTATAACCTGCATTTCTGCATTGGGAACCAAGTCTAGTGCCAAGGCTGGACACCCCTAAGGTACATGAAAAAAAAAAAAATAGGGCCTCACAGACTATCCTCAACCTAAGGACAAAAAGTTGTTCTATTTGACTAGAATTGCAGTGCGCTTTCAAGAACCGATAGCTGATGGATAACAAAATAACATATACCAAGAACCTTGCATTATTTAATGTGGTTAGATTATAGGTATGTATACCTCTGATAAGAAATATATTATGAGTGCTGTTTGAGTCTTTTGGTTCTGCTTTTACTGTATGTTGCAGCCGTGGCTTCACGTGCACTTGTATAGTTCCATTGGGTAGTGCGGACCTATTTTATCCTTTTTTCTGTAAATATTGTGAAGGTTTGGCTGCCTTCACTTGGTCGTGCACACCTGCTGCCAATTTACCTTCTGTCCCTCTCACAGGACCATATAAATGGTATCCTTCCTTCCCTGGTTTATTTGTAGGCTTAGTCCCAAGAGGAGCATTCTGAGAGGCAGGTACCCAACTTTCCCAGGGTAAGATTAAATCACCTGGTATTAGCGTTAGGACTAGAGATGAGCTAGCACCAAAATGCTCGGGTGCTCGTTACTCGGGACGAAAATTTTGCGATGCTCGAGGGTTCGTTTTCCAATAACGAACCCCATTGAAGTCACGGGGCGACCCGAGCATTTTTGTATATCGCCGATGCTCGCTAAGGTTTTCATTTGTGAAAATCTGGGCAATTCAAGAGAGTGATGGGAACAACACAGCAACGGATAGGGCAGGCGAGGGGCTACATGTTGGGCTGCATCTCAAGTTCCCAGGTCCCACTATTAAGCCACAATAGCGGCAAGAGTGGGTCCACCCCCCTCCCAACAATTTTTACTTCTGAAAAGCCCTCATTAGCAATGCATACCTTAGCTAAGCACCACACTACCTCCAACAAAGCACAATCACTGCCTGCATGACACTCCGCTGCCACTTCTCCTGGGTTACATGCTGCCCAACCTCCCCCCCTGCACGACCCAGTGTCCACAGCACACACCAAATTGTCCCTGCGCAGCCTTCAGCTGCCCTCATGCCACGCCACACTCATGTCTATTTATAAGTGCGTCTGCCATGAGGAGGAACCGCAGGCACACACTGCAGAGGGTTAGCACGGCTAGGCAGCGACCCTCTTTAAAAGGGGCGGGGCGATAGCCCACAATGCTGTACAGAAGCAATGAGAAATATAATCCTGTGCCACCACCATCAGGAGCTGCACACGTGGCCATAGCAATGGGGAACCTATGTGCCACACACTATTCATTCTGTCAAGGTGTCTGCATGCCCCAGTCAGACCGCGGTTTTTTATAAATAGTCACAGGCAGGTACAACTGCGAATCCCCAACTCCGCAATGGGAATTCCGTGTGCACCCACAGCATGGGTGGCTCCCTGGAACCCACCGGCTGTACATAAATGTATCCCATTGCAGTGCCCTGGACAGCAGAGCTAACGTCAGATTAAATGCAGGTGGGCTTCGGCCCACACTGCATGCCCCAACCTGACCGGGCTTTTTAATTCATAGACACAGGCAGATACAACTCCCTATTGTGAAGTCCCTGTGGACCGACAGCATGGGTGGGTGCCAGGAAGCCACCGGCGGCACATAAATATATCCCATAGCATTGCCCATTACAGCTGAGGTAATGTCATGTTTAATGCAGGTGGGCTTCGGCCCACACTGCATGCCCCAGTCAGACTGGGGTTCTTTAGAAGTGGACACATGTAGTTACAACTCCCTGTGGACCCACAGCATGGGTGGCTCCCTGGAACCCACCGGCGGTACATAAATATATTCCATTGCAGTGCCCAGCACAGCTGCTGTAACGTCAGCTGTAATGCAGATGGGCAAAAAATTAATTGGATTACACTGTAGGCGAGGGCCCCAAAAAATTGGTGTACCAACAGTACTGATGTACCTCAGAAAAATTGCCCATGCCCAACCAAGAGGGCAGGTGAAACCCATTAATCGCTTTGGTTAATGTGGCTTAATTGGTAACTAGGCCTGGAGGCAGCCCAGTTAAAATAAAAATTGGTTCAGGTGAAAGTTTCAACGCTTTAATGAGCATTGAAACATATAAAAATTGTTTAGAAAAATTATATGACTGAGCCTTGTGGGCCTAAGAAAAATTGCCCGTTCGGCGTGATTACGTGAGGTTTGAGGAGGAGGAGGAGGAGGAGGAGGAGGAGGAGGAGGAGGAGGAATATTATACACAGATTGATGAAGCAAAAATGTCCCCGTTTTTGATGGTGATAGAGAACGATGCTTCCATCCGCGGGTGCAGCCTACGTATTGCTTAGGTATCGCTGCTGTCCGCTGGTGGAGAAGAGAAGTCTGGGGAAATCCAGGCTTTGTTCATCTTGATGAGTGTAAGCCTGACGGCACTGTCGGTTGACAGGCGGGTACGCTTATCCGTGATGATTCCCCCAGCTGCACTAAACACCCTCTCTGACAAGACGCTAGCCGCAGGACAAGCAAGCACCTCCAGGGCATACAGCGCGAGTTCAGGCCACGTGTCCAGCTTCGACACCCAGTAGTTGTAGGGGGCAGAGGCATCACTGAGGACGGTCATGTGATCGGCTACGTACTCCCTCACCATCCTTTTACAGTGCTCCCGCCAACTCAGCCTTGACTGGGGAGCGGTGACAGTCTTGCTGGGGAGCCATAAAGCTGGCAAAGGCCTTGGAGAATGTTCCCCTGCCTGTGCTGTACATGCTGCCTGATCTCTGCGCCTCCCCTGCTACCTGGCCCTCGGAACTGCGCCTTCTGCCACTAGCGCTGTCGGATGGGAAGTTTACCATCAGTTTGTCCACCAGGGCCCTGTTGTATAGCATCATTCTCGAACCCCTTTCCTCTTCGGGAATGAGAGTGGAAAGGTTCTCCTTATACCGTGGGTCGAGCAGTGTGTACACCCAGTAATCCGTAGTGGCCAGAATGTGTGTAACGCAAGGGTCACGAGAAAGGAATCCTAACATGAAGGCAGCCATGTGTGCCAGGGTACCTGTATGCAACACATGGCTGTCCTCACTAGGAAGATCACTTTCAGGATCCTCCTCCTCCGGCCATACACGCTGAAAGGATGACAGGCAAGCAGCATGGGTACCCTTGGCAGTGGGCCAAGCTGTCTCTTCCCCCTCCTCCTCATGCTCCTCCCCCTCCTCCTCCTCCTCAACGCGCTGAGATATAGACATGAGGGTGCTGACTATCCAGCAACATACTGTCTTCCCCCGCCTCCGTTTCCGAGTGCAAAGCATCTGCCTTTATGGTTTGCAGGGAACTTCTCAAGAGGCATAGCAGAGGAATGGTGATGCTAATGATTGCAGCATCCCCGCTCACCATCTGGGTAGACTCCTCAAAGTTTCCAAGGACCTGGCAGATGGCTGCCAACCAGGCCCACTCTTCTGTAAAGAATTGAGGAGGCTGACTCCCACTACGCCGCCCATGTTGGAGTTGGTATTCCACTATAGCTCTACGCTGCTCATAGAGTCTGGCCAACATGTGGAGCGTAGAGTTCCACCATGTGGGCACGTCGCACAGCAGTCGGTGCACTGGCAGATTAAACCGATGTTGCAGGTTCCGCAGGGTGGCAGCGTCCGTCTTGGAGTTGCGGAAATGTGCACTGACCCGGCGCACCTTTCCGAGCAGGTATGACAAGTGTGGGTAGCTTTTCAGAAAGCGCTGAACCACCAAATTAAAGACGTGGGTCAGGCATGGCACGTGCGTGAGGCTGCCGAGCTGCAGAGCCGCCACCAGGTTACGGCCGTTGTCACACACGACCATGCCCGGTTGGAGGCTCAGCGTCGAAAGCCAGCGATCGGTCTGCTCTGTCAGACCCTGCAGCAGTTCGTGGGCCGTGTGCCTCTTCTCTCCTAAGCTGAGTAGTTTCAGCACGGCCTGCTGACGCTTGCCCACCGCTGTGCTGCCGCGCGACAGCGACTGCTGGTGACGTGCTGCTGACACATCTGGATTGCGAGACAGAGGTTGCGTTGGAGGAGGAGGAGGGTGGTTTAGTGGAGGAGGAGGAGGGTGGTTTAGTGGAGGAAGCATACACCGCCGCAGATACCAGCACCGAGCTGGGGCCCGCAATTCTGGGGGTGGGTAGGACGTGAGCGGTCCCAGGCTCTGACTCTGTCCCAGCCTCCACTAAATTCACCCAATGTGCCGTCAGGGAGATATAGTGGCCCTGCCCGCCTGTGCTTGTCCACGTGTCCGTTGTTAAGTGGACCTTGGCAGTAACCGCGTTGCTGAGGGCGCGTACAATGTTGTGGGAGACGTGGTCGTGCAGGGCTGGGACTGCACATCGGGAAAAGTAGTGGCAACTGGGAACCGAGTAGCGCGGGGCCGCCGCCGCCATCATGCTTTTGAAAGCCTCCGTTTCCACAAGCCTATACGGCAGCATCTCCAGGCTGATCAATTTGGCTATGTGGACGGTTAACGCTTGAGCGTGCGGGTGCGCGGCGGCGTACTTGCGCTTGCGCTCAAACAGTTGCGCTAGCGACATCTGGACGCTGCGCTGAGAGACATTGCTGGATGGGGCCGAGGACAGCGGTGGTGAGGGTGTGGGTGCAGGCCAGGAGACTGTAGTGCCTGTGTCCTCAGAGGGGGGTTGGATCTCAGTGGCAGGTTGGGGCACAGGGGGAGAGGCAGTGGTGCAAACCGGAGGTGGTGAACGGCCTTCGTCCCACTTTGTGGGGTGCTTGGCCATCATATGCCTGCGCATGCTGGTGGTGGTGGCTCCCCGGCTGATCTTGGCGCGACAAAGCTTGCACACCACTGTTCGTCGGTCGTCAGGAGTCTCTGTGAAAAACTGCCACACCGTAGAGCACCTTGACCTCTGCAGGGTGGCATGGCGCGAGGGGGCGCTTTGGGAAACCTCTACCCCTGGCCACCGCACTGGCTCGGCCAGTGCCTACACCCTGACTTGGGCCTCCGCGTCCTCGCCCGCGTCCACGTCCTCGTCCTCGTCCTCTAGGCCTACCCCTACCCCTCAGCATGCTGTATTACCAGTAGTGAAGAAACAGAACGCTGTAATTAAATGTGCCACTTATTGGCCTGTGGTTGGAGGCTGACTTCGCTTACGGAACGCACAGCAGAGCCAGGAAATAATTTTGCGCAAGCCTGCTGTAACACTTAGCTGGCTGCGTATGAATTAGGACAACTACCCCCAGCACAGACCCAGTACACTGAGGACAGTCACAGGCAGCCCAAATAGATTTTTTTTCCCAAATGTTTTTGGAAAGGCCCACTGCCTATATACACTGTATATGTCTTCTCTCTCTGCGTCACCACTACTGGCCCTGGAGTATGTAAAATAACTGCAGACTGTTGCACCGTGGACTGGAATACAGCGGTGATGTAACAGCCAACACAGAGCCAGGAAATAATTTTGCGCAAGCCTGCTGTAACACTTAGCTGGCTGCGTATGAATTAGGACAACTACCCCCAGCACAGACCTAGTACACTGAGGACAGTCACAGGCAGCCGAAATAGATTTTTTTCCCCAAAAGTTTTTGGAAAGGCCCACTGCCTATATTCAATAAATATGTCTTCTGTCCCTGCCTCACCACCACTACTGGCCCTGGACTATGTATAATTACTGCAGGGCGCAATGCTCTGCACGGCCGATATACAAAAAAAAAAAATGTGCAACACTGCAAAAAGCAGCCTCCACACTACTGCACACGGTTAGATGAGGCCCTAAGAAGGACCGTTGGGGTTCTTGAAGCCTAAAATACTCCTAACACTCTCCCTATAGCAACTCCAGCAAGACAGCACTTTCCCTGATCTCTGTCAGAACGCATCTGTGGCGAGCCGTGGGAGGGGCCGATTTATATACTCGGGTGACACCTGATCTCGCCAGCCACTCACTGCAGGGGGGTGGTATAGGGCTTGAACGTCGCAGGGGGAAGTTGTAATGCCTTACCTGTCTTTCTATTGGCCAGAAAAGCGCGCTAACGTCTCAGAGATGAAAGTGAAAGTAACTCGAACATCGCGTGGTACTCATCTCGAGTAACGAGCATCTCGAACACGCTAATACTCGAACGAGTATCAAGCTCGGACGAGTACGTTCGCTCATCTCTAGTTAGGACCCATCTGAGCATGGTCACCTGGACGTTGGTAGATGGGTCTATGTAATTTGATCAAATTATATACCAAGAACCTTGCATTATTTAATGTGGTTAGAGGATTATAGGTATGTGTACCTCTGATAGTAAATGTATTATGCGTGCTGTTGACGTCGTTTGGTTCTGCTTCTATTGTATGTTGCAGGCATGGTTTAACGTGCACTTGTATAGTTTTTTTGGGAAGTGCTGACTTATTTTATCCTTTTTTCAGCAAAATAACTTAATACTAAAATACTGATCTCAGGAATATCCAAGAGTACCTGATGAGACAAGGTCCACTCAATGTTTTATTAGTAATCTCTGTGCTCTCCCCCATCCCCAAATAGTGGTCCCTTTTTGCTACCTCACCCAAGTAAAATTGATCTCTTACTCCTCACCTTAATATGGCCCCTCTGTGCTATCCTGCCAAATAGTAGCCCTTCTTTGCTTATCCCAAGTAGGGTTGCCACCTGTCACAAAAAAATACCAGGCATGGTTTAAAAAAAAGGGCGTGACTTATTACAGCATATTAATTGACCTCGCTGGCTACTGCATCACTTGACACAGTGGCCCCATTAGGAATAGCAACCCCCCCCAGTGGCCCCAGTAAAAATAGCAACCTCCCCAATAATAAAAACCCCATCAGCAATAGTAGTAACCCCTCCTGTATTAATAGTCCCCCCCCCCAACCCATATACCATAAGACGCACCCCCTACTTCCCACCCAAAATTCGGGGAGAAAAATTGACACAAAAACAACCCCTAACTACACTACACTTAAAAAAAAACACAAAAAAACCAAAAAAAACATTAATACTCACCTACCGCCAGCATTCTTTCTGGAAGCGGGGCTTGAATTCCCTGCCTCCATTAAAGATCGGCTATTCAGCGCCGGCATCAGCCAATGAAAGTCAGTGCTGGGTTAACCTATCACAGCCTTTCAATGACGTCATTGAATGGCTGTGATTGGTTAACCAGTGCCGGCTTCTAATTGGCTGACGCCGGTGCTGGCTAGCCAATCAAAGCATTATCTTTGCTGGAGGCGGGAAATTCAAGCCCCCGCTTCCAGAAAGGTAGCTTTGCCGGCACGGAGGGCATCGTAGCAGCCTGCAGGAGGGACGGGGACCCACAAGCACACTGCAACGCGAGCAGTGAGTATTAGACCCCCCCCCCAGTGTGATCACCAGCGGGGAGCTGCGGGACCCCGGTGGGAATCACTGAGAATACCAGCCTCTGTCAGATGGGTGGGCGGGGCTGGTATTCAAAAATAGTGACTTGTAATATGACCAGTAATAGGACCGGGTGGCAACCCTAATCCCAAGTGACAGTGGTTTCTCTGTGATCTACACCTCCCCTTAAGTACTGATGGTCCCACTATGCCCCCCCTCCCCCCGAACAGTAGCTTTTCTTAGATCTTTCCCAACAAAGAGCATATGCAACATAGATGCTTGTAAATCATGTGATTGCTATGGGGCCCATAGAGAGCAGGCCCCAGCTCTGATTGCACCATCTGCTTGATAACGAGAACAGACCTTCCCTTTAAAGAAGAACTGCATTGTTAGCAAACAAGGCAGAAAATTTGCCCATGGGTCATTAGAAAGGTAGTGAAAAAGGAAACAAACACCGGGTGCTCCTGTCCTGGGTGGCAAAACAAGACAGCACAATTGAAAGTTCCATTTACTGTAAGTTCTCACTCTTGGGCACCATCTACTCTATGTACACCACTGCCGCTGAGTAAGGGTTGTCTTTGTGCAGCCAGTTTGTCTGTACCTTTACATCTTGACTCGGGTATACTAGAGTCATTACCTGTCATAGACGCCCCCCCCCCCCCCCCATCATGACTTTCACAACCTCCCATTTATCAACCCCACACCCGTTACTTCCCCAATAGGGACAAACACTTCTTAACTTTTGGATAATTTGTCAATAGATATTTTATTTCGAACTATTTTACTTATTAATCTTTTAACCAAAATTCTTACATTAGTTTAACTATCCACTAAAGGGGAAGTCCTCGGATCCCCAAACTCTGACGCTTGACTATTTAAAAGGAAATATCCCAATTGCCTCCAGCCACACTCCAACTGACTCAGACACACCACTAGCCTTTACAAGGCTATAAACTCCCCCATCTCAGCAAGGATCCCCCCATGTAAGAGCCAAGAAGCTCCAGACACCAACACACACCATTAAATGAGAGGGGAGAAGGTGGCTATCCACACTATGCCTCTCCTCCTCGACCAATTTCATAACCAACTCCAGGTACTCCTCCACCCGCCACAGCGAGCACAACAGCGAGCAAGCCTCAACACTAAAGCTCTCGATACCCTCTTGGATCGCCAATGACCATAGGTCAATGCCCACAGCATTTAAGTGGACACCATCACTCCTCTAAAAAGTCCCATGTCCAAATCCACATGCCTAACAGCTACTTCCCCATTAACGAGTTACAAAACCAGAAATCACTGTTCACTTTTACCTGCACTCTATTCAACCTTCCGTTAAGTTGTTAATAGTTTGAACAGCCCCTAAATTGTCGCAATGAAACCTAACCTGAAATTTATGAAACCATTCGTCCCATAGTCACAAAAAAAATAGTGTAGAGCAGCAACAGAGGTGCAAAAACACGAATGAATACTCACATCCAAACCTTCATGGTTTAAACTTTATTCAGAGCACAAATTCACTGCATCACCTGCAACGTTTCGACTGAACTCACCAGTTTTTGCTTAACAAAGTGGACTTGTGCTCTGAATAAAACATGCTGCTACTTTTATCTTGCAGCATTGCAAAAGATACGGATTACTTACCGGTAGTCCCTTTTCCAGGAGTCATCACGACAGCCCCATTACAATGGAGGTTGCCTTCTGTCCTCGGTAGGGCAGGAAGAGCCCTTAAAAGCACCTCCCTTTCCACCATGCTTCAGTGACTTTCAAATTATTACGGTGGACAATGTTTACGGAACCAAAATTTACCTTCATTCGGTCCTAGTTACATTGAAAAGAACATAATTATTCTATAAGGGAGGGAACTATGGGCCGCCATGACGACTCCTGGAAAAGGGACTACCAGTAAGTAATTCGTATATTTCCAGGTTGTCATCCCGACGGCCCCATTACCATGGAGTTATACCAAATTATAGGCGACTTTTAGGGTGGGACTACTGCCTGGAGGACTTTGTCCATAACCCAGGTCTTTGTCCGACTGGTCGTTAACCCTATAGTATTTGATAAAGGTATGTGGACTAGACCAGATGGCCGCTTTGCAGATTTGCTCGGCAGACGCCTGGCTCTTCTCTGCCAATGAGGAGGAGAGGGAGCGTGTAGAGTGGGCTCTGATTCTCCCTGGGGGATCGAGACCCATAGCTTTGTACGCCTCCTGGATGGCAGCCTTGATCCACCTCGCAATAGTGCTTTTAGATGCAGTCTTTCCTTTACCTGGCCCCTGAAATTGGACAAAACGGGAATTTTTCTTACCGATAATTCCCTTTCTTGAAGGCATCATGACAGCATACACCTGGAGGTTGCTCACCTGCTGACCTGATGGGACAGGAAGAGGCAGAACATAAAAGGCACCTCCCCTCCACCAAACACCAGTGCGTTCCAAATAACCACAGTGACAGTATACTTAACCAGGTGGTGTGTTTTATTGGCACCACACACCTTAGACAAAGAAATCATAAGCATGCACATTACCTCATGTGTTAAACAAACAAGGGTAACCGTGTCGGTAGGGGGGGGGAAAGCCCGTATGCTGTCATGATGCCTTCAAGAAAGGGAATTATCGGTAAGAAAAATTCCCGTTTTCCCTCCGACATCATGACAGCATACACCTGGAGGAATACCAAATAACTGGCATGGGCTTTTTTAGGGAGGGATTACTGCTTGAAGCACCTTCCTCCCGAAGGTTGCATCCTCACTAGATTTTAATGTCCAGCCTATAAGGTTTAATAAACGTATGACTAGAAGTCCACGTGGCTGCGTTACAAATCTATTCGATTGAGGCGTGCGCTCTTTCTGCCCAGGAAAATGCCACCGCCCGAGTAAAGTGGGCTTTCAAACCTTCTGTGGGAGGAATGCCCCTGGCCTTGTAAGCCTCCTGGATGGCTCTTCTGAGCCACCTGGCTATGGAATCTCTAGAAGTAGCCTTCCCTTTGGCCTGCCCCTGAAATTGAACGAAAGTTTGTCAGTCTTTCTGCAACTTTCCGTTGCCTCAAGGTACGCTAATGCAGCTCTTTTAACGTCAAGAGTATGGAACCTCTGCTCCTTTTCGTTTTTAAAATTTAGACAAAGGCTGGAATGACTATTGGCTGGCCTCCGTGGAAGTCTGACAAGACTTTGGGTTGGAGGGAAGGGTCTAAGGAGAATATTATCTCATCAGGGTGCATAGTCCTATATGGGGCCCTTTGCGAAAGGGCCTGAATTTCACCCACGCACATAGCCGACATAACTGCCACAAGGTGGGCTACCTTGTACATCAGCAAGGCGATGGATAGGTTTCTAATAGGTTCAAACGGGGAAAATCGCAGAAGGCCTGAAGGACTATAGTCAGATGCCAGGGGGGGCACCATCAGCCTTATGAATCGATGCAGTCTACTCGCCCTTCTAGGAAATTTCCTGATCCCCTTGTGCTCAGCAAGCGTGAGATCAAAGAATGCCCTCAAAGCCACTACTTGGGCTTTGAGGGAATCTGGACTAAACCCTTATCCAGGCCTGCCTGGACGAAATTTAAATTTTTTTACGAATGTCTGATTGGATGTCCTGACCCATCCATTCTAAGAATTTTTTCCCGACTTTGGAATAAATCTTTTCCATCGAGGGCATAAGGCTCTCGCAATTAGTGGAAACCCTATAAGATGATAGACCCTTTTCTAAGAATTTTACCCGTTCATGATCCAGACTCTAAGCCTGAACTTGTGAACCTCCGGGTAGAGGAGAGGACCCTGCAGCAATAGGTCCAGTCTTGACGGAAGATGGAGAGGCTCTCCCACTGACAGATCTCAGGAGAGGAAACCAAGGTCTTTTGGGCCAATAAGGCGCTACTAACGTTACTGACAGCCTTGGCCGCAGTAATTTTCTTAGGAGTAGCGGAATCAGGGGTAAAGGGGAAAAAGCGTAAGCCAAGTCCCAAACCCAGGGGTGAGAGGGGGCGCCCGTGCCTAAGGCTTGTTTCTCCGAGTCTCGGGAAAAGAGAAGACGGCAATTGGTATTTGCGCTTCACGCAAGCAAAACTATTTCGGGTACCCCCTATTTGTCCCGAGTAGGCTAAACACTTCGGGATGGAGTCCCCACTCTCCTGCGTCCACTTTCTTCCTGCTTAGAAAGCCCGCGACTGAATTCTCGGCTCCTTTTATACAGAAGGCCGACAGTGACTTAGTTGTGAGTTCCGCCCATTGAAGGAACCTTCCCGCCAAATGCTGAAGTAGAGGATTCCTGGTGGTACCCTGGTGGCGAATGAGTGGCACTGCCATCATGTTATCGGAATAAATCCTCACATGCTTCATCCCTAAACTGTTTGCAGGCTACGTCGGGTTTCCCAAACCTCATTACGTTCTCTAACGTTAGATAACCTGGATCTCTCATGAGGGTCCTATGTACCCTGTATATGGCCACCTTCAAAGGTGACCCCTCACCCTTTTGCGCTGGCATCAGTTATCACGGGGTCCCCATTAAAAGGTTGTCTGAGGACAACCGCCAGCGGAGTGAGGATCTAGCCCTAGTGGAAATAGGAATTGTCCTGTCAAGTGAGGAGTGACTTGTCCCCATTCTGGAGGATAAGTGTCTGGAGATCACCGCTGTGGAACTGGGCCCAGGGAACCACTCCAATGCATGAAGTCATTAGCCCCAGGATCCACATCGCCTCTTATTGAAACTGTAGATTTTTTATATAGAGCAGAACATTCTCTAGAATGAGCTGTTTCCTTAGAGGAGGAAGGGACGAACATTGGAGACGAAAATCCAAAAGGACTTCCAGGAATTTTTTCCTGGTGTGCGGATCCATGTTGGATTTAAAATCATTAATGATCTAGCTCAGACCCTTAGATAGCTGAAGCGTGGACCCCCAGTGTGACCTCAGAATAGTGAGGGGATCTGCCACTAGCAGGGAACCATCTACTGAGCTATGCCCCCTTTCAGATGGGGGGGATGATAATCCCACGATTGAGCAGAAAGGCTACCATTTCAAATCACCCCTTTGGAGAAGATCCGTGAAGCAGAGGAGATTCCAAAAGGGAAGGCGACATTCTCAGCGCAAATTTAGGAACTTTTTGCGAGTTGACATAACTGGGGATGTGATAATACTCATCCTTTATGTCAATCGTAGCCATAACGTTATCCCTACCAATCAGGGGGCTTGCGGTTCTGATAGTCTCCATCGGTGGGAGCCATCTGGTTGGGAACCAGAAAGAGGGGAGTAAAACCCTTTCCCCCATTCCGTCTTAGGGATGGGGATAACTGCACAGATATCCAGCACGATTTGTTCACCCTTAAGTAGAGCCTGCTCTAGGGTTGGTGCCGGGATGACTGTCACGGTGGAACCGGAAGCCCGTACTTGGACCCAAGCCCACACAGTCCGAGGTTAAAATGAATCTATTTGGAGGGCGGGGTTCTAGCTCAAATCTTGTACCCCTCCGTCACCAGGCCTGCGCTTGTGGGATCGATTCCTGTCATTAGGATCGTTTCCCAGCGTGTGGTAGGCACCGTCAGTAGCTATGTTTCTCCAACTAGTGCACAAGGGAACTAATCTTCTGCGGGCATGAAGATGCAGGTTGAGGGACAACAGTAAGAGCCTTACCGCTTCCTCCGGTCTTTCCATTCCCCACTTATGTTGTAGACAAGGGACATGGAATTAAGGCGCTTTTTGCGGGGTCTGATGACTAGCCGCCCCGAAAGGGTAGGGTACACAACCTATTTTTGGAGGTTATGTCTCTTGACCACTACTTTACCCCTGAATGACGTCCGCAGTGGTGCCGGAAAGCCCGTCCTTGGACCCAGGCCTATGCAGTCTCCGGTTAGCTCCCAGATGAGGTACTTCCCACTGGGGCAACCGGGGCTGGCAGAATAGATGCTCGTGTTGGATAGGGCTGCCACGCGGGTTCCGAAGCGGACCGTAGAAGCTGACCTAGTCAAACCGCCATAGAGCGAGCCACCAAGGTGGCCGCAGTATTAGCTTTATAATGAAGCTGGACGTGGACCAAGCCTTACGCATTGTCATGTCTACTTTGTTGTCCATGGAGTCCTTTAAGTGGGACGTATCCTCAGATGGTAGTCCAGTTCTTTTAGTGTCAACATTTGGCGTCTCCTCAAGGATAGCCACTTCATTGTCTGCAAATAAAAGGACACTCCTAAAATTCTTTTAGAAATTAACGGAGCTTGATCCATACAATTCCAATCATTAAGGATCAATGGTTTAAGTGTGGCCTGTGGAAGCTGACTCGCAACATGACGTCCTGCACAGTGCAAGGTTTCTCTGTTAGCGTTTTTCGAAAACGAGATATTTTTTCTCCCCCTGCGACAGTTCCAAGATCTTCAAGATCAAATTCTTCTGCCATGTCAGAGTCGGACTCTAACACTGCCGGAGCAGACCCTCTTGTGGCCCCTAAGGGCCCTAGTTGGAGGTCCGAGAGGTAGGACTGTTTCTTCCCGGACAACTGACTGGATTTCAGACATGGGGGAAGATTTTTCTTCCTGCAGAATTTTCGCTGAGCAGGAAGCGCATAATGTTTTAGAATAGGAGTCGTCGTCAAGTTTTGTAAGCATACAGGACGCTTTTTACTTCTCCTCCTAGCCCCCTAGGTTTTTGAGTATCCCTGTCGTACATGACAAGGGAGAGCTCTGTTAGTAAGGGAAGTGTAGTGCAGGTGTCTGTAGGTTGGTCCACAGGACCACTTACAGTTTGGAGATTCTCTGGGTCCTCTCTTGGCCGACATCCTGCACTTGTGGGATCCATTCCTGTCCTTAGAATCGATTCCTAGCGTGAAAAGAAAAAAAAACACCAGCCGCCTGGTGCAGGGGCTTTAAATTTTGAATCTGGCCCTTTGTGTGCTCCATCTAGGCCACGCCCTCTTGCGGAGCGTCTGGCGTCACACTCCTTGTTTCGCCCGCTACAGCCGGGACCCAGAGATGGCGGTCGCTGCCTGGTTGACGGCCGCGGTGGTGCCGGAAAGTCCGTCCTTGGACCCAGGCCCACGCAGTCCCCGATTCGCACCCAGATGAAGTACTTCCCACTGGGGCAAGTGGGGCTGCCAGAGGATGATATCTTAGAGATGGCGGCCGCCGCCTGAATGATGGCCGCAGTGGTGCCGGAAAGCCCGTCCTTGGACCCAGGCCCACGCAGTCCCCGGTTAGCTCCCAGATGAGGTACTTCCCACTGGGGCAACCGGGGCTGCCAGAAGTAAGTCCTGGAACCTCCGGCATGGGACAGCATCGCTGGAGCTCTGCCGCTGCTGTCCTGGAGGGACATGAAAAGCACTGGTGTTTGGTGGAGGGGAGGTGCCTTTTATGTTCTACCTCTTCCTGTCCCATCAGGTCAGCAGGTGAGCAACCTCCAGGTGTATGCTGTCATCATGTTGAAGGGAAAAGTTATTTTTTTGAAAAGAGTGGGTAGCCTCTAAATACGTTAGAACGGCCCTTCTGACATCTAAGCTGTGAAACTCTCGTTCTCTGTCATTACGGAGGTTTTGGCAAAAAGAGGGCAGAGTAATTGTCTGCTCTCTACTGAACTTGGACACTACTTTTGGCAGGAAAGCTGGGTCTAATTTAAACGTAATTCTATCATCTTGTATTAGCATATGTGGTTCAACATAAGGCTTGTAATTCTCCAACTCTCCGGGCCGAAGTTATGGCGACTAAAAGAGAAACTTTTAGCGCAAGTAGTCTTAGGGGGAGTTGGGAGAGGGGTTCAAAGGGTGGTTTGCAGAAAACTATTTAGGACTAGATTCAGGTCCCAAGTAGGGAAGGTCTCCCTAATAAGGGGGCAAAGTCTGTCTGCCCCTTTGAAGAACCTTTGAAGAACCTACGAACCCAGCAGTGTTCTGCCAAGGGAAAATCTAGGTATGATCCTAATGCCGCTGCCTGAACCCTAAGAGTTCTTGTGCTAAGGCCT
The DNA here is from genome assembly GCF_035609145.1 of Eleutherodactylus coqui. Classification (NCBI taxonomy): domain Eukaryota; kingdom Metazoa; phylum Chordata; class Amphibia; order Anura; family Eleutherodactylidae; genus Eleutherodactylus; species Eleutherodactylus coqui. The sequence continues at coordinate 98,426,298 of NC_089841.1, forward strand.
TTCTCTAGGCCCGCCTGCAGGAATTCCAGGATTAGGGATAGATTAATATCTGGAATTTTCCCTGGATCTAGTTTACAGAATTCTGAGAACCTTCACCATATTCTGTCATAGATGGCTGTAGTTACAGGTTTACGACTCTTGGTCAAGGTAATAATTACTTTGTGGGATAATCCCTTCCCTCGAAGTATCACGCCTTCAGCATACAGGCCGCTAGTTTCAATTTTTCAACCCCCGAGTATGTTAGAGGGCCCTGGAGAAGGAGATCTTCCATGGCCGGTAGTCGAAGTGGGCCCCGGATCGTTAAAGCCTTTAGTAGGGGATACCAGGGTCTCTTGTCCCACATGGCGGCGACTAAGATTACTGACGCCCAGCTGGCCTGGATCTTTCTGAGTGTGTGGGATCAGTGGGAAGGGGGGAAATGCATAAGCTAAGTCCATGTCCCAGCTTTGGGACAAGGCATCACTCCGCACGGGTTGTCTTGTGTTGAGTGAATAGAAGTCTCAGCATTTTGAATTTCCCCTCGTGGCGAACAGATCTATCTGTGGTTCTCCCCACTGGCGTGTTAGTTGGTTGAAGATTCGCTGGTTCAAACCCCATTCTCCTGGGAGGACGCTCTGTCTGCTGAGGAAGCCATGACGTTTGTGGACTCTTTTAGATGAATAGCTGAAAGGGACAGCACGGTGGATTCTGCCCAGCAAAGTATCTTTGCCGCCAGTTGTTGGAGGTGTGGGTGTAGTGTTCCTCCCTGGTGACGAAAAAACGACAGGGCTGTCATGTTATCAGTTAGGATTTCTACATGCCTTTCTCTTAAGTGGGGTTCTGCCGCATGAAGGGTCTCCCATATTGCTCTTAATTCCCTATAATTGGATGAGCGTGCTGCTATTCGGGAGTCCCAAGTTTCCTGTAGGGTTATGCCGGCTACTTGCGCTCCCCATCCGGTTTTGCTAGCATCTGTTGTGACAGATATGGTGGGCTCCCGTGACCAGGAGGTACCCTTACTCAGGTTCCTCTGCAAGGTCCACCAGCGCAGGGATTCTTTAATTAGGACGGACAGGCTCACCTTCTTGTCTAGGGAGGTCTGCCGTGTCCCACCTGACAAGGATGAACCTTTGTAGTTGTCGGGTATGGGCCTGCGCCCATGGAATTATTTGTATGCAGGCTGTCAAAAGACCAAGCACTTTCATCGATTCTCTGATGGACACAGTAGTAGCCCGACACAGGGAGGTTACGGCTTGAATAAGGTCTTCCCTTCTGGATAGTGGAAGCCGAGATTCCTGGACGTGGGAGTCTAGGAGTACACCTAAGTATGACTTCCGTGTACCTGGGGTCAAATCAGACTTTTGTTTGTTTATTATCCACCCTAAGTTATTTAGGGTAGACAAGACTACGGACAGGTCTGCGCGTATGGCTTCTGTGGTTCTTGATACCAGCAAAAAGTCATCCAGATATGGAAAAATGAGAATCTGGTTTCCCTCACTGCTTTAATGAGGTGCCCTATGTCGTCTGAGGAGGAAAAATATTTTTCCTTATCTTCGGGCAATGATGGCGGATCTTCTAGTTCGCCCTCTGACAGGAGTTCCAGGGATTCGCCAGAAATAGAGCTCGCTGACTCCACTCATCTTGACCTTTTGGGGGCCGCTGCTGCCGTTCCCCTGCCAGGAACTATCCAATCGCGGCAGCCTGAATATGCCGACCCACACAAGACGACCAGCGCTGCATCGGCGGCTTACAGCTCCATGGCGGTGCAGGTTGGGGGACTGCTAAGGTGTGCCGCCCCGACGTCTACCCTCCAGGGGATCTTCGGCGCTACGTGCCTCCGGTGAGTAATCTCCTGGAGCTTGCTTCATCTGGGCCCCGTAGGGACAGAAAGACACTGAAGCATGGTGGAAAGGGAGGTGCTTTTAAGGGCTCTTCCTGTCCCTACCAAGGTCAGAAGGCAACCTCCATGGTAATGGGGCCGTCGGGATGATGACCTGGAAAATCAAACTTTATGCATTATGAGACGCACAACTCACGAAACCAAGGATTAATCTTATAGTTAATTCCTTTGAGTCCATCATGACCATTGCCCTCTGACCCCACTTGGACAGGAAGGGGAGTTTAAAAGGCCACCTCCTAACACCCTTCTCCAGTGGCTTCAAATTATCGCAACGGGTACATATTTATTACTGCTGGACATACAACATCTCACATGTCTACTTTATACAGTAATCTGTAAGGGTGGGCAAGTAAGTGCTGTCATGATGGACCCATGGAGAAGGAACTAATGGTAAGATTAATCCTTGCTTAACCATTCTGTCCTTCCTGATAGCACACATGGTACTATTTTATAATTTGGTATTGCCTCCATCAGGGGGAGACCACAGCCTGGAGGACCTTCCATGTAGAGGCCAGCTCCTTACTAGATTGGAGGTCTAAGCAGTAATGCTTAGAAAAGGTGTGAACACTAGACCAAATTGCAGATTTTCAAATCTGCTCTGTTGAGCATTTGCTGCGTTCAACCCATGAGGAAGTGAGCCCTTGTGGAGTGGGCCCTTCTTCCCTTAGGGAAGGAAAGTTTCTGGCTTTAAATGCCTTCTGGGTTGGCATTCTGATCCATCTGGCGAAAGAATACTTCAAAGCTGCATTACCTTTATTTTGACCCTGGAACTGAAGAAACTTAGATTTCTTAAAGGTCTATGAGACCTGCAAGTAGGTTAAAACTGCATGTCTACCATCTAGATTGTGTAGGAGACATTTTTATGGTCCTGGCAGAAGGCAGGCAGGATTATTTCTTATTCCATGTGGAATTGTCAACACCACTTTAGGTAAAAAGAAGAGATCTAGTTTCATTACTATTCTGTCAAGCACTTTCAAATAGGGTTCTCTATGCCTGGCGGATGTTATTGCTACCAAAAAAAAATCCTCTGATAGTCAGGATCTTTAGGGATACTGATTGTATGGGCTCAAAGGGAGGCCCGCAGAGACTGTAAGACTAGGTTAAGGCCCCTGGAGGGAACAGAGTTCCTGACTAAAGGTTTGAGTCTAGCTGCCTCTCTAAGAAATCTGCGGATCTGTGCTCAATTAGCTGAGTGTTAGAACAAGACCTGTACCCTCAAAGTTCTATTATTCTCGTGAAGTCTGGGTTTTTCAGATCTGGTTGATCTGATCTGCAGCAGTTACAGAATTCTCCCCATACCCTGGAGTATATAGCATAGGTAGTACACTTTTGGCTTTCTAAGAGAGTAGCCATTACCTTGGATGATTGTCCCTAGTCTCTCAATTTCTGCCTTTCAGCAGCCAACTTCATCCTGTGGACCTTCTGGTAGAAAACTGGCCCACTAGACAGAAGATCTTGCCTACGGGGCAGTGGGATCGAGGTCTGAACTGTCAGTGATGACATCAGTGAGAACCAGGGTATTTTTCTCCATGCAGGGGTGATGATTACCCTGGTCTGGCTGTTTTCGGTCTTTTGTTGAGCTCAAGAGATCAGACGAAGAGAGGGGAAAGTGTAGGCCAAGTCCATGTCCCAATCTTAGGAGAGTGCATCTAGTGCCAGAAGATTGTTCACTGGATTTAGGGAGAAGAATCTGTGGCACCAAGTTCCTCCTTAAGGCAAAGAGGTCTATATGGGCTGAAATGTCAATTGGTTGAAGACTGCTTAAAATACCATTTCCCTGGCTAGTTTGTCAACTCAAAAAGTCCCCTATGACATTTTGGGAGCTTTTTAATAGAACAGCCAATAAGGACCTTAATTTGTTCTCTGACCAGCAGAATATGCTTTATGACTATTACAGACAGCTAATATGGACCCACTGTGCCAAACAACCTAAAGGCGTTGTCCAGATGGTTCCCCGGTATTCACCCTTTAACCCCTGTACAGGGGATCTGGACTTCGCCGTGGGAAACCAAACAGGCCGCTACCTCCTAGAGTAGTCTCGGTGTGGATGGCAGCTGCAGTGGTCAGGGACACTGGTGAAAAACAACATGAACAGTGAGCTGTGACCAGGATCAGGTCTGGTGTCAGGATACACAGAGTGCAAATGGAAAGCAGGTAGGAGACCAGAAATCAGGGCAGATGCTAAATTCACTTAGCAGGGTGACCGACAAACACACACCAATACTCGGACAAGGAGGATCCCCAGTGTAGCTAAATAGGAGGGTAACAGCTGGTTGAGCACTGGAGAGGATTAATTTCTGCAGTGCTGATTGAAAGTACCCAGCACTAGGGAGGATTAATACCCCATTTACACTGACAGTTAATTGCTCAAAAGTCACTTTTGAGCGACAGTTTGGAGCGATTATCTCTGCATACTTTATAGTAGCTAATTAGCTACTATACAGCTATGCAGGCGCAGTTGGACGCTGCTGCTCTCTCTCACCAAACACTACATCTGTTCTGCATAAGCAAACAGCTGTAGTGTTCTCTGCGCTTACAGCCCGTGCCCCACTGTGAATTCACAGCAGGACACAGGCACAGAGAATCTTATCTGTGCAGCTGGCTAATAACAGCCTGCTCCTCTGAGAACAGCTGATTCGCTCAATTCTAGCAAGCTAGACTTCAGCAATCAATGACTCGAGCATGAAAACTGCACTACGTCCCTGCATTTAGATAGAACGAGAATCACTCAAAATGTTCTTTTGAGTGAATGTTGAGCGATTCTCGTTGTGTCTAAATCAGCCTTAACTCCTGTAGTGTGGAAAGTAAATGGCAAAAGATTATTCATAGAGGAGGTGCAGACCACCCACGTTTGCCCGGAATAGTAAGAGGGCGGAAGACACGTGTAGCCATTCTAACAGTGACAGCTCTTAGAAACGTGATGTCTAGTGCCACCCTGATGGCGAATAAAACACACTGTTGTAAAATGCTTTCCAATAGTATTACATGTTTCCACATCCTATTTTTTCTGTTTGTATAAGAGTCTCCCATACCGCTCTACGTTCTCTAGTGTTCGAAGATTGAGAGCGGATGTGGGAAGGCTGGGAACCCTGAAGTTTTGTCTGCTACTTGTGCCCCCCAACCAGACTGGCATGCGTTGGTGGGTTACCAACCTGAATGGAGATATGGACCATTAAATCCTTTTTGAGGTTTCGGGGTGACAAGCCACTATTCTAGAGGACTTTTCACTTGGGTGGATAATCTAAAGTTTGTCTGACAATTGCCTCCTATGCCATGCAGACAGAATTTCCTGCTGGAGGGGCCTATAGTGGAATTGTGCCCTTGGGACCATCTGCAGACAAGCTGTCATCTGGCCTAACACTTAAGGCTTCTCTTATAAAGTCTTTCCCTTTAAATTTCCAAATGGATTGGAAAATATCCTCCCTTTTTACTTGAGGTAGGAAAAAGAAGCCTTTTGTTGAGCGGAGGAGTACCTTGAGGAGGATTTTGAATGTCCAGGTTTAGGCTAGATTTTTCAAAATTAATAAAGCAACCCAGTTTAGCTAGATTAACTGTCTGACCCAAGTGACTCCCCATAGAATCTGGACTGAGATAATTAGGAGGTCATCTAGATATGGAATGTTGTTCATACTTATTCCCTTGAGATAGCCTATCAGCTCTATTACTTTGGCATATCCACTGCACCTAGAGTATTTTTCAGAGGGCAGAAACTGAAAATGGGCTCAGACATTTCTCCAAGAGTCTGCTGCATGTGAATACACCAATAAGGGTGAAATTCAATTTGAATGCAAGTGAAAGGGTGAAATCTGCTGCAGACCACTCCAAATTTTGCAACACAATGCACCCCAAATCAGTTGTGTGTGAACACAGCTTTATGATATGTTCATGTGGGCGAAATTTACATAGAATTTTTTTCCAAGGAAAAATTAGCGTACTTCGAATTTTACATGGAAATTCACGTTTTTACAGCTTGCATTTTCAACTTTATGAAGGATCAGTCAAATAGGAGATGTCATTTTTCTACCATCTGCTATGAGGACTTAAATCAGTGTTAGAAAAAAAGCTATGGCATGGATTCCCATTGAAAACAATGGGACTCAAATTTTGTTCAGATTTTAGTGTAGAATATTGATTCTACACAGAAATCTGTATTAATACACTATGAAGGCGGCCTTAAAGATTTGTGACTCTTATCTAAATGGGACTTCTGCAACAAATCTGCCACATGCAACTATACCCTTACAGTTCTAAGAGGTCACAGAAGTTTATGGAAAACATTTTTAAATATGGTTTATCATGGGTTAATAAACCAAAAAAAAGGTCCCCCATGGTAAAATAAAGCTAATATTCACCTCTTCTGCATTCTTGTACATTCCCTGAAATCAGCTACGGGTTTTCCCTGTGACTTACTGTTTACAGGCTGCAGCAGCCTGCGTATGGGAAGTCATACAGTAGGCTGCTGCTGCAGCCAATCATGGAAATCAGTGATTCAGCACTGAGCTTTAGTTGATTACAGTTTCTAACTAAAGATTTTCCAGTGAATCAGCAATTTGTTAAATGTGAATCTTTCCTTTGATATCCAGTGTGTAATTTAAGTATTCCCTTGAGCAGCATATTTACCCTGTTTCCCTGAAAATAAGCTCTACCCCAAAAATAAGCCCTATCATAATTTTTCAGGATTTGTGAGGACGCAGCATGATTTTTCAGGGTTTTTGAGGATGCTGTAAATATTAAGGCCTTTTTTGGAGTAAGGCTTATAACCGTTAATACAAAAAAAAAAGTCAATGTAAATAGTGTCCAGGCAGCTATACAAGTAAAATTTTTGAGCAACAATATTTTTAGTAAAACAGGATATATACATACATTGATTTCAATGAGAGCCGTGCCTGCAATTACAAGAGCTGGCCACTACAGAGGTTGGCGTGGAGGCTTCCTCTTCAACTGTTATTGCCGCGCTGACAGCTTGTGCCCATTCAGCTGATCGGTTGGTGTCCTAAGTGACGGACCAATGCTGATTAAAGGGGTTGTCTCGTGAAATCAAGTGGGGTTCAGCACTTCTGTATGGCCATATTAATGCACTTTGTAATATACATCGTGCATTAATTATGAGCCATACAGAAGTTATTCACTTACCTGCTCCGTTGCTAGCGTCCCTGTTGCCATGGATCCGTCTAAATTCGCTGTCTTTAGACGCGCTTGCGCAGTCCGGTCTTCTCCCTGGTGAATGGGGCCGCTCGTGCCGGAGAGCTGGTCCTCGTAGCTCCGCCCCGTCACGTGTGCCGATTCCAGCCAATCAGGAGGCTGGAATCGGCAATGGACCGCACAGAGCCCACGGTGCACCATGGGAGAAGACCCGCGGTGCATCGTGGGTGAAGATCCCGGCGGCCATCTTGGTAAAGGAGGAAAGAAGTCACCGCAGCGCGGGGATTCGGGTAAGTAATAAATTTTTTTTATTTTTAACCCATCCCTTGGGTTTGTCTCGCGCCGAACGGGGGGGCCTATTGAATTTTTAAAAAAACGTTTCGGCGTGAGACAACCCCTTTAACTATTAATGACTTATCTTGATAGGCCATCAATAGCATTTCACTGGAAAACCCCTTTAAACAAACAGTGTCAACAGGAATTTTGGAATACGTATGGTGAAAGAAGTGTAACGATAAAATCCTGTAAAAACAATTTTCACTAATTTCGAATACATAGGTAGTTACTTTTTACAAGTTAGCACATGTTGCACATCTATTGAAAGCATTCACACAAAAACATCCACAGCAGCACTCAATTAATAGGCTACATGAAAGCCGAGCAACTCTTATACAATTTCAAGGATTCCACGTCTCACCTTGGGTCGGATCTAAATCAACGATATACAAAGATCGAGGATCGAAACGTTGCTATAGTCCTTATGTATGGACCAAGATGGAATAAAGTGTCTAACTTTGTAAATCTTGCCATGGATGCTGCCTCTTTCCACACTTATTGAAAGCATTAGTGAAACTGAAAGATCATTTTGGTGACAGATTTAGAAAAATCCGTGGCTTCCAAGGTCACCTGACTTGACGCTGCAGCGTCCGAGGAGTGGGCCATGGTGGCTATACCGCCTCCCACCCAGAGGGTAACCAGTGACACGTCGAAGGGCAGGTTAATAAATAGGAAGCCCAATGCTGATTACCTTAGTCTTATGTGACGCCACCGTTTCTTGTGCTGCGGGGGAATTCCTGGATGGCGGAGCAAATGACCTCATTCAGGGTTCTTTTAAGAGAAAGCCTCCAGAAATGGATGGGTAACTGGTCACTTTACTTGTAATAACTTGGATCACAACTGCAGAATACACGCCAGCAGGAAAACCGTGGAAACACATCGAAGTGGTGTGACAGGGAGGACTCACGGGTGAACAGGAGAAACTACAAGGTCATGTGACAAACAGATACATTCTCCAGACAGTCAGCTCACATACCACTTACCCCTTTCAGTGCTACAGCTATGCAATACACATCACTCATGCAACACAGAAGATACTGACATTACATGGACAAATGCATGCATACAGTTATGGTGGGGCCCGTAAAAAATGAGCCCTCGCACAACAATGTCAACGGAAAAGACAGGAATTAAGTCCTACCTGTTAATTCCCTTTAAGTCATCCTAATGGCATACACCTGGAGGTTGTCAGTTGGCCACCTATTGGGACAGTAAGGCAGAAAATGCAAAAGGTAACTCCCCTTCACCAGTGTGTACCAAATGACTACAGTGACCAGATTCTTCACTCAAATGAAAGTTTTATTAGACAAATCCATACATCAAAACACGTTACTTTACGTTTAATAAGCACAGAAGAAAAAGTGGAGGGGGAAAAGCCCCTATGCTGTCAGGATGACTCAACAAGGGAGTTAACAGGTAGGGCTTAATTCCTGTCTTCCTCTCATCATCCTGACAGCATACACCTGAGGAATGCCGACATGACACAGGGTTTTTTAGGGGGGAGGGGGAGAATACTGCTTGCGGCAACTTGTGCCCGAAGGCCATATCCCTGCCGGCCTCCAGGTTCAGGCGGCAATGCTTGGTAAACGTGTGGGTACTGAACCAGGTGGCAGCCTTGCAAATTGGGTCTGTTTTTGCCTGATCTCTCCCCACCAAGGAAAAAGCAACCACCCCAGTGGAGTGGGCTTTAAGCTTGTCTGGAACGGAAACCCCCTGGGATTGGTATGCTTCCTCAATAGCCCATTTGACCCATTGTGCTATGGAGTCCTTAGTAGCGGCCCCACCTTTGGCCGGTTCCTGAAATTGTTTTCTTCTAAAGGATTTGGTAACATCCAAATATGTTAATACTGCACGTCTGACGTCTAAGCTATGGAACCTCTGTTCCTTGACGTTGCGAGGATCCTGACAAAAAGGAGGGAAGGACTATAGCTTGCTCTCTATGGAAATCTGTAAGGACCTTAGGCTGAAAGAAAGGATAGTGTTCAAGCCTGAGCCTATCAGAAAATAGAAACATATAGGGGGTTTTGATAGAAAGGGACTGAATCTCCCTTATCCATCTGGCGGTCGTGATAGCCATCAACAATGCTACTTTATCGGAGAGGGTCTTAATAGAGAGCTCCTCTAGGGGTTCGAATGGGTGCTCACAGAGTGCTTAAAACACCAGGTTAAGGTCCCAAGAGGGGGGCTAGCTCCCTAACTAAGGAGGTGAAGCCCAACCACCCCTTTAAGGTATTTGTTAATTAGTCTGTGGTCGCCTAAGGGGAAGGTCAAAAAAGGCTCCCAAGGCGGCCACCTGGACCTTGAGGGCATTAGGGCTTAGCCATGTCTGGGCTGTCTTGCAGGTAGTCCCGGATTTAGCAAAATATCCGGCTGATGGAGATCATGGATACTATGGCCCACACACTTTGAGAATGTATCCCAAACTCTAAACGTATATTCTCCTGGTAGACCCCTTAGGACTTTCTCACAGAGGCTATCAAAATTCCAAGTGTCTGGCAGCACTCCTTAGTAGATCCAAAACATGGGTGAGGTACCTTACCATGCAGAGCCACAAAGAGATTATGGACCACCCAATCCCCAAGCGCAGTCCAACAATAATTGAGGTAGTGGCAGCAGAGGTGTAATAAAAACACAGAGGCTAGTCACTACTGTCTGACAAGCCATGGTTCAAAAATTTTACCCGTTCAGCTTCCAGGCTGCCAGTTTGAACCTTTGGACCTTTGGGCATACCAGAGGATCTTGCTGCAGATGGTCAGTTCTCGGAGGTAGATGGATAGGGCCCTGGATCAAGAAAGCGGCCAGGAGTAGGAACCAGGGCCTCTTGCGCCAGAAGGGATTGATTATTAGGGTGCCTGGAGACCTCAATCTTCCTCAGGACTATCAGGATTAAGGGTATAGGTGGGAAAGCATAAGCGAGCTCCCAGTTCCAGGTCTGAGAAAGCATCTACTCCTAGAAAATGCCTGACTGCCCCTCTGGAAAAGAAACTGGGACATTTGGTGTTCTCTGAGAGGCGAATAAGTCCCCCACTCTTCTGTAATCTTATTGAACACATGGGGGTGTAGTGTCCACTCTCCTGGGTCTATCTGCCTGCGACTGAGGAGATCTGCCGTTTGGTTTTCGGGTCCCCTTACGTGAAAGGCTGTGATGGAGAGGGTCTGCAGCTCTGTCCAGCCGAGAAAATTCGCCGCTTGGTCTTGAAGTCGCGGGTTCTGGGTGGATCCCTGGTGACAAATAAAGGGATACAGTTGTGACATTATCTGAAAAAATTTTGGACATGTCTACCCCTGAGTTTTGCCTCAAAGCCATGCACAGCTTTCCAAATGGCACAGTTCTCTGAAATTAGAAGACTGGGCTGCCTCCTCTTTGATCCAGCCCCCCTGGACATAACCATGTCCTATGTGGGCCCCCCAGCTAGTCGCGTTAGCATCTGGGAAGCTGGCGATTGGAGACACAGGGTACCAAATTGTAGATTCGGCCAGGTTAACAGTCGACATCCACCACTTTAATGATCTTTTAACTTTCGGTGATAGGGAAACTACCCAATCCAAGGAAAAGGGGGATCTATCCCATCTCCCAAGAACAAAGGTTCTGCCATGGAGCTGAGCCCAGGGAACTACACAAATGCAGGACGTCACGAGGCCTAAAACCCTCATACATTCCCTGATAGGCCGCAGGGAGGAGCGGAAGAGTGTGAGACAAGCATCCAGCACAGCCTGCTGCCTCTCAAGGGGAAGGGAGGAACATTGGTGGTGTGAGTCAAGAACTACCCCAAAGAACTTTTTACGTTGCTCTGGAATGAGACTAGATCTTGCACAATTAACAATCCAGCCGAGTGTCTGAAATAGGTGAAGGGTGAAATCCGCCAGAACCCGAACCTGCCACCAGCAGGAAATCATCCAAATATGGAATCATCATAACATTATTGGCCCAAAAGGAAAGCTACCATTTCTAATACAATCTTAGAAAATAAATGAGGGGCTGAAGAGATCCCGAAGGGCAAACACTAACCGGAAGTGGAGTACCGAGCCTTTGATGGACAATTCAAACCACAGTAATTGTTGAGAATCTGGAGGAATAGGGATATGGTAGTAAGCATCCTTGAGGTAGATGATAGCCATTACGCTATCTACAGCAATAAGCAGGATGGCTAACCACACCAACTCCATCTTAAACCTTCTTTAAGTGATGAACTTGTTTTAGGAACTTTAGATTAATGATGGTCCTATAAAAACCATTTGTTTGTTTTTTTTAAAATGTTTTTTATACCAAGAAACAGGGGGGAGTAGAACCCCATGAAGTAGTCCTCCACAGAGACCTGGATAATGGCCCCTAAGGATAGTAGCTCTTGCACCCCTAGACGTAGAGCCTGACTAAGCTAGGGCGACTGGCAGGGGGTAACCACGAACCTACAGGAAGGGGGAAAGAGAAAAATTCGATCCTGTAACCCTTGGTGATGAGGTGCAGAGCCCCAAGGACTAGATGTCACTTCCTCCCCCTTGGGGGCAAATTGGGCTTGTCTACCCCCCACCTGCAGAGTCTGAGTTGTAGAAGGCCCAGCAGGCAAAGTCTCACCCTTTCCACCATTGGGGTAGGATCAGCATCCGGTTTTCCTCTTTGTATGAAGGAAGGGTGGAGAGTAAGACGGGGAAGGACATCTGTAGGGCTTCTCTGTTGGGAACCCGTAGCTTTTGTCTAAAGCCTTCTCCAACAGGGACTCCAGGGATGGTCTAAAGATCCAGTGGCCCTGGAAGGGAAGGGCACAAAGCCTGCTCTTAGATCTGCTGTCTCCAGTCGAGGCTTTGACCCAAACGGCCCCCCTAGCCACATTAGAGAGCACCGCCGAGTGGGCTCTGAATCTTGCAGACTCCATCAAAGAGTCGCCTGCTGAAGGGGCAAACAGCTGGCGATATCCTTTCTAGAGCTTCTTTGGGCAACCAGCGACTGCAGCTGATCTAGCCAGATCATCATGGATCTTGCAACAGACATAGCCGTGATGTTTGTTTTCGCAGAAAGCGTGGAGACTTCCCAAGCTGCCTTCATTGTGCTTTCCACCTTAACATCTTGCGGGTCCCGCAGCTGTGAGACAGCCTCAAATGGTAAAGCATACTTTGACACTCTGGCAACTGCCAAGTCTGCCTTAGGGGTAATTTCCAGAAAGTGGATGTCATCCAGTGAAAAGGATTGGACAATCCCTGAATTTGTTAGGCAGGGAAAATGTATATTCCGCCTGCTTCCATTCAGAGAAGATCAGTTGTGTTAGAATGCTGTGTACAGGAACCGTTGGTCTATGCTTGGGTTGAAGATCCCGGAATAAACTTTTGGAGGGCTGCTGTGGAGCCTCTTCCATAGTGTACTGTACAGTAATCAGCAACTGAGCCATATCAGCCGATGAGGAGAAATACTTTTTATTATCTTCCGTCGGTGGCATAGGTTCCGATGGAGAATCCTCAAGTTGTCCCTCCTCTGAATCCTCCGTGAACACCCGCCTCGCCCTTTTGGCTGCAGGGCAAGTCTGCCATAGCCGATTTGCCCTACTCACGGACCACCTTGCCGTACAAAGCAATTTAGAATAGGTCTCTTCTAGACGCCTCATACAGACAGGACATTTCCGGATCCGTTTTTTGGCATCCCTGCTCTTCTGCATATCCAGTTCCTGAAAGACACGGAGATAGGCAGGATTCCAATAGTCAAGCTTAAGCAGATCCCCAAATCCCCAGCAACAGGTTTACTTACAAGCTGACCACTCTCAATATCCTCCCTGGCTGACATCCTGCAGAAACGGGAGTTAAAATTTTGAATTTTGCGCCTTCTCCATGCTAGCCACACCCCTGGGAGGTAGCCACGCCCCTAGTGACGTCTGACATCATGCCACCTGCTTCAGACCCAGGGGAAGATCTCGCTGCAGCAGGGACTCACCTTACCACTGCTGAAGTCTGGACCGTCGCTCTTGCGACTCTCAGAGCGGGGCTGTCAGAGGCCATGTCGGATGCCGCCTTACGCCAGGGGAGAGCCAGGGCTGAGGTACAGGGGATTGTCAGCCTCTCTCAGCCTGCAAAAACCCTCCTGGGTAGCACCAGGGAGTAAGTGGTGCTACAGCAGCACACCAGGGAGCTAAGCTGGTGTAAATCCTGCGGGTGAGGCTCCCGCATATGTGGTCTCACCTGCGGAGACCCTGCCAGCTCCATGAGAGAGGAGACAACCCCCCCGGGCAGATAGGCTGCCTGGAGTTCTTTTTTTCATCCACCGGCATACACCTGGAGGTCTGCTAGGACTGTCTTGTAGTGACAGGAAGACTTGGCGAGCTGGTGAAGGGGAGTTAACTTTGTATTTTCCACTTCCTGTCCCAACAGGTGTCCAGCGGACAACCTCCAAGTGCATGTTGTCAGGATGGCTAGGGGAAATAAAGTTATTGCGCTCAGAAGATGGCGTCGGAAAATTTTTAAAAAGATTTTATTTTTTTAAAGTAGTACAGCAAAAAACAAAAAAACCTACAAAACTAAGTTTGGTATCATAGTAATAGTACTGCTGACCCATAGAACCAAGTTATGTCTTTTTTTGCAGTTTTTGCGCTGTAGAAACAGAACACCAAGAGATGGCGGAATTTTTTCTTAATTTTACTTTATTTATGATGTACTGAAAAACATAGAAAAAAAAATTCCACGGCACATTAAGTAGCACCATTGAAAAATACAACTCGTCCCAGGAAAAAAACAAGCTCTTATACTGCTACATCGATTAATAAAGGAGTTACGATTTTTTAAAAGTGAGAAGGAAAAAACGAAAGTGGAAAAAAAGAGCCATGTCCTTAAGAGGTTAAGGGGCTAGTGTAGTGTAGGTTTGCCATCATCTGCCTTCCTATTTGAGGATCGTTAAATAAAGCTTCTAGTCACTCATCTTTACTCGTCTCCTGACCTGCAGCGGATCATCCAGTTATCTGAGGAATCCTGCGTCATTCATTCTTACCCGGACTTTTACCGATCATGAGGTCCAAACATCACTATGCTGTGACTTGAGGCCCCATCAGAAAAAGGCTGATACAACCTGCTCTTAGTATTTGGCGCCCTCTTGTGTTACAAAGTAGTTATAGAAAGCTCAGACAAGGCAGCTTTATAGCAACAATTTTTTAATTACATATTTATATTTTTACAAAGCTAAGACAATTCAGAGCAGATGTAGAAGTGATCGTGGCTATACAAAATGTCTTCATCTACAGAGTCTGTACTGCGAGCAATAAATATCAGTCACTAATGAAATTACACTGCATGCAATTAGGCACATTTACAGGTTCTATAATTACAGTACAAATCTTAATTGTAATACATGTAAACCATATTCTGCAATCGGTTTGCTTCACTTTTCAGTAGTTGAGTCACCAGGATTATTGGGCTATATTCATGTGAATTTTGCCATTGATTTCACCCCCTGATTTGAAGAGGCGAGACACTCGCTTAAAGTCTGCGGCATACATGGCCATGCTGCAGATGTAAGATCTGCACCGCAGGTTAGTTTACGCTAAAGATTTTTTCCACAGCAGGAATGAGATTTCTTGTATTCTCATCCAGACTGTTGGTAATCAAAAATGCTGTGTATATTCTGTAGCCAATTCTGCTGTGCAAAATCTACAGCATTTCCACAACATGTGAACATACCCTCAAGATACCACAATTGTTCTCTACTCATTAAAAGGGGTTGTCTGGTTTCAGTAAATCCCTGCTTCAATAGGGCTGTATTAAAATAAACTGAAATTTACTTACCCCTTAGTGACCACCAGGATCCAGTGCTGCAGACCCGCTATGGTCCCAGTGTTGCAGCCCCACTGTGGTCCCATTGTTTGTAGTAACAGATGTCACAGGAAGTCCGGTGACCACTACAGCCAATGGGAGGTTGCAGCGTCACATTCCCAAACTCCTGACACTGTGCTCATGTGTGCATTGATACCAGGAGAACGAGCTGTGATGCTGCAGCGGTCAGCTAGTTTCCTGTGACGTGTCACCGGGACCACAGCAAGGCTCTAGCACTGAATCTTGGTGACTGATTAAAATAAACTGAATTTTTTTTGCATACAGCCCTATTGAAGAGGGTTGCCGGTCCCGAACAACCCATTTAACATATAGGGAGGATTTGCATGGGGCAGTGGTGGAGGGAGCAGTAGAGGGGCAGGGAGTAGAAAGACAAGTACAAGTAATGCAGTGCATGAACAAGTCTGTGATGGTGGGAACTCTAGTGCAGGGGGTGCAGGATAAGGCTGAGCTTCATGGAGAGGTTTTGTAGTGCTATGATCAATTTTGACAACTGCAGTCCAGAAGAATGCATATAACTATGTTTTTCTGGGCGGCAGCTGTAGCTCGATTTAAAAATGGACACGCAGTAGCATTACAAAAAGTCTCCACAAAGACTTAGCCTGCTGACAGTGATTCGTGTGATCAGATTTTTTTTTGTGGGTTGAAACATGACACGTGTGAAGTCAATCTTGTGATCAGTTAGAAGAATATCAAAAAATTGAAGTGTACGATTAGGGCAGGATGTTTTTTGAAAGGTAGAAAGGGAGTCCAATGGGTATTTACAGTAATGTTGTGCAGACCTTGGCGGTCTCTAAAAAGCGAATACAAGAGGATGCAGTCTCTTGTATAGAATTAGACCAGCCAGTGAGATTCTCTTCAATGTATGGCATTATGCCAGATGTCATCTGGTTCACGTAGGTCACCTGTAAAGTAAAAGGTACAACTCCATATTAATATTGTAAACTTAAATTGTTGGGTCTAGAGCTGGCCTTACAAACTTTGAAGAACAATGTAACAAAAGATTAGCTCAGAGACAACCATGTGCAAACAGCTTTCTGATACACTGTTTACAGTTTACACATTACCTGCCTAGTCACTCATAAGGTAGGTTACTTTTACGTGGGCTGACAGTCACCCCAAGTAAAATCGCTCAAATGAGTAATCACGGCGACCGTCAGCCTATGCAGACACCGCGACTCCAGCAATTGGGGCGATTCTGGTTCTCACCTAAAAACTGAACGACAATCGGCTTGTTTAGACAGGCAATTACACATCTATGAATGACTGTTTACTGTGAATGGAGGCAAGCGGCCAGAAGAGACCTTAAATTATAGCTCTTGAAAAGTAGGGATGAAGACTGGTTGAAATACTGAAAAGTGGCTGGTCAAGGCCAGGCTTACAAAGTGTAAATGCGAGGGTCCTGCAGGGTTTTACAGCATTTTTATAGTTATGAAGCCCGCCTCACCCTGCGCACTCACTCTGTCATGGACAGTACATCCGTTTTTTCGTTTATATTTGCCCTGATGTTTCATATAGCCGCCGATACAAAACTTAATTGCATATGGGCGCTGCATTTCTTTGCGCTTACGTATTACGTAGTTCTGCTCACAGCTAGTCAGAATTGCACAAGGCAATGCAATTGATTGCCTGTGAGTTACCCTGTATCACACGGGTGTACAGAGCCCACGTAATACACAGTAAACATACGGTTATGTGAATTAAACCCTAATAAGGAGTTACGTGTTTAAAAAAAAATAAAAATCCTCAAAACACATGCTTTTGGCTGTTGCCTTGACCAAAATATTTAAACTCACCCATCCCAGCACTGCATCTCCATTCATCCAGCACTGCATTTACAGGCTGCAGTCAGCTGGTGGACCGCTGAGTTCTGCGATAAGTTGTGGCGGCCTGTGAGGTTTTATTCACAGACTGCCTCCTTTGGCAGGTTTAACTTTCTTGGTTGGAAAGAGCAGAAAAGCAGCGATAGAGTAGCAGACAGATTGGATGGGTTTAGGCTATTTTTCAGCATGGCCAGCATATATGAAAGAAATAACTTGGGAATGCCATGGCACAAACTGTTACATTTTGAGAATGCAATAAGTATGTATTTCTATCTTGATTGGACTATTGAACCTCACATAGAAACTAAAACCTATCCTTGGAATTAAGGATTAAAAAGATGAGAAGTCAACAGGAAAAATAGCAATACTAAACTGTGCTAACATAAAGACCTAGTCAGTCAACAGAAATAGACTATAATGAGATAATACCCTGACTGCAGCTATTTTCTTGTCTAGACAAGTTTTAAGAGCTTTGAAATGGTTTTGTAGATGTCAATAAGCCTTATGATCAATAATATTTGTAACCTTTGTAATAGTAACCTTTGTATGACAACGCCCTCTTTCTGTATAAAATGCAAAAAAGCTATCAGCAAACAAAATATTTCTGTATAAGAACGTGTAAGGTCTTCAAACAGAATTCTGTGGGTTCTCATGCAAAGAGTTTTGCTATAGCATGAAATTCTTCACATTATTCATAGATATGGAAGCCCGTGATGAGATTGATAGCAATATCTACCAATTTGGCATCTGACAACGAGGTCAGTTCAGTACTGGTGTAGTCCGACAACAGTAAACCACTTTAAATAGAAGCCTCTCCCCTTGCATAATCCTAGAATTTACCAACATATGGCATTTAGATTTTTTTCTCTTCATGGAAGGGGTTGAAACAGACAGCCAGAGCATTCATACGTATCAGAATTTTACAGTAACTATTGGCTAGCATATATGTAAGCCATTTCATCATGGACGAGAGATTTATAATTATCAAATTCACTTGCAGTTTGATTATAGTGATGGTTTGGAGAGCTTTAAATTACCTGGCATTCATCTTTATTCCGACTGTGTATAAGAAACCCTGCACATTGCACCTCACTTCTCAGGTACTGTACTGATGGTGGGCAGGATGCCAAGGTTACGGATCTCATTGCAACCACATAAGGATCTCTTGGGGAAAAAAAATGAGTTGATTGCACATATGTAAGCATGACTACTAAACAATGTGCAGTAAACCTGATCAGAAGTCATGCAGCAAACAACCCACACAGCTCAAGCGTCACTCTGTTCACATCTGCACTATGGCTTCCATTTGCTGTGTAAGGAGGGTAAGCGGTGCCCCACATCCCCCTTACTGAATATGGCTGCTCCACTGCTGACAAAAGTAGCCCAGGAGTCGCTGCAATAAGCCCACCCCTCCAGAGGCGCATGGAGCACCAGTAAAGCCCCGCTGCCCTGTCAGAGCAGCAGGGAGGATAAGGAGTACGTGTAGTGATGTGTCAGGAAGGACCCCTTTGCTGGCCGGAGCACAGCTGGGGGAGAAGAGAACTGATGGGTGCTGCAGTACCATGTTTGTGAAGCCTAGTGAGGCTGCTGGGAGGACATTCTGCCCCCTATATGATGCTGGCCAGTGGGAGATGTTCTATTTGCTGGAAGGACATGTAAATCCACAAGCTGCCTGCATTAGAGAATGTAACAGCCAGGGATAGACCTAGATAGGAGTATTGTTTATATGATATCAGGCATCTCTGGAGAGACACGGCCTTAATGTGACAGGATAATGTCTAGGCTGAGCAGGTGAGGTGCTGCAGCCCATATCAAGTCAATGTTCGCAAGTATTTAATATCGATATACTAGAAACGTCACATCATAATCAACATAATGTTCTAATGCAAACGGCAAATGCCATTTTCAGTTATGTAGCTTTAGTAATTTGTACCCTCTTCTGTCATTGCCATGCCACAGTACCACCCACCTTCTACAACTGTATAACAATTAATGGCACTGATGAATCCGTTGTACGACACCAATGGCGGCTGACAAACCCCATTGACTCATTTGAGGCCAGTCATTTTGACAGGAAGACTATTGCTGCAACAGCTCTGATCCTCCCGTTAGACAGAATTTGCGATTAAGAGTCATATCCTCAAATCAGCTGCATAGCCTTGTAGCCGCAGCCCTTCAGAGTCCAAAAATCTTTCCTTTGTTTATATCCCATTCACTTGTGCATGCTCTTAGGTTTGGTGCCCGACACTGAATATCTCCAGTGGGTCTGCATTGCTGAATGCCAATCACGCCTGGCATTACCAACTGACAATGAGCAGTGGGAACCACCCACTTGGCACATTAATAGTACCAAGAACTAAATCTAAGAAGGGGTGTATGGGAAAAGTGAGCAAGAGAACTCTTCAGAGTCAGCTGGGACGCTACTGCAAGGTTATGCATCCAGTCCTGCTGACACAAGGACATGACAGGTCCTCTAAGTCTCCAATGTAAGCAAAGTTTCACATTGCCATATTTGTAGACTGCTGAAACACTGGACTGGAAAAATGCACACTTAGAAAAACACTAAGGTGGAGAGAAAACCAGTGTGAATCTTTGTGGCAGGAGTGGACAAATGTGGTCCACCACATTTACAATTCACACCAAAATTTGACGTAAATTATAAGGCAAGTCTACAACTTTACAACTGGCATAGATTAGAGTTTCTGTAGACAAACAGCAAAACATGCCCTAAAACATGCCCCCCCCCCCCCCCCCCCCATCTATTACAGCTTCTCTTATCCTCCATCTCCCTTTGTTTTAACAGCCATTTATGCAGTTCCACTTTAAGGCTTCAAGAAATGCTGCCTTCCTGTAGGTGGCACTGTGGAAGTTTTATTCCATCTCCCTTATTTACATATTACCCAGAGGAGCGTGCATGGCCATTTGAGTTTCCTCACTCACCGTCTAGGTGCTCCCCCTAAGGAGAAGAGATGGAGTTTGACCCCCATCCCAGGCCTCTCGCTAGCAAAGCCAGACTTCTACTGTCCACAGATGAAGGGCAAATACCCTGAAACAGCTATCTGTACATGGAGTCTGGATTTGCTTTTAATTCCCAGTCATTGTTACAAGGCTTGTATAAAAAGTCTGACTTTGGCTTGAAGGAATTCTGCCTTTCAATAGGTTGCACTGTGGAGGTTTTATTCCATCTCCCTTATGCTATGTAAGTGGAACTGCAAATATCACTCTTTCCCAAACCCTATGAAGAAAACAATTTTACTCACCCATTCTTATCTGGATATCTCCGGGACATTAGCATCACAAAGTCTCTGATCTTGCTTTGCTTTACAGGTGGGCAGGTTATATAAAATATTTTGTCATCATCACCAGCAGACTTAAGACTCTGACAGCTCCTATGAACAGGAAAGACTTCAGTACAATGTATGCCAGGAATAAAGCCAGAGCAGAAATCTATCTGTGAAGATGCTTATTAAAAAAAATTTAAAAAAAAAAAGTAAAAAAGCTGATAAAAACAGGCCTCATACTAAACCATCATACAGACTGAGTAGCTCGTGCCATTGAAATATTTCAATGTTTCAAACTCTTCTAGAAGACCTGGTCCATAGTATACCTTTCTCTATGGGCATGCTTACGGGAGGGTCTATGGAGCACGTGCCTACAAGCAACATTGTTGCCATAGCCCTTTTATCTAAATGCCACGACACCAAACCATCTTTACAACAGGCATCACCAAGATGACAGGAGAAGCAGCCTGTGACATCTCAGATCTCATCTAAACGCATTTACCAATACAGCAAAAAGTCCATAAATGTAGGATAGCAATAAGTAGCTCAGGTTTCTCCATATATAGTAAAATAAACCCACAACACAAAGTACTAATATAACATTTTTAATTCATCAAGTGTGACACTAAACTTGTGCCAGTATAACAGACTGTCTTACTAAGCATTACTATGATTGGCCAGTGTCAAGTCTGTAGGTCATATGCTGTTGCCACAACCCAGATGTCATTCAGGGTGAACCTGGCATCAGAGCTGGCAGTGTCCTTGTTAAGCACATTTTACATCTCACAACGGGTATTTTTTGTGTCGATAATTTTTACCTGGCCATTACATTTTGCTAGTTCTGGTATACTTACAGTATATAAAAAAATGGATTATACCTACCTGATAATCAGGTTTCCAGGAGTCTCCACGACAGCACCAATTGAGATTGCCTCCTCTTGATAGGACAGGAACACTCAGAGGTTAAAAGCTCACCCCCTTCCCCACTTTCCTCAGTGGATTTTAACGAATTGCCGGGGCAGGAGCTCAACTTACATTTCTTCCCTTTACCGGGGTTTTTTGTTGATTATAAAATTATTATATTTTTTATATTATATTCTATTAGTTTCTTTCTATCCATTTAGGGAGGGGGGGGGGGGGGGGAGGTACGGGTGCTGTCGTGGAGACTCCTGGAAACCTGATTATCCGGTAGGTATAATCCATTTTTTCCCCCAGTCGTCTCCACGACAGCACCAATTGAGACGTACCAACTAAAGTTTATTAGGGTGGGATTGCTGCCGAGAGGACTTTGCGGCCGAAGGCCATGTCCTCGTCCTGCTGCACTTTTACCCTATAATGTTTAATGAACGTGTGGGGTTTTTTCCAGACTGCGGCCTTGCATATCTGCTCGACCGAAGCTGAGCTATGTTTGGCCCATGAGGATGCTACTGCCCTTGTAGAATGGGCTTTAAGAGCTAAGGGGATTTCCTTCCCGAGAGCCTTATAGGACTCTATGATGCCCAGGCAGATCCACCTGGCTATGGAGTTTTTTGCCGCTTTGTTCCCTTTATTTGGGCCACTGAACTGGATGAACAGGTTGTTGTCCCGTCTCCAGTGGCTTGTCGCATCTATGTAGCCTAGGACTGCTCTCCTGATGTCCAGGCAGCTTAGGATTTTTTCTTTCTCGTTTTTAGGTTTGCTAAAAATGAGGGAATTATTACGTCCTGGGACCTATGAAAATGTGATACCACCTTTGGCATGAAGGCAGGGTCCGTTTTAAATACTAATTTGGAGTCCGAGATTTTTAGAAATGGGTGGCGAATGGACAAAGCCTGAAGCTCGCTAACCCTCCTCGCAGACGTGATGGCTACTAGAAAAACGGTCTTGATCGTAAGCATTATCGGTAGTGCTTCGATCGGCTCGAATGGTTCCGCTGACATGGCCCTTAGAACCCAATTAAGGTTCCAGTCTGGAACAAGCTTTATGGGTCTAGGTCGTAATCTAGCTGCTGCTGTCAGGAACCTGTTGACCCATCTATTGTCCACGAACTTTGTGTCGCATATGGCTCTAAGGGCTGCGACCTGGACCTTCAGGGTACTTGGAGAGAGGCCCATCTGTAGGCCCTCCTGCAAGAATTCTAAGATCAAAGGGATGCTTGGGATAGAATCCCTGGAATCCCTTCCCTGTCTCCATGAGGAGAACGTTCTCCAAACCTTCTGGTAGATAAGGTGGGTCGTCTTTTTCTGCTGGACATTAACGTTTCGACCATTCTTTGTGAGAATCCCTTCTCCCTTAGTGAGGATTCCTCAAGAGCCATGCTGTTAAGTGGAGTCTGTTTAAGCCCGGGTGGTTCAGTGGCCCCTGTGATAGCAGATCTGTCCAGGTCGGAAAGGTGACTGGGTCCTGGACACTCAATGTTGTCAGAAGACCGAACCAACTTCTCTTGGGCCAGAAGGGAGTCACCAGGATTAGCGTGCATACCTGGGTTCTGAAATGTTGTAAGACCCTGGGGATCAGGGGTATCGGAGGAAATGCGTACGCTAGCCCCTTCCCCCAGTCCTGGCCTAGGGTGTCTATTGCCGTAGGACGATCTCCTGGCCGGAGGGAGAAGAAATTGCCTACTTTGGCGTTCTCCCTGGTTGCAAATAGGTCCAATTGTGGGGACCCCCACCGGTTGGTCAGGATTCTGAATGCCTCCAGGGATAGAGACCATTCTCCTGGGTCTATCTGCCTCCTGCTGAGGAAGTCTGCTTTTTGGTTTAGTGTCCCTTTTAAGTGTGTTGCCGTGATCGAAAGGATCCGGCCCTCTGCCCAGTGGAAGATTTTCTGCGAAATGTTTTGCAGGGCAGGCGACCTTGTGCCTCCCTGCTTCCGAATATGGGCAACCGTGGTGGTATTGTCCGACAGTATCTTTATATGCTGGTTCCGTAGCGAGTTTCCTAACTGCTGTAGGACCCGCCATACGGCCTGTAGTTCTCTGTAATTGGAGGATTGTTCTTTTATCCTTTGGGACCACGGGCCCTGAAAGAACTGGTTCCCCACATGCACTCCCCATCCTCAGGCGCTTGCGGCCATTGTGATGTGCGTGGCTGGGTTTTGTAGCCAATGAACCCCTTCCTGCAGATTCACAGGGGATGTCCACCAACGCAGGGATGTTTTCACTGTGTTTGGGATATACATTTTTGTCCCTAGCGAGGACTGCTTTTTGTCCCACGTGGATTGGACTGAGGCCTGCAGAGCTCTGGTGTGAGCCTGGGCCCATGCTACTCCGGGAATGCATGACGTTAGGCTTCCCAGGAGAGACATGGCTTCCCGAATTGTGCATGATCGTTTCTGTAGGAAGGATCTGACCAGCCTTTGGATTTTTTGTATTTTTTCCTCAGGCAGGCAGGAGCATTGTAATTCTGAGTTGAGCGTTATGCCTAAAAACGTCTTCTTCCTGTCGGGGTCTAAGCTGGATTTTTCCCAGTTTATGATCCATCCTAGAGACTGGAGGAGTTCTAGCACTATCTCTAGGTGCTTTGTTAGTAGTTTCCTGGACTCTGCTATTATTAAAATATCGTCCAGGTAGGGTATTATTAGGATCGACTTTTTTCTCAGGTAGGCAGCTACCTCTGCCATAATTTTGGTAAAAATTCTGGGTGCTGAGGAGATCCCGAAAGGCAGGCATCTGAATTGGTGGTGCTCTATTCCTTTGCCCATATCCACTGCGAACCTTAGGTATCTTTGGGACCCCTCGTGGATCGGTACGTGGAAATAAGCGTCCTTCAGATCGATGGACGCCATGTAGGCCCCTTTGGGAAGCAACTTGATCGTTGAAGAGATGGACTCCATTTTGAATTTTCTGTACTTGACACAGGTGTTCAAAGACTTCAGATTCACTATCATCCGCTGTTTCCCGCAGGGTTTTCTTACTAGGACGAGCCTGGAATAATGGCCCTGAGTTTCCTCGTTTTGCGGTACGGGGGATATTGCGTTTAGATGTTGCAGGTCCCGAACGCTCTGCCTTAGTAAGTGTAACTGTTGCCCTGAGCCTCCTGTGATAATGAATTTCCTTCTGGGGAGGGACACCAGTTCTATCCGGTATCCCTGCTGTAGGATCTTTGGGATCCATGGGCCTTCGCAAATTGCGGCCCATTGGTCCACAAAGTTCCCCAGCCTTGCCCCTACGGAGCTGGCGTCAGGGTCTCTGCTTGGGCTCCCCCTGGTGGGGATTAAAGAGGATATTTCTCCCTCTGCCCCCCTTGGGGTAACTCCAGCGGCCTGTCTTGCCCTTGCCTCAGTAGGCCTCGGGCTGTTGCCCTGGGGTTCGGAAGAAGGTCTTCCCTCTCTGCGCCTTTTCTTCCGGGAATCCCTTCTTTTTGTCGGCCGCCTTCTCCAGGATTTTGTCTAGGTCTGGTCCGAACAAAAACTGACCGTAGAACGGGAGGGCACATAGTTTATTTTTTGAGGCTGAGTCGCCTGACCATGATTTCAGCTTAACAGTTTCGGCCGCAGCATCCGCTAGGAAATTTGTTGCCATGCGCAGGATAGGTAGGGAATAGAGATGAGCGAACGTACTCGTCCGAGCTTGATACTCGTTCGAGTATTAGCGTGTTCGAGATACTCGTGACGAGTACTACGCGATGTTCGAGTTACTTTCACTTTCATCTCTGAGACGTTAGCGCGCTTTTCTGGCCAATACAAAGACAGGGAAGGCATTACAACTTCCCCCTGCGACGTTCAAGCCCTATACCACCCCCCTGCAGTGAGTGGCTGGCGAGATCAGGTGTCACCCGCGTATATAAATCGGCCCCTCCTGCGGCTCCCCACAGATTTATTCTGACATAGAGGGAAAGTGCAGTTGGTGCCGGAGCTGCTATAGGGAGAGTGTTAGGAGTATTTTAGGCTTCAAGAACCCCAACGGTCCTTCTTAGGGCCACATCTAACCGTGTGCAGTAGTGTGGAGGCTGCTTTTTGCAGTGTTGCACTTTTTTTTTTTTGTATATCGGCCGTGCAGAGCATTGCGCCCTGCAGTAATTATACATACTCCAGGGCCAGTAGTGGTGGTGAGGCAGGGACAGAAGACATTTATTGAATATAGGCAGTGGGCCTTTCCAAAAACATTTGGGGAAAAAAATCTATTTGGGCTGCCTGTGACTGTCCTCAGTGTACTGGGTCTGTGCTGGGTGTAGTTGTCCTCCTAATTCATACGCAGCCAGCTAAGTGTTACAGCAGGCTTGCGCAAAATTAATTCCTGGCTCTGCTGTGCGTTCGTTAAGCGAAGTCAGCCTCCAACCACAGGCCAATAAGCGGCACTTTTAATTACAGCGTTCTGTTTCTGCACTACTGGTAATACACCATGCTGAGGGGTAGGGGTAGGCCTAGAGGACGTGGATGAGGACGTGGAGGCCCAAGTCAGGGTGTGGGCACAGGCCAAGCCAGTGCAGGGGCCAGGGGTAGAGGCAGGGCCAGACCAAATCCACCAACTGTTTCCCAAAGCGCCTCCTCGCGCCATGTCACCCTGCAGAGGTCAAGGTGCTCTACGGTGTGGCAGTTTTTCACAGAGACGCCTGACGACCGACGAACAGTGGTGTGCAACCTTTGTCGCGCCAAGATCAGCTGGGGAGCCACCACCAGCATGCGCAGGCATATGATGGCCAAGCACCCCACAAGGTGGGACGAAGGCCGTTCACCGCCTCCGGTTTGCACCACTGCCTCTCCCCCTGTGCCCCAACCTGCCACTGAGATCCAACCCCCCTCTGAGGACACAGGCACTACCGTCTCCTGGCCTGCACCCACACCCTCACCTCCGCTCCGCTGTCCTCAGCCCCATCCAGCAATGTCTCTCAGCGCAGCATCCAGACGTCGCTAGCGCCACTGTTTGAGCGCAAGCACGCCGCCACGCACCCGCACGCTCAAGCGTTAAATGTGCACATTGCCAAATTGATCAGCCTGGAGATGCTGCCGTATAGGCTTGTGGAAACGGAGGCTTTCAAAAGCATGATGGCGGCGGCGGCCCCGCGCTACTCGGTTCCCAGTTGCCACTACTTTTCCCGATGTGCCGTCCCAGCCCTGCACGACCACGTCTCCCGCAACATTGTACGCGCCCTCACCAACGCGGTTACTGCCAAGGTCCACTTAACAACGGACACGTGGACAAGCACAGGCGGGCAGGGCCACTATATCTCCCTGACGGCACATTGGGTGAATTTAGTGGAGGCTGGGACAGTCAGAGCCTGGGACCGCTCACGTCCTACCCACCCCCAGAATTGCGGGCCCCAGCTCGGTGCTGGTATCTGCGGCAGTGTATGCTTCCTCCACTAAACCACCCCCCTCCTCCTCCTCCTCCTCCTCCTCCAACGCAACCTCTGTCTCGCAATCAAGATGTGTCAGCAGCAGCAGCACGTCGCCAGCAGTCGGTGTCGCGCGGCGTGGCAGCACAGCAGTGGGCAAGCGTCAGCAAGCTGTGCTGAAACTACTCAGCTTAGGAGAGAAGAGGCACACGGCTCACGAATTGCTGCAGGGTCTGACAGAGCAGACAGACCGCTGGCTTGCGCCACTGAGCCTCCAACCGGGCATGGTCGTGTGTGACAACGGCCGTAACCTGGTGGAGGCTCTGCAGCTCGGCAGCCTCACGCACGTGCCATGCCTGGCCCATGTGTTTAATTTGGTGGTTCAGCGCTTTCTGAAAAGCTACCCACACTTGTCATACCTGCTCGGAAAGGTGCGCCGGGTCAGCGCACATTTCCGCAACTCCAAGACGGACGCTACCACCCTGCGGATCCTGCAACATCGGTTTAATCTGCCAGTGCACCGACTGCTGTGCGACGTGCCCACATGGTGGAACTCTACGCTCCACATGTTGGCCAGGCTCTATGAGCAGCGTAGAGCTATAGTGGAATACCAACTCCAACTTGCGCGGCGCAGTGGGAGTCAGCCTCCTCAATTCTTTACAGAAGAGTGGGCCTGGTTGGCAGACATCTGCCAGGTCCTTGGAAACTTTGAGGAGTCTACCCAGATGGTGAGCGGG
Source organism: Eleutherodactylus coqui (assembly GCF_035609145.1). NCBI lineage: Eukaryota > Metazoa > Chordata > Amphibia > Anura > Eleutherodactylidae > Eleutherodactylus > Eleutherodactylus coqui. Next base: position 98,453,550 of record NC_089841.1, read on the forward strand.
GATGCTGCAATCATTAGCGTCACCATTCCTCTGCTATGCCTCTTGAGAAGTTCCCTGCAAAGCATAAAGGCAGACGCTTTGCACTCGGAAATGGAGGCGTGGGAAGACAGTATGTCGCTGGATAGTCAGAGCACCCTCATGTCTATATCGCAGCACGTTGAGGAGGAGGAGGGGGAGGAGACAGCTTGGGCCACTGCTGAGGGTACACATGCTGCTTGCCTGTCATCCTTTCAGCGTGTATGGCCGGAGGAGGAGGAGGAGGATCCTGAAAGTGATCTTCCTAGTGAGGACAGCCATGTGTTGCGTACAGGTACCCTGGCACACATGGCTGACTTCATGTTAGGATGCCTTTCTCGTGACCCTCGCGTTACACGCATTCTGGCCACTACGGATTAATGGGTGTACACACTGCTCGACCCACGGTTTGAGAACCTTTCCACTCTCATACCCGAAAAGGAAAGGGGTTCGAGAGTGATGCTATACCACAGGACCCTGGCGGACAAGCTGATGGTAAAATTCCCCTCCGACAGCGCTAGTGGCAGAAGGCGCAGTTCCAAGGGCCAGGTAGCAGGGGAGGCGCGGAGATCAGGCAGCATGTACAGCACAGGCAGGGGAACACTCTAAGGCCTTTGACAGCTTTCTGGCTCCCCAGCAAGACTGTGTCACCGCTCCCCAGTCAAGGCTGAGTTGGCGGGAGCACTGTAAAAGGATGGTGAGGGAATACGTAGCCGGTCGCACGACCGTCCTCTGACGCCTCTGTCCCCTACAACTACTGGGTGTCGAAGCTGAACACATGGCCTGAACTCGCTCTGTATGCCCTGGAGGTGCTTGCTTGTCCTGCTATTTTAACTGGGCTGCCTCCAGGCCTAGTTACCAATTAAGCCACATTAACCAAAGCGATTAATGGGTTTCACCTGTCCTCTTGGTTGGGCATGGGCAATTTTTCTGAGGTACATTAGTACTGTTGGTACACCAATTTTTGGGGGCCCTCGCCTACAGTGTAATCCAATTAATTATTAGCCCACCTGCATTACAGCTGACGTTACATCAGCTGTGTTGGGCACTGCAATGGGATATATTTATGTACCGCCGGTGGGTTCCAGGGAGCCACCCATGCTGTCGGTCCACACGGAGTTGTAACTGCATGTGTCCACTTCTAAAGAACCCCAGTCTGACTGGGGCATGCAGTGTGGGCCGAAGCCCACCTGCATTTAATCGGACGTTACCTCAGCTGTGATGGGCACTGCAATGGGATATATTAATGTACAGCCGGTGGGTTCCAGGGAGCCACCCATGCTGTGGGTGCACACGGAATTCCCATTGCGGAGTTGTACCTGCCTGTGACTATTTATAAAAAACTGCGGTCTGACTGGGGCATGCAGACACCTTGACAGAATGAATAGTGTGTGGCACATAGGTTCCCCATTGCTATGCCCACGTGTGCAGCTCCTGATGTCAGTGGCACAGGATTATATTTCTCATTGCTTCTGTACAGCATTGTGGGCTATCGCCCCGCCCCTTTTAAAGAGGGTCGCTGCCTAGCCGTGCCAACCCTCTGCAGTGTGTGCCTGCGGTTCCTCCTCATGGCAGACGCACTTATAAATAGACGAGTGTGGCGTGGCATGAGGGCAGCTGAAGGCTGCGCAGGGACAATTTGGTGTGCGCTGTGGACACTGGGTCGTGCGGGGGGGGGGGGGGGGGTTGGGCAGCATGTAACCCAGGAGAAGTGGCAGCGGAGTGTCATGCAGGCAGTGATTGTGCTTTGTTGGAGGTAGTGTGGTGCTTAGCTAAGGTATGCATTGCTAATGAGGGCTTTTCAGAAGTAAAAGTTGTTGGGGGGGGGCACTCTTGCCGCTATTGTGGCTTAATAGTGGGACCTGGGAACTTGAGAAGCAGCCCAACATATAGCCCCTCGCCTGCCCTATCCGTTGCTGTGTCCTTCCCATCACTTTCTTGAATTGCCCCGATTTTCACAAATGGAAACCTTAGCGAGCATCGGCGATATACAAAAATGCTCGAGTCGCCCATTGACTTCAATGGGGTTCGTTACTCGAAACGAACCCTCGAGCATCGCGATAATTTTGTCCCGAGTAATGAGCACCCGAGCATTTTGGTGCTCGCTCATCTCTAGTAGGGAATTTAGGATCTGTTCCCTTGGCGTTTTATTGGTTAAGTGTAGCTCCAGCTGTTCGAGCCATACCCCCAGAGTGCGCGCCATGCAGGTGGCTGCGATCCCTGGCCTAAGTATGCTTGCTGCTGCCTCCGATGATTTTTTTAGAAGGCCTTCGGCTTTGCGTTTCATGGGATCTTTTAATTGTGCGGCGTCCCCAAAGGGCAGGCTCGTCCTCCTAGCTACTTTGGCCACTGGGACGTCTACCTTGGGTATCTCTTCCCAGCTTGCGCAAACTTCCTCCTCGAATGGGTACCTTCTTTTTACCCCTCTAGCGGAGAAGGAACCTGCGTCTGGTTTCTTCCACTCCTTTTAGATAATTTTAATGATGTTTTTGTGGACAGGGAAGGTATGTTTACGCCTCTCCCCTAGTCCCCCGAATATCTCGTCTTGCAGGGTGCGTGGTTCTCTGGGCTCTTCCATTTTTAATGTAGCCCTGACTGACTTAATCAATTCTGTTAAGTCGTCCTGATGGAAAAGGTATCTTTTGTAGTCCTCATCGTCTGAGGACTCCTTGGCCGCCTGTTCCTCTTGCTCCGACCCGATAGAACTCTCGGAGTCGGAAGGCTTGTCAGGAACATACGCCTTTTTCTGGCGTTTCGCTGGCACCGCCAGCTGTGACGTTAGGGCTGATCGAACCTCCTCCTTCACCAGCTTCCTAACGTCATCCAGGAATCCCCCTGATTCCTCTTTGACTAGCCTAGCTACGCATGCCTTGCATAGAGGCCTCTGGTACGTAGCTGGCAGTCTCGTCCCGCACTCCACGCATTTTTTGGGTTTTGTTCTGGGGGGGGGGGGGGGAGATGTCTTTTTTATCCCCCTGACGAACAAAAAAGGGGAAAGTATTTTTTGCGGGTAAATATGCAATTTTTCCATATACAATACATTGGATTTTGCATTTTGTATTTTTTGCCGCACTGGCTACTTACGGCCGCTGAGGTTTCAGCTATCTCTGGGGCTGGAGCACTCATTACTGTACCGGTGCTACAGACACCCTGCAACCTGTAGTGCTGGTCCACCTTCTGGCTTCTCTCAGGTTCCTTATTTTTAATTTTTGCGCTCCTGCGCCAAGCCCCACCCCCTCCGTGCGGCTCCTGATGCGAGCGTGATGACGTCACCATGCTGGGCACGTGACGCGACGCCCCCCGCCGTCAAAGGGCTTCCTGGAGCGCCGCGCTGTGACTATACGAGGAGCAGGAGGGGGACTGAGGCTCCCGCTTTGTACCCCCCATGGGCCGCCGCGGGAGGAACCTGGCCCGGGGGTTACCACCCCATGTGGCGTCCCGGGAGTCGTCTGGCTGGGAAGGGAGGATAGGCTGACCCACTGCCCTCCGAACCGCCTGCAAGTAATCCTGGCTGGCTTCTCCACCAGCCCCTCAGAGATCCTGCCTCCTGGCAGGACAGGAAGACACTGAGGAAAGTGGGGAAGGGGGGGAGCTTTTAACCTCTCAGTGTGTTCCTGTCCTATCAGGAGGAGGCAATCTCAATTGGTGCTGTCGTGGAGACGACTGGGGGAAATGTTATAATTAGTGGAGTGATTATTGAAATTAGTCACGAGTATCTGAATAGATTTTTTTTAAATTGTGAAAAAGACTCCGATTCAGTCTTCCATTAAAATCAGTGGGAGTAAAAATTGTGTTTTTTAATTTGGCCTCCATTTGCCTCTTGAACAGTGGGGGTGGTGGCAGCTGCCCAGTGGTTACTACTACTGCAGCAGTAGTGGGGTCCCAGGCTAAAATCCCCATCAAGGTCAGATTCAAACCTAGAACTCCAGCACTGCAAGGCAGTAGTGCCAAGTCTACAGGCTTGTCCTTTCTGCTCCCAGTAGAAAGTCATTTTGGCGATTTTTGCTAAAAACTGGATCAGGATGGTCCGATCCAGCAAAAATCTGCCCGATTTTAATGTCTGGTTGATCATGGCAAACACTAGTTACAATTAATTCCCCCACATGTTCGTACGTGGATAAGCATAAGATTCTCCCATGGTTTGATATCTGGCACTGAAATTTTTGTATGGATGATCACAGGAAACGTTCGCCCTGTGCAAAGTGTGTGGAATGTCTGACACATTTTTGATGTATTTATTAAAGAATTCAAATATTCAAGTACATTCAAAGCTTATTAGCACTTTGAGTCGGGAAGGAATTTTCTCCCAAATGGGCTAATTGGCTTCTGTCACTTGGGGTTTTTGTCTTCCTCTGGATCAACTAGGGGGTTGAAATAGGCTGAACTAGATGGACATAGTATGTTAGGCTGAGTGAAGACTATGTATGTTACTTATTGTTTGAGTTACATTTCCTTAAGGCCCTTTTACATAGTAATCGAGCATGTTAGACTGAAGGGAGACCATTTCCATCTGGTTCTGCCTGTTTCCACCTCTCCTCCACAGAGGAAGGCAAAAAAAAAACATAAGCCAATTTAGCCCATTGTTGGGGGGGGGGGGGGTGAGACTCCTTCCTGACTCCATAGATGGCAGTCAGTATAATCCCTGGATCATTATATGGACTGATAATTGTTCAGATTCTCGCTAGATCACAGGAATCTGAACGGTTCAGTATAAAGGTTTGCAGCAACTCATGAACGATGTGCAATAAGCAAACAAACTTTCAGTTTCCGCATGCATAAAAACTTAACAACCAGCCTGTGTAAACAGTCAGTTCATCTATGAATGACTGCCTGTTTGCTGTGAATGGAGGCAGGAAGATGGAAGCCATCTCTGGCCCACTCTGCCATCATTCAATGAGCAATTGTTACTCCGGTATAAAAACACAGGAGCGCTCACTGGAACGCTATACAAACAAGAAAATTCAAAACAGTAATGGAGGGATTACGGCTGCCTCTCCACAGCCGTGATAAAATATCGCTAGCAATATTCTGCCGCGGGGAAGGAGTGGGGAGCACTGTAAGGTCTCAGTGATAGGCTCACAGCGGAGAATCGAGGCATACTGTGATTTTAATAACGTGAGCGGAAAATCGCTATGATTCTCCACTCGCGGAAGTCGGGCTGCACTTACCATAGCTCTCCTATGAAAAGCGTGTCATGCAAGTTCCACGGGCGATTTATCGTAGCTGATCTCGCTATGACATCTCGTCCATGGACAGGCAGCCTACCTGTTTAATAAAACATTTGCAAATATCGAGAATATGACCATCTATCCATTCACTATTGCTCAGAAATGGATGCTCTTAAAAGGGGACCTGTCAGGTTTTCTATGCTGTGCTCACTGAGGGCAGCACAGTGACAGGCATGCTGATTCCAGCGGCATGTCCCTTATAGGGTAATGTGCAGGGATTTTGGAGAACTTCGTTTTGTAGGTCTTAGTAAAGGCCCAATCATTGCTCAAAAGCAGTTTTTTGAGTGATAATCGTGTGTAACTGCACTTTGTCCAGTTCTCATCCCGTCGCTCGTTATCTTTCAGCATGCTAAAAGACAATGATGAGCCTTATCAGGGATTCACAGCGGGATACAGCTGATATTGTTTCAGCTGTATCCCGCTCCCTGATGACAGCAGGGGTATGAAGAACAGAGCGGTCAGCCCTGTTCTCCATACCCCGCACGAAGCGCTCAGCTGTATAACAGCTGGGCGCTCTGTGCAGAGAACGACGGAGTGATGAAAGTACAATATACAAGTCATAATTGCCAGTTCCTAGTCTTCTAAAGAGTTAGGTATGCTTTAAGACCACATAAAACGCTCAAATTTTTCTTACAAGTAGTGTACATCCCATCGCGGTCGTAGCCCAAGGTCTGATAGCAGCAAGTAAGCCTGACTGGCTTGAACCTTCACCTGCATTTCTATTTTTATTGTTAAAATGTTGTTTTCTTCATGCATAAATCCTCGGATCTGAAGAAAAGCAAAGCAGATAAAGATAAAGGATTCAAGCCATTTCATATTCTAAAACAAGGTGATGATAATTCTGGACACTACTAGAGAAGCTCCAGTAAAATGCAGCGTTCCTGCAAAAACACTCCGCAATGAATTTTTGCTTTTCACCAACTAGTGCCCTTAATTCTTTTTTGTGTGTGGTTCATTGCAATTATGACGAACTCATTCAGCCAATACAGTGCCACCACTCAACTTGTGGAAAGCATACATGTAATATTTTTTTGACTAGCGCAGAATACTGCTACACAGAGGTCCTTGGCAATACTACCTCACAGACTACTTTGTTGGTTATCAGACCATATGTACTGTAAGAGGTAGAATGAGGATATCATTTGCTGATTAAAGCTAGAGACTGGTTCTCTGCCATCGCAAATTGTAATTTTAAATCGTACTACAGAATTTTCACTATAGTGACTGCATGTTTATGAACACTTCAAGATTCTATCCTGTAAGAGGTACATACAGACCAGGGCTTCTACATATTTGGAGCGTTTCTACAAAGTTTTAGGAGTATTCTTTACCACTATAGGGGCTTAATTTGCGCTACAGTTTCTGCTTTGAATGGTGAGAATTATGGGCAAGTGTGGAAATTCAGAAGTCTAGAGTATTGATGAATGATGGGATTAGAATTCTACATTAGGTTTTCACAGACCTGTAACACAAGAATGGAAAAAAACTCAATCAAAAGAGGTGCGGTCCATAAATCATACAGTATTATCAAATTCTCAGTTAAGGGGCCAGACTAGAGGGCAGATACAAAGATTATTTCTTGCTCGGGAGGACCCGACATGTCTATGTACTAGACAATCTATTGATTTGAATGGCCACTGTATAAAGCATATGGACACCTTTTGGGGGGCACTCTCTCTCAAAGTACAAGTATTTTAGGCTAATTACAAGCCATTGTAATAAGATTTAATTAAATTTGCACCCAGTCTTTTGCGGCTTCTACACATCACTGAATATAGACAATGGACTCTAAGGGTGGCTGTACATGAAACAACTATCATCTAAATAACTCGCTCATTCGAGAGAAAGTGATCGTTTCATGGCCACCAGTGTGACAAGCGATATTTCCTTCATTAGTCACTTCATTTGAAGTTCTTCAACCCCTTATCAACAGCCACACTGCTATATATGTCTTATACCTCAGGCAGTTACGAGAATATATATATATTTTTATATATTATATTTTACATATGCTGTGTCTGCTGTCAGACTGGACTCCCAAGCCCGCTGCAAACATCTACCCACAACAACTGCGATCAAGATAACTCAAGATAGCTGTCAACCCTTTAAATGCTACTGTATTCTGACAGTAGCATCTAAGTGTACCAATTGATAGGGATGCAGGTGTCCCCAACAGCCCAATTGCAATAAGATGGCAGGCCTTCTGAAGATCTCCAGAGCTTCCATGATTGTTTGCCTATTAAGACATGCCTGTGGCACATTTTTAATAGGAAGCCTCTTAAAATGCAATGTAATGCAGTACCATAGTACTGCATTATCAAAATACTAACAACCGCCTGAGTGACTGAGTTACATGTGATGTCATTGTCATGTGATCAGTCACCGAGGCTGAGCTCCACCCCTGGTCACAATTGTGACATTACAGGATCCTAAAAGACACAGAGGCTGAAAGCAGCTGTGTGCTTACAGGACCTGCGATGTCACAGTCATGTTATCAGGGGCGGAGCTCAGAGCCCCGGTGACTGATCACATTGTGACATCCCAGGTCCTGCAAGAACACGGCTGCTGTCCAGCTCTGCTGGTTTAGGACCTCTGACCAACTCCAATCCCTGTCACTATATTATATTTGTAAGTGGTGCACTGCACCACCAGAAACGCTGGTACTAGTACTGTATAAGATCAAAATGTTCACAAGCAAAAAAAGATTTAAAAAAAAACAAAAAACTTGTAACTAGAAAGTAAAAAAAAAAATTGTTACTACATCTGTAAAGGTCATATTAAAATATTCTATTAATCCTGCATGGTGACAGCAGTCTGCAGAAAAAAAATATATAAATCCAGATGTACCCCATATGTACCAATAAAACTACAGGTTGCCCATGAAAAAAAAATCCCTTACACAGCTCCATTGATTGAAAAATATTTTTAAAAAAGTTACGAAGATAGTCATTTTTACTGCACTGTGAAAAAGTCTCCCACCCAAAAATTCTGTAATGGTTTCTTCCCAGAAAACTGAACGATGTGTCATTTTGGCAGTTCAGGCAGTTCACTTACAAATGGCTGCCTGCTTACTGTGAATGAAGGCGGACGAGCTGGAACGATCCCCGACCCGCACTGACTCCATTCAGCAATTCTCGCTCCTGTCCACAGCAATGGTTATCACTGGGACGAAGTGTCGGTCATCCATTACCCAACAGTTTGCCCCGTGTTAAAGTACCCAAATTTATGACCAGAACAACTTTATTGTTTTTATAAAAGTTAGCCAATAAGTAGGTTTAGGAGAGGAGAGAGCAGAGGGAAGCCAAACCATCAGTCCAGCCTCCCTGACAGATCTCTTATGGAGATTTAGACTGCAGATACTAAATACAGGGTTATACAGACCCGGCAGGTGAAACTGCAAATCTTAAAATTAAAACCTATTGGACAAGTGTGTCATACTTGCGTTTACATGAAAGAAAAAAAAAAATGTCCCCAAAAGGTGCCTAGAGCTTTTGATACATAATTTTCCCTGTGGTTGCACTGCAGAAAAAACTGAACACTTGCTGCCCTGATCCCCACAGATTATAACGATTGCTGGGAATCCTAGCATGGGGACTTTGAGAGCTGCTTTAGCCAAGATACTCTTAATATAAGTAGAGATTGTCCAAAGTTGAGATCCCTTTGATGAAACCAAAGGATGCTTCACTGTTATCAAGTCTGCCATTCTTCCCCAATACTATTGCATTACGGGTCCTATATTGAGCCAAATACACAGAAATTTATAGTACAAGGATTTATTACTCTAAGGAATCTGAAGGAGTTTCAGGATGAATGTATTTAAAGATGAATTGTATGGATACACTAGGGGGCACTGTGGAGGTTGGAAGAATAATACTGCAATATAAGACCGTTCTGAGTCATACGAATAATTTTTAAAAAATAAAAGGTTTTAAAAATTGTAATAAAAGTAGTTCACAACTTTCTCCATATTTGTCAGTGTACTCCATTTACTCATAATATTGTGCAGAGAGCAAGATGATGACATGGTTTAAAATAGAAAAAGAACAAAAAACACAACTGTTCACCACTAACATCTTAGGGGATATAACAGGGCAGAGCAGATTCCAATATCAAAATTTTAGCAGTCAGAATAAAATCCTGAATTTTTTTTAAATTTATATTCAATTTTAAAAAATAGCTTCTACAATGAAGCTCTAGGCTGGACCTGGAAGAGTCTATTGATTTTGTATACCTGGACTTCTCTAAAGCATTTGACACCGTGCCGCATAGTAGGCTGATATATAAAATCAGACAGCTCGGATTGGGTGAAAACGTGTGTATCTGGGTAAAGAACTGGCTATGAGATAGAAGGCAGAGGGTGGTAATAAATGGTTTATACTCTAATTGGGCCACCGTCGCTAGCAGGGTGCAACATGTATTAGGTCCCATTCTGTTCAATATATTTATCAACGACTTGATAGGACTACTGTAAAATATCAATATTTGCAGATGACACAAAATTATACAATATAATTAATGCAACGGACAGCAATGTACGGCTATAAACGGACCTAGATAAGCTGGGGGCTTGGGTAGAAAAATGGCAAATGAAGTTAAATGTTGATAAATGTAAGGTCATGTACATGGGCAGGAGAAACGGATGTCACCAATATACACTAAATGGGGTACTGCCAGGGAAAAGGGATATGGAAAGACCTGGGGGTACTAGTGGATTATAGACTAAACTGGAGTAACTAATGCCAGCCAGCTGCTGCAAAGGCAAATAAAGTCTTGGGGTGCATTAAAAGAGGTATAGGGGCGAGAACATTATCCTTCCATTATATAAGGCACTTGTCAGGCCCCACATGGAATACTGCACACAGATCTGGTCACCGGTGCTCAGGAAAGATGTTACAGTGCTGGAGGGGGTTCAAAGAAGGGCAACTAAACTAATACATGGAATGAAGGGACTGAAATACCCAGAGAGGCTATCAAATTGGGATTATTTACCCTGGAAAAAAGACAGCTAAGGAGCGATCAAATTACTATGTATAAATACATGAGGGGACAATACAAGGATCTCTCCCATGATCTGTTTATACCCAGGACTGCGACGGTAACAAGAGGGCATCAACTACGTCTAGAAGAAAGCAGGTTTCATCGCCAACATAGAAGAGGGTTCTTTACTGTAAGAGCAGTTAGATTGTGGAACTCTCTGCCTGAGGATGTGGTGATGGCAAAATCCATAGAGGAGTTTAAAAGGGGACTTGATGTCTTTCTAGAGCGGAAGGATATTACAGGATATAAATCTTAGGTTAATTGTTAATCCAGGTATACAGGCAGGTAGGAACTATTAGAGGTTGATCCAGGGATTAGCCTGATTGCCATTAGGGAGTCGGGAAGGAATTTTCCCCCCAAAAGGGCCAACTGGCTCCTGCCTCTTGGTTTTTTTTGCCTTCCTCTGGATCAACAACATAGGAGGATAAACAGGCTGAACTAGATGGACATTGTCTTCATTCGGCCTTACATACTATGTTACAAACACAAACCACTGTGGACTTAAAGAGAACAAATCTCACACTAAAGTCCAGCAGTATTGACTAGTGGAGCAGCAAATGTGACTGTGGATGTAAATATAAAGGGCAATGAGAAATACCCTCAGATACCACAGTAAACCAGATCAGTCCCTCTAGACCAGACCTGGGCAAAGCACGGCCCGCGGGCCACATCCGGCCCGCTGAATAGCTCGGACCGGCCCGCAAAGAGTGTCCTGGTGACTCACCAATGAGTCCGGTGTCAGCAACGGGAAGCAGCGAAACTATGCACTCCGAAGCCTTGTCCATTTTGTTCACTTCTGTGCTGTGCTAATAGTTATTCAGGCCTTACTTATTCAAGCACCTCTACCAATGACGTAGGCTTGAATAACTTTATTAAACAGCACATAAGTTAACAAAATGGACAAGGCTTCGGAGTTGGTTGAAGTTAAGGGCTCATGCACACTGCTGTAGTTTCGCCCGGCCCGTAACCCAGGCGAAAATACGGCGTGCTGCTGCGGAGAGGAGATGGGAGTGCTCCTTACCGCTCCCCTCTCCATTGGCAGACACGGGGGCCGTGCCGTAAAACGGGGTGAAACACCGGGTGTTCACCGCGCCGTATTACAGCGCCATTCATTTTCAATGGCGGCCGTTTTCTGGCCGCAAATCGGGCGGCTGGAATACGGCCCCATTAAGGCAATGTGCATGGAGCCTTCGTATGTTGGTCTGGCCCTCTAAAACCATTCCAATTTCTCATGTGGCCCCATGGGAAAATTAATTGCCCACCCCTGCTCTAGACAAAAGACTGGAGGTAAACAGTTTAAAGTTCAATAGCTGCCATGTACCACAATCCTCCCCCCAGTAATACAGGATTTAGTAAACCAAATTATGCTACATTACACCATACCATATTATAAACAGGGTAAGCCATTATGTTGCCGATAGCTCCCTGTAAAGTAACCTATTGGCTCACCAGCCAGACTCACTGGGTTGGCATAATATCTAAAGCTCCTGACCATAGAAGTCTCAAGGACTCAATGACTAAGGCCATCAAGTTTCTTCAGTCCCGTATCAAGGCTTTTCATCAGGAGCCGTATAAAGATACTGGTGTTAAAGAAAGCAGATGCCAAGATACACAACAGCCAGTCAGCATAATCATCCTGGGACACTGGGAAATCCCAGGTTTAGAAGCTCAGAAAAACCTGCTCCCAGCATTCAGAGGCCACAGCATCTTTTCCCAATCAGGAAAGAGAATGCTCACCTAAGAAATAGTCAGAAAAGGCTTGGGGTGTCTGACCATAGAATCAATATATCATCTATGTATCATAACTATAAGGATAAGTTACTAGTCCATGGTTCATTGCAGTTCACAAAATAGTCTCTTACCAGCCTAGGCACAAGTTGGCATACGTGGGGGCACACTGGCTTCCCATTGCTAAACCCTTGAGCTGGTGGTAGATCATACCATTAAAAAAAAATAGGAAGACATTGTGTTCCAACACCAAAAACGTATGTCACCGATAACTTAATCCCCTTTGGCCAAGAAAATAATTTACAGCATTATAATCTCCCCGAGAGCCTCTACATCCAAGCTAGCCAGGGTACTCTGTTACAGCAAGTCCAGTCAGTCTACAGATCACATCCATAGTATCCTGGACAAAAAAGCTATTACCAATTTACCACCTTTGTCTGAGGGTTTTATAATGAAGTCATGATCTCTCTCTAATCTGGGTAAAGCTTGTAGTTCATCACCAGACAAATTTGAACCAGGAGTTTTGGCATGCCAGATGCTTTTTAAATTCATTCATGACCATTTGTTCAAATAGGTTAGTATGTATTCACAAGTTGGAAGTTTACAGATTTGAAATAAAGAATTAAAACGAACCCTCACCTATACCCCCGTCTTTCCTCCCATAGATCCTCCAATACTGAAATTTAGAAAATCCTCCTCAATGCCATGTTGTCTGCACAAATTACAATTATGGGTACTAAAGAATTTGGTCTAACGAAGCCTTCTAGTCAAAAGTGCAATATCCTTCACCTAATTAAAAGGTATTAAACTAAAGCCCCATGTACATGGGACAAACTGTCGGGCAAGCTATGCCCGACAGTGCATCCCAGTGAAGCTTGGTCCTGTGCTGTTACACAGGAGCGAGTATTGCTGGCATCGCTCAGAGCACTGCCGACATGGAGTGGGGCATGTATAGTGTGTTGTAGGGGACAACCATTCACTCCCTCAGCATGTATTCTGAGATAAGAGGCCCTAAAAAACTCCACCATCAGAAACACTGGCCTAACTATAGGGGATGCAGTTGCACCCGGGCCCAGGAGCCTTAGGGGGCCAATAAGACCTTTCCTCCATATAGGGAGACCAGTACTATGAATAAAGCATTAAAGTTTGGGGCTCTCTTACATGTTTTGCATTTGGGGCCAGAAGCTTCAAGTTACACCGTGTTAAGGGGTTAAGCGAAGTTGGGCCCCTCCCCCAAGATAAACTTTTGCACCCGGGCCCATGAGACTTTAGCTATACCCCTGATCAGAAATATACCTCTACTACGAGCTCTAGGACAGCCGCCAGTTCTATTATGGCCTTGAGAAGGTTCTCTAATACGATTCACTACCTGATTGGTCGCAATCTGAAAAGCTCAAGTCAGTTTCAGACCTTCTGCCAAGTCTACCCTCATATTAGGCTTTAGTCTCTTTAAAATCTGCTAGATCGCAATTAAACTGATAAAGTTTGCAATCCTTGATAAGGCCCATGTATTTATCAATATTCATTTGGAGTATTCTCTCAAATTTCTGAGAATCTTAGAGATTTTTTATTTTTTTTTAAACTATACTGCTAGAGGATAAAAAGTCACTTTTAGACCATAACTATTAAACTAAAGGAAGGTATTGATATAGTCTCATGAACCTGACTGAACTCTTAGGTCGCTTACTTTTACCATCTAGGGTCAGTTGAGTTTTAGATAGTATGCCAAGCCAGTTTAAGTTTGGTTGGTGCAGCTATAGGCTCCGTTTACAGGCAGATAACATAATAGCTCACCCTGTTTATATCATCTAATCTAGCATTATTAATATTAAGGTGGTTTGTGGTACTTGACAGCTATTAAACTTTAGGCAGTTTACCTCTAGACATTTGGGTCTAGTGGAACAGATTTGGTTTACTGTGGTATCTGAGGGGGGGGGGGGGGGGTGTTCTCATTACCCTTTATATTCACATTGTCACATTTTCTGCTCCACTAGTCAATACTTCTGGACTTTGAGAATTCTTTTCTTTTGAAGTCCACAGTTCTTGGTCTTTGGCCACCTGCTCAGTTTTTAAATTGAATACTGAAGATTTTTTTAGGATTCTATTCTGTGACTTTACATTTCTGTGAGTTCAAGTTATCAGGTTCTGGTTTCTAGCAAGTGGAAAAAAAACAAAAAAATCCAACACTTTAAATGAAAATGTAATGTTACGCAGTATTTCTCAATGTCAATCCTTAAGAAGCCCGTATATTTTTTCCAGTGATGCTCATGTGATATGAGGATTAACACTTGCCACACGGGTTCCTGGAGGTCTGGATTTGAGAAACATTTGCTAACCTTACATTTTTTACATGTCATGCTCAATTGCCAAATATTAGGATGCAAGACCCTCTCAGTCCCCAGGGAAACACACAATGAATGTCGAGCAGGTCTTCTAGGACAGGCCGAGGGTGGACAACCTCTTCCCAGTTACATGATCGAATTGTGCAGTAGAGACCAAAGAAGGGCCTTTCCATCCCCTCTACTCCGCTGAAATCAGTCCACTTGTGGCAATAACTACACGTTGCTGAAAGCATACCTTGCAACTTAATGGAGAGGAGTCATATCTGCAGCATATCATGATGATTTTTTAATTTACATTAAGCTACACCTTTTTGCATTATGCTTGATAATGCCTCCTCTTTTTGCAGAGAAGGAAAAGCCTACTTTTGCCTCCCCAAATCCTGCAAATCCACAGCTTCTGCGAGGATACGGTTGAAGCCAGCGATTGGCTGCAGTGACCATTTGCTAGACAGTACATAATTGAACCACCCAGAAGTGGGAGCAGGACGGAGGGCAAAAGGGGCAAGTATAGGCAGTTTATTTTACTCCATTCACTACAGGGCATGTTTCCTGCCTGCAGGACAATCCCCAAATTCTGAGACTGTCCTACCAAATCCAGGACAGTTGGAAAACATGACTGTAGGCTCCATATCAGAACATTTTCTGCAGTTATAAAAGGTAAGGACGTCACTTGGAAAAAAATGGCCAGAAGATGAAAGAAATTTGCTTTTTATGGAATGTATGCATGATATACAGCAGTGATGGGCACTGACTGACATGCATGTAAACATGCTATCAAATGAAAATCAGACAGCCATCAAGTCACTAATATACTGATACAAGAGTATAATACATGTAGTGGACCATGCAGGCTTACAACCTACTAGTGACGCCAGATTTGATTCCAGCGGGCTGCTCTGCACTTCACAAATGAACCACACTGGCACCCCGGGCTCCCTTAATGTTCAGAGCCGCACTGCATGTGATCAATACGAGGTATTGGTTAATATTTTGGCCAAACTATGTGAGCTCACAACCTTGCGTCAATGATCTTCGTTTGAGTCCCTACACTAACATAAGTAAAAATCACAGAAGGGGAAATCTAAAAACAGACAGAAAAAAAAACGCAGAAAGTGACCATATACTTACTGATCTACTGATACAGGAGGGCAGGCATATCAGAAAAAGATCTATTTGATTAGGTTACAAAGAGCAAAATCTCCAGCAAAAAACTGCAAGTTGAGATGAATCTTTTTTCCCCACTACAGATATGTGAATGAGGTTTTTCAAAATTCCATTTATTTTACTGCTACATTTTTGGGTGCAAATTTTATATCAGAAGTTACCCTTCTGTTTAGTTTGTTAAGTGATATGACTTTTGTTCTTTAGCAAAGCATCCAACATGAAATGAACTTACATTTTTCTGTGTGCTGGTCAATTCCCATCCATCGCTGGAGGCCAAGACAGTCAGCGTGGCGACATTATTGTAACAGAGATATGCCTAAAGTAGCACAAGAAAACATAATATACTAAAATGAAGATTCAGGTTATGAAAATTTTGTTTCTAGATGCCCAGAACAAGCCCAGAAAACAAGAATCTTTAGTATGTTGTCAAGTAAGCTCGCCTGCACACTGGCGGATCTGCATTGTGGAATTCTGGATTGCTCAGCAAAAACGCATGCTATGGAAAAAACGCAATTTCCTCTGCACGAGCAGAAAGATTGTGATTTTATGATCATGGATGAGAAATCGCAGCATGCTGCGATTCTGTGTGGCTGCTGTGTGGGCGGCTTCTATTGAAGTCAATGGAAGGAGTCCACCCCGCGATCCTTCCGTAATCATCATTGGAGAAAGGTCGCAGAATCTGAGTCATCGCCTAGCAACGGCATGGCATAATCTGTACTGAGTCTGTGCGCTGGCCAGCACAACCGTAGCACGGATTAGAAGACAGGGGACAGGTACGCTGGGAGTCACCAGCCGGGCACAGGGTTGGATCCCGCTGCAGGATCCGACCCGGTTGTGTGCAGACGGCCTAGTATTAGATGTAGGTACAAAGACACAAACAAGGAATACACACAAAATTTTACCTGGTTACATTTGTCCCAAGAAATTGAGATGGGCTTCTCCGGTTTGTTGGATAATATGTATTTTCTAGAAGTGAAAAAGTAGTAAAGTTTTAAGTCACTCATTCTGGAAACTTTAAAGTAGTTTTCTTAGTTAAAATACCACTAAAAACCATTCATGCAGGGACCTTCAGTAACTGTTCTCGGGATCAGTTTAGGTTCCATCCCCCCTCACACACGTCAGCGATAAAGTCATCCCCCATTCTGTGAATAGTGTAGAACTTTCATTGTCGGCGCAACTCCTTAAAGGGAAGTACGGCTGCTCATGTAGGCCTGACCACCACTATTATAAGAGGCATCCATATCAGTCACTATGCTTTTGTTGGTAGGCAGCAAGATTACTGAAGGAAGCAAAATTACTAGCAAGCCAGCATTCATGCACAAAGGTAACCTAGTGCTGATCACAGATTGAGGAAAGTCCTTTTTTTTACTAATCCGCAGCAAGTGTCCGGCTGGCACGCAGGCGCAATGCAGGACATGACGCTGACGTTGCGCCAGCGATGACACGGATCCGTGGTGACTCACCGCAGGATGGATGGCTTCCATTGACTGCGCTCCATTTTCTATGAGTGGATTACGCAATTCTGACCCGCTAATGTAAGCGGAACTGTGTAATTCAATGCATTTGACTGAACCAAGTAGTACCGCAGATGAAACACTCATGGAATCTGCAACTAGAATCCAGTCATTCGAGACTGGCCTAAAAATGGGACTTTCTGGAACGGATATATGCAGCAGATTTTTAATTAGCGGCATTTAAATTGTTTGCAGATTTCAGCACAGATTTCACCCTCTGCAATGCTAGGTCTAACTAATAGCTCATTTACACGCAACAATCAAAGTACTAACAACCACTTGTCTGTATGTATGTGAGTGATTCTTATGCTCCACCCCTGGTGATATCATTGAAGGTCCATATATATTATACACACACACACACACACACAGTCTGACTGAAGAACACAGTTAGGGTTCTTAAAAAGGGGACGACAAAAACAAAATGAGAATAAAACTAAACTGCTATGTCAGACACAACGGCCTACCTCCACCACAGAGATCCGGTTGGCTGAAGGACCTGTGGTGATATCACTGCTGTGGGAGGAGCCAAGCTGTTTGTCTTGTGTGGTAATCAAGCTTCTGTGTGTGATGTGTGGAGATCATAATGCATGTACCATGTAGCAGAGCTGTGTGGTACATTGCACCACCAGAAACACTGGTACTAGAAGTTTCTAATTACTCATTTTTGTTTGAACAACTTTTTTGCTTTCAAATTTATAGCATTTACACGAAAAGATAGTTTGAAGTCCTCAACATTTTCCTCCTTAGCTGTATAAACACTATGTTTGCTCAGGTGGGTGTGTGTTTATGCAAAGAATCTCTTGGCAGGAGGTTTTTAATTAGTGCAAAGAAAAAGCCATTGTCTGTGGCATGAGTCATTGTGTTTAGCTGGGTAAACAATTACCCCTCCCCTCAAGGTCTTTGAAAGACTGAATGACTGAAGGAATGCCATTTAAACCAAAAGGCTAAGCGAATGAACTAACAACTAATTTTGTGCAGGCTGAAACTCAGCGATAAACAAGTGAATGAATAGTGCGTGAAGACTTTGCGTTTACACGTAACGATTATCGCTCAATTTCGCTCATTTGAACGAATTTTGAGAGATAATTGTCGGATGTAAATAGGCCTTAACGATTAGTGAACAAGTTATCACTAGTCACCCTGTTCTTGGTTGTGTTTAAACAGTACATTTGACTTTACTTTAAGCAGTTATTGGGCTAATAGTTGTATAAATGTACCTGGGGGTGGGGTCCACATGGAAATTCTGCAGCATTTACAGTAGCAGCAAAGTGGCGGAGATTTTCAAAATCTCGTCCATAAGCTGCGGAAATAAGCCACACAAAACCTGTGTGGAAAGACTTGCTGTGCGGAGTTCAATTCCACAGCATGTCAATTTTATTGCAGTCTCCGGTGTGGAATTCACTGCTTCTCAGTGAGGGGGTGAATTCTGCACATGAATTTGCAATAAAACCCATATTAAATGGCGCGGGTTTGGAGGCAGGCTTTATGCGGCTGATCTGCTGAAAATCAGCCCTGTGTGGACCCAGCCTAGATGTTACAGCTTATACAGGGGTGTCTCAAAAGTATGGAAATACCCATATAGAATGAAGATGGTATGGTAGACTCT
Organism: Eleutherodactylus coqui; assembly: GCF_035609145.1. Classification (NCBI taxonomy): domain Eukaryota; kingdom Metazoa; phylum Chordata; class Amphibia; order Anura; family Eleutherodactylidae; genus Eleutherodactylus; species Eleutherodactylus coqui. The sequence goes on from NC_089841.1 coordinate 98,472,187, forward strand.
GATCAATTTCTGCATACAAGCTGCAGGAGAAGGGGGAAACCCCATTAGGTCAGGTCATCAACACAAGGGCAATTTTGAATACTGCTGTCTTGGATTAAACATCTTGTTATGATGCATCCATTCCCTGCAGGCTTCTTCCGGCGGGTCAATATATGTTATGTCACTAGTGATGTAGCATTCACAGCCTAGCAGGGAGTGCCAAGCTATTGCAGAGACTGCGCATGCATGCTGTCTCGCCGCTGTCGTATGAGAACCTACTAAAGACTGTTGGGGAGGGGGAGGAGAATATCTTTTCATATAGAAAATTTTGTCTTATGCCAATAAATATGATATATACAAGAAAATAGAAAGGGTGCACGCACCACAGGAACATTAGTGTACCATACTTACTACTTGTGTAAGGGGAGACAAGTAGCATGTTGCAGATACAATAAGATCACTTACATGTGTGAACAAGGTTCACAGATCATATGCTATAATCTAGTATATCCTCCCTTTAAAACATGGATAGACACTAATGGAGCACAGGATACACAGGCTATACTCAAGTCTATGGGGGTATAAACACCTAAATTAGGATGATAGGCTATAAGCAAGTGATAGCCATCAAATGGAGAAAAATGCGGTACGAGAACTTATAAGCTATTGTTTCTCTATTCAGCCCAAAGGCTGAAGCATATTATATATATTGTTCTGTTACTACATATGTATCTATCAAATGAAACGTAGCCATTATTTACTATTTCCCATTTATAAAAACGTAGGTGACTAAAAGAGGTTTCACTCTTTAACAAAATTAGATAGTCTGCTTTTCTAGCCATCTAATCCTCTATGTAATAGTATCCAGTTACACTATGTTCATCAGCTACCTACATGGGAGACTGAGATTGCAGTGACATCTCCCAAAGGCCCCTTCACTCTCACCATCTTCCTGTACCTTTATGTGCGCAACTTGCATAAGTAAAAATTGTACTTTATCTTTGTCTGATGTTAAAAGATAAGATGAACCAATAAGTGTTAGCTTTTAATAAGCCTGCCTACTCAATATATAAAGCTCTGTATGTGATGTAATAAGACAGATTTCAGAACACATTGTTCCCTCAAAGTAAATTATGTCAACACAAAAATCTTTGTTCACTTCCTATGTCCTGGGTATCGCATCAGATGTTGAATCGTACATACCCGGCGAGAGATTATATACTATAGCAGAGAGACAGCGCGCATGGGCAGTCTCGGCAATAGCTCGGCACTCCTTGCTAGGCTATGAACGCTACATCACAAGTGACGTAGCATACATTGCCCTGCAGGAAGGAGACTGCAGAGAATGGACACGGTCATCTGAAGAAGAATCGGCTGGCTAGCAGTGAGTTGTCCCGGGGGACTGGAGGAAACAGGAGAAGATGTGGTAAGACGACTGATGGGGGTAGGAATAGGCAAGTATAGGATTTTTTTTTTCTAATGACAGAACCCCTTTAGGCCCAATGTCCACTGGTTAGTTTTGTGGAAGATTCACAATTCAAGCCACCCATAGGGAAGGATGGGCGTCCGCACAGGAATTGAAGCATGCAGATTTGTTTTGACAATCTTTTGTTCCAGAAAGTTGCAGCATGCTCCATTTCAGTGCAGTTCCTGCACGGACAGCTTCCATTGAAGTCAATGGAAGAGGTCAGATCCGCGGGAAAGCAGGAGTTTAAAATAAGCCAAAAAAAAAACCATTACTACACATGTGTGCCAGCCAGCATTTGTACAGGTACAGGTACGTGTGGTCACGGGCAGGGTCGGATTCTGCTGCAGGCTCCCGCATGTGGAATCTGATCCGCCCCTTGGACATGAGGCCTTAAGGATGATCTCAACATGTTCTGCTTGAGATAATGCCATCCTGCACATAGCAGTGATTTACCTACATTTCAGGCCAACATCAGAACAAAATGACATGTTAGAATGAAGCACAATGCTTTTCTGGCAAAATTCTCTGCCAGCTTGATATATCACACAACTACCATCCCATTGGAAGTGTTAGAGTTAAATTCAAGATGCAGCGTTCAAAATGGCCGTCATTTTTGTGACATGGCCCAACAGGTTTACCTCTTCTCCCCAGCTTGTATGCAAAATTGGATCACAGTTTACAAAGTCATCTTCCATCTGTATGGGCGTTTCCACACTTTTGAGGCACCCTGCAAAACCGTTACACTAATGTCCCTTTTACATGGGACGATTCTCATTTAAACAAGCACATGATGAGCAATATCACCGCTAGTTGTTCGCGTTTGTGCAGCACGTTTAGACAGGCCGATTGCTGAGAACCACCCGCTTGTCGCTCAGTGCTTCACATGCCTATGTGTAACACTGGAGCGCAGAGTCTTTAAATGTAATGAGAAGTGAGCGAACCAGTGATTATGCAGGCTGAAACGGAGCAACAAACTAAAAAAGGGAAGAAAGTGCACAACGGCTGACATTTAGATGTAACGTTTATTGTATACATGTTCGTTTGAGTGAATTTTGAGAGCCAATCGTTACATGTAAATTGGCCTTTATGGTAACTTTACACAGGACAACTAGCAATAATTGCTTGAGAGAGTCAAGTCTAATGTTCATCCTGTGTAAGCACAGCCACCAACAGGGTGACACGTGATCATTCACTAATCACTATTTAGAGCTAGCATTGCAAAGGGTGAAACCTCTGCTCACCACACCTTAATTTTTGTAAAAAAATTTTTCTAAAGTTACTTTTGTACACAGTACCTTGCTACACGGATTTTCCTTCGTGCAATGGCTCCAACGAACCTCCTCATACTGTCCTAAAATACAATAAATGTAAATTTACTCATGTTTACCACTTGCAAAAGAAATTTTGCTCATAAAAGTGGTGAGCTCTACTGTAGAAACCCACCCACTAAGCATCCCCTTGTTCCACAGGTAGTCAGGGATACCCAACAATTTGGGCAAGATGCAAGCACCTGGTTATCTTGTCTATAGTGCCAGCATAGCTTGCAGCCAAGGGCAGGACAGTAGGATTGTCAATCCAAAAGCAATATTGTAAAAAATCTGTTTAATTACGACATGAGGGAGGCATGAGATCCGGCAGGTGGTCTGTTCACCAACATAGCCCTTGCTGTGTTTTTAAAATTAGGACAAGATCTTTTCTCCTTGAAGAGCTGGGGCCCTATAGCAAAAACCTCAATGGGCCCCCATTATGGTGACCAGTTATGACATCCAAGACAGGAGGAGCCTGATGCTCATTTCCTATGCCTTCTAGAACGAACCTTGGGCCACTTCACTTGTTTGCCAATAAGGGAGATGGAATAAATCCTCCACAGTGCCACCTATTGAAAGGCAGCATTCCTTCGAGTCAAAGTGGGACTTTTTATACAAGTCTTGTTACAATGACTGGGAATCAAAAGCAAAGCCAGACTCCATGTACATACAGCTGTTTCCGGGTTATTGCCCATCAGTGTACAGTAGGAGTCTGGCTTTTGCTAGTGAGAGGCCTGGGACAGGGGTCAGAAACGCTCTTTTCGCCTTAGGGAGAGCAACTATATACTATAAACTAAGTGAGGAGACTCAAATGGCCACGCACGCTCCTCTGGGTAATATGCAAATAAGGGAGATGCAATAAATCCTCCACAGTGCCACCTATTGAAGGGCAGCATTCCTTCGAGTCAAAGTGGGACTTTTTATACAAGTCTTGTTACAATGACTGGGAATCAAAAGCAAAGCCAGACTCGAAGGAATGCTGCCTTTCAATAGGTGGCACTGTGGAGGATTTATTCCATCTCCCTTATTTGCATATTACCCAGAGGAGCGTGCATGGCCATTTGAGTCTCCTCACTTAGTTTATAGTTGCTCTCCCTAAGGAGAAAAGAGCGTTTCTGACACTTGTTTGCCAAGAATGTAGTTCCTCTTGGGAAGATAGTCCAGCATAAATTTTTGTACCCAGAAAAGGGACTTGTGCTTATGGTATGTACACCTGTGCTTTGAATGATTTTACATGCACAGTGAAGGAAATGGTTAAACCCTAATAGAATATTTAATGCCAAGTTAGGCACAGGTCATTACTGAAGACATCTTGGCAGAACACTGGATTCACCCTTGTTCATTTGAAAGCAAAGTTCAAGTGGAAGCAGCAAGTTCAAATTCCTTCTCTGTATTAGGCTGCTCTCACGTAAGCAGCGGGGATCAGTGTTATAATGAACCGAACAGCATTGAATGGACTCCATTTACTATAAATGCATCGCTATTACTTCCAGTATTTTGTGACGGATCTGCAACGGAACCTCCAAATGGGGGTTCCAGCGCTAATGAGAACCCAGCCTTAGTGGAGCGTCATGACTGCCCATCAACTGTTCAAATTATGCACTATAAAAAGACTGTCACCATCGTTTTGCACCCCTCTGAGGTCATGAGTTAGTGCCTGCAAAAGATTACAGTGATATGCCTGATGTTTGCATCTGTACAGTAATTTGAGAAAATTACATTTTTATCAGTAGCAGCACATGCATAGAGGACTATTTAAAGTATCCTACATATTCTTAAACTAAAGGCTAGCTAAACCCACCCGCCCTCCAGCCAATGATTGACAGCTCTCTGCCCGTTACTGCACATAAAGTGGCTGGTTGTGGCCAGTCTGCAGCTCATGAATATGCAGAGCTAGTTCAGTGTGTGGCTGCAACTAATAAAATGCAAGTTTCTCCAAAACTACTGCACAGGCACACAAAACAGACATATCACTGCAATCAGTGTGAAAGTCACTACCTTATGTCGCCCTCAGCAAGAGAGAATCCCTTTATGTATACAGCACTTCTAACCTTTGTAGAGGCTTTGACTCTGGGGAAGATGATATACCCATTGTTCTCATCAAGGGCTTGATAAATCAGGAAAGCGCTATTAATGTGGCGCGGCTTGCCTTCAGTCCACTCCTCACAGTTATAGGCTTCCACACGGACACCAACCTCCACTCTGCAATAAAGCAAGCAGCCATTAATTCTTTATATTATATTATAACTGCACACCAGTGTCCATAGATTCTAACGGCTGTGGTGTTTGGCAGCATTTTACATGCAGATTTTTTGCAATCATTGTGATGCTGGAACGTAAAGCATCTCAGTGGCCATTATGTTTTATTGGAGTATAACACATGGATATGTAACTATAGTGCAATGACAATGTGGCACTTGATACATTTATGTCCTCTCATAAAAACTCAACTATTCTCAAACAGATGGTCACACAGGGAGAGTAATGAACGGGGCATTGCCCAAAGTACACGTTACAGGACATTTTCATGAACCAATTGAAGATGAAATATATAATACATGTATGCAAAACAAGTTAAAAAAAAAAATGCACATTTGTTAATTTAACCTTTTTCAAGTCCCCCCCCCTCCCCCCACTGTCACTTTATGATGCTGTTCCTCAAAGAAAGCAGATCTTAAACTACTAATGGAAAAAATATAAATACCTGTATATAAAAATACAATCATTTCTTTTTTTGAAAATCAGTTTTAATTTAAGCTAACTACCATATTTTTATAATTCTTAAAGTTTCAGACTAGGGATAAAAAAGATACAATAGGGTATGGCCAATGCAGGACATGCGCAACAGGAACTCAAAGAATTCATGTTGTATACCGTCCCCTACAGTAGCGTCAGATGGCCAGGAGCATTCCTTTAAGCATAGGAGGAACACCACATTGGCATAACAAGTGTTACCATAATCACATCCAAAAAAAAAAAAAAAAAAACAGAACCTGAGCAGGGTTGCCAAGCTGAATTTTCCATTTTCCCAGAAAAGTTATCAAAAAAATCATGGGCAGCCAACATTTTTTGACCACACTTGAAAACCTTACTGAATGATAGAGATTAGCAATACATACCTATAGGTCAGATACTGATATGAACTCATCACCATTTGTGAGCTGTAAAATGATGACCGCAATAACCTGCTCAAGTTCCACCACTCCAAAAAAAAAAAATATGGATACCAATATCTAATATTCAAACACTAGAAAAGGTTTCCCATTTTTATGGACTGTTCGGGAATTTTAGGATGCAACCCCTAGACCAGAGTTCTGAAAAAAACTGCCAAGAAAAAAAAACAAAACTGTCCATTCAAATCAATTTATAACTCAGCTTTTCTACACAGTTCATAACTATACAGATGCGTCTTTCTAGGGGTGTATTCACACAGTTGTGCTGCAGTTTTTTGCCATAAAAACTAACAAGTAAAGCAGTCAAAAAGACTTACACACTTGTGATTTTCAAACATGATTTGCCGTGTGATTGTCAAACCTGTACTGCGTGCATACACCCCAAAACGTCAGTTACATATGCCAGTCTATGGGAGTTAATATGCACAAAGCTGAATTGATGTAATCTACAACTGAAGACTCCCAAATGTTTTGTGTGCTATTACACAAGTGCAATTAAACCTTGCACTTAACAAGTTCAGCCAAGCAATTAGCGCTAAACTGAGTGCTAGCAGCGTCCATTAGCAGTTATGTACTAGCACCTTTTTTTCAAAGCAAAGACCATGAAAATAAGGGGCTGTTCAATTGGTATTCTAAACCACCGCAGGACATTTCATGCTCTTAACTTCCACACTGGATTAGAGTTTTGGGGTTCTGCAGTGCACTATGGACTACGAAGTAGCGCCTTATAATGAAACATTGTCAACAGGGGTGTAGAAGGTGGGCAGGTGGGGCATGTGCCCTGGGTGCAGTCGGCACCAGCCTAGCAGTTTAACCCCTATATGATTTACCCGGCTGGTTCTGCAGAAAAAGGACAGAGTTCTGGACAAACTGAGCTCATTCTACTTCAAACGGTTGTAGTTCTAGTTCTATCAGTGCTTCTGACATGCTTGTCGTATCCTTTTCAAGCCAGCAGCTTCTTGGTTTTAAAATTCAATCAAAAGCATGTCTGTGTCCCCGATTCTATAAGAGCTACAGACATTTTAAGTGGGGTCAGGAATACTGAATTTACAGTTGACATGTCTGTGTGCAGAGCAGGGGGCAGAGGGAAGGATCTGGGATTTTCCTGTGAAGGGGTATCGTGAACTTTTCTTCATGTTCTCACCTCCTCGTTCTTTACCAATCAGGGAACATTTGCTTTTTCACACATCAGGGACTTTGCTCCTTTTCTGGGAACTTTTTTTAATCCCATCTATGCTGTTTAACCCTGCAGATGCCACAGTCAGCAATGACTGCGGTATTTAAAGGCTTTTACATGAAAAAAAAAGTTACAACTTTTACCCCTTACACAATGATCTAAATATTGATAAAAAAATATATATATATTAAAACGACATAATGGATACCACCACATCTGTAATAGCCTGTACCATAACATTACATTTATCCAGTACTGTTAAGCTCTTAGCAATTTTCTGTGCATCTTGCATCCCCAGAACAGGACTAAGTTGTAATCAAAAAAGCCATAAACACCTTAAAATGGCAATGAGAACTACAAGTCCTAAAACCAAAAACAAGCCCAGACAGATCTCTATGGCTGGTCACTAAGGGGTTATCCAGGAACATTTGTTTCAATAAAAGAAGATGTTCCATCTGCTGTATTAAAAAGCTATACTTCCTTTCGAAGCTTTTCTGTTGCCTTGCATGTGCCTGGTCTCCTAGTCTTTACTTCTGGGTGCAGAACAGTTAGGTCACCGACACACGGTCATGCGACCATTGTAGCTAGTCACCAAAAGACTAGTCACAAAGCCTTGGATTGCAGAAATTCTCCAGCCAATCTCCCACTGTCAATAGTCTTATTGGAACCCTTTACCCATCCTGTAAGGGGGTCTAGTACTATGCAATAATGCTGCAAGGGGGAGAAACTTTCTAATCTGCCACCATACTTCACTTGAGAAGAAACGTTGAAGCAAAAGATCAGTACAAGAAATACAGGACAGTCTTAGTTGACACTAGTTTTGAATGAGGTTGGGCAATAAGGACTACAAGAGGCTTTTCAGCCACCTCAAGGCCACCATGGACAGACTGAAAAAAAAATCTTCAAGAAACAAGGAATGGAGCTCGCTCCACAGCTGCCAGTAGCACAACGCATGAAAGTACCCCACATTTCAATAGACACATCCACTGATAAAGGAGACTAAAAGCCCATTTACACAAGCCGATAATCTTTTAAAAGAAAAAAAAAAAAAAGCTAAATCGGCAGTCGTTTTAGCGATTGGTGCGCCTAAACGCACGCCCATCCTACGTTTTTCAGGCACTGCTAGCTGATCGTTAAATTCAATCTTACCTAAAAATCATTACTCACTCTTAACAGTTCTCCACGGGGAGTGCTGATAGCATTGTTTCCCCGTGGAGAACAAAGGATCTGTGTGCAGATAAGAGCCCTCGGGCTATTAACTACATTCAGCAAAGGCTTCATTTGTATACATAATTGCTACTAAGTAGCTGAGTAGCTAGTTAATAGTTTATGCAAAATGATTGCTCAAAGCTGTCACTCAAACTGCCGTCTGAGCGATCTTTTAGCGATTGTCTGGTGTAAATAGGCCTCAAGTCAGGAACTGGACCAATACTTTTGTCAAGGATTCCCAGCTATTAGACTACCAATAATCACAAAAGGTAATTTTGGCAGAAATCTATGACAGCTTAATTGAACTTTTGAGCCATTTTCCAATCAAGTTCTAAGCAAAAAAATGGGAACAAGCGAACAAACACAAAGAAGTCTGCATTACCTTTTTTGAAATGTGTTATTCACAATCGCCCGAAACATCAGTCTGTCCCCTACAGTAGATGGACCTCTGAATTTGAACATGTCCACAGACTTCAGAATTGCATGTGTATGACAAAGACGGCTGTAGGGGAGAAATACAAATGCAAACTGAGAACTGTACATTTTACGGTAGGACTGTAGACTACATTAGATGGCCTGCATGTAGTCCCTTAAACCAATCATAACAGTTATCAGGAGGAATGGTGCACGATACCAAATAATGCGCAGAATATATCAAGCACCATATGATTTGTTACAAAGATTCTGCTAAAGGAATTCTATTACTGGGTTCATGGAGTTTGTGACTCAGAGCTCAGCTCCGAGTCAGAGTTGGGCCGTGCCGGCCTCTCCCGACCCCCAACATGCAGAGTGACACAAAAAGAGCTGTCAGCCTGCATGATGTGGGCAGGAAGAAGCCAGAACAGCCCACCTCTGACTTTAAATGTGCATCCTATGACTAATAAGATCCAAAAGCAACAGGCAAAGTGTACAGCTTTACAGACTTCTTTAAGCATTATGCATTCTTCCTGCAATTTTGAGTAGAATTCACACATTTAGAAAACTTTGCCAAAACTGTCCAGCAAATCACCTTGCAGAAATGTTGGCTACAGTTTCCATCCACGCCATGATCTGCCCTCCAAATGTGTTTCCTTGATGGTTGGCATGGGGTGGAAGAACCAGTTCTATACTTTCTACACGGGTGCAGTCTGTAGAGATCTTGTTATTGTCGTTTTCCCAATCTGCATCTGAAAATAAGAGTACAACTTAAAACTAATTAGCATCTGTGCAACAGTATTGTTTAAAGGGAAAGCTGGGTACAGTTACTACTATTCTGGTTCTGGAAGTGTTACATATACTGAGGAACATGTGCGCCCCGAGAAGTAGGAAGCCAAGATGCAGTCTATAAAAGATTAACTGTTCAACACTATGGAAAATTAAAAGTAACCCATGAGCTTGAATGTGGAGTCCAAAGTGCAGGTATGTTATAGAGCAGGAGGAGCAGAGTAGATTGATTTATGATATTAGGGGGAAATATTCATGTCTTGTATTTTAGATGACTTGTAGTTTATTAATTTCCATCCCTGCTCACTCTGAATTTAGGACTACCCACTGGACATTTGTGACTGGCAGCCATTTCTATATACACAGTCAAACATAACTCCGCCCATTTGACTATCCAGCTCAGAATAAGAGGTAAATGTCTAACAAGTTATACTGAATCTCCCCCCCCCCCCCCCCCCATCATATATCAATCTGCTCAGCTCCTCCTGCTCTACAACATGCCACATGCAGTTTGGACTCCATGTCTAAGCTGGCAGGTCTTTTATAAAAGAGTACAATATTTTTGGGTGAACAGAGGAGAACATTGAGCCTACTGAGGCTTCTATTGCACAGCGCCACCTGACTTCTTCCATGTGATCATATTACTAAACAAACATTTATCTCACAAACCATAGAAGGCACCACCATCTTCCATCAGATTGCTATAGGCATCTTCGTGATAAAGCCGTATACGCCTCCTCTCAGCCGCCAGGCTGTACTCCAGGTGATCCTGCGCAGACTGCAATCTGACTGGTTTGAGATTAACCTGGAAAAACACAAGATTAAAAATGCGATATATTGTCAGAGAATGGCAATAAAAGACTGATAGCTAATAACTTATTACATAATGTCTCAGGGCTAGCTGGCTGCTCTGTGCTAGGATGGCTGCTGCTGATCCAAGGCTCTACAGGGGAGAAGTGAATATTTGGGGTTCTCCTTTCTTACGTCATAATCATGAGAAGCATTGCAAAATTTTAAATTCTTTTTTTTTTTTTAAGTAGAAAGTGCCAAAAAGCAAGAGGCACCTTTAATAGTCACACAAGGTGCAGCAAGTACTGAAAATATGAACGTTAGAGCTGCTACTCAGTTTTATTAAATATCTTTTTTTCAATTGAAGGGTCTTAAAAGTATGTTATGCAAGATTGTTCTGGTGGGGGGAGAGGGGGTGGGGGTGGTTAACTTTTTCCCCCAAATATGGCCATTAACAGAATCCCAAAATCAACTGTTGTCACTGCTAAGGCATCAGGCCCCACCCCAAATGATGTGAAAGGTCATCCCCTTATAGTCTGCTACCATGTTCATGTAAGAGATGAGCAGCATCCCATTATCCCTCTTACTACAGTAGTCAAGCTCCGCCCCCTGGGCAGAGATTAGCTGAACAAGGAGGAGAGAAGTCCAGGCACTTCAAGCACCAGAAGAGGCGCAAGTAGCGCCAGACGGAAAGCGCTCAGCTCTCAGCTTGGCTCTGCCCCCTTGATTATGAATCCATGTATGGGGCTAAGCCCCACCCTATGAGAACAAGTGAAAACCTCAGCGCCATAGGTGCCCTTTAAAGACAGTCAGTGGTGTGGGGCGCAATGTACAGCAGAAAGTGAGCCAGGCTGAGCAGGGGACGGCAATTAAAGTGTTGGAGACCACAAGCAGGAAGAGGAGCAACCACAGCTCTATCCCCATGCTGGGGTGCAGCACAGCGGCCATGGGGTTAAAGCGACTGGAATTGGTACAAGCCGCAAGCACAACCATTCCCCTTGCTGGGGGTCATCAGGGGCCTGTGACCAGAGTGAGATGGCCAGACTACAGTGTGAAAGGGGTCCTGATGACTCGGGGCTAAAAAGGACGATGACATGCTACATGAAAAGAGAAGGAGTCATGTTTCCCACATGGGACTGTCCCAGAAGACACCAACAGCACCATGGATCCAGGACAAGGGACAAAGTTACAGGACAAGGTGACAATGCTCACATTATAGAGACTGACAGACATATTTGGAGTGTGGTGATATGGGTATGTGATGACGCAGTGCTCCATGGTTAATTTCTTATGAGGCGGACTCCCAATGATTCATTGAGGCATGTTTTCAGGATATCATATAGTAAGACGACCTGTGGCAATATCTGAGGCACTGTCAATTACATCACCTGTGCAATACTGAGGAGATCCTGAAGACAGGACCTGTTGGGGGTCCCTGAGAACTGAAGTTGGGAAGCACTGGGTTAGACAAGGCATTTTGTACATTTTCATTGATGTACAATACAACTACTACAGTTACAGGAGTGATGTTCTGCATTTCATGCAGAACCTTGCACCAAATGAAGTGTTAGACCGTGGACCTTCAAGGAGTATTCGTAAACTATGGACTATGACTATAATGGTTAGTTATTAGAGATGAGCGAGCACCAAAAAGCTCGGGTGCTCGTTACTCGGGACGAAATTATCGCGATGCTCGAGGGTTCGTTTCGAGTAACGAACCCCATTGAAGTCAATGGGCGACTCAAGCATTTTTGTATATCGCCGATGCTCGCTAAGGTTTCCATTTGTGAAAATCTGGGCAATTCAAGAAAGTAATGGGAACGACACAGCAACGGATAGGGCAGGCGAGGGGCTACATGTTGGGCTGCATCTCAAGTTCCCAGGTCCCACTATTAAGCCACAATAGCAGCAAGAGTGCCCCCCCCCCCCCTCCCAACAACTCTTACTTCTGAAAAGCCCTCATTAGCAATGCATACCTTAGCTAAGCACCACACTACCTCCAACAAAGCACAATCACTGCCTGCATGACACTCCGCTGCCACTTCTCCTGGGTTACATGCTGCCCAACCCCCCCCCCCCCCCCCCGCACGACGCAGTGTCCACAGCGCACACCGAAGTGTCCCTGCGCAGCCTTCAGTTGCACTCATGCCACACCACCCTCATGTCTATTTATAAGTGCGTCTGTCATGAGGAACCACAGGCACACACTGCAGAGGGTTGGCACGGCTAGGCAGCAACCCTCTTTAAAAGGGGCGGGGCGATAGCCCACAATGCTGTACAGAAGCAATGAGCCGCCATCAGGAGCTGCACACGTGGGCATAGCAATGGGGAACCTATGTGCCACACACTATTCATTCTGTCAAGGTGTCTGCATGCCCCAGTCAGACCGCGTTTTTTTTTTATAAATAGTCACAGGCAGGTACAACTCCGCAATGGGAATTCCGTGTGCACCCACAGCATGGGTGGCTCCCTGGAACCCACCGGCTGTACATTAATGTATCCCATTGCAGTGCCCATCACAGCTGAGGTAACGTCTGATTAAATGCAGGTGGGCTTCGGCCCACACTGCATGCCCCAACCTGACCGGGGTTTTTAATTCATAGACACAGGCAGGTACAACTCCCTATTGTGAAGTCCGTGTGGACCCACAGCATGGGTGGGTGCCAGGAAGCCCCCGGCGGTACATAAATATCCCATTGCAGTGCCCATCACAGCTGAGGTAATGTCATGTTTAATGCAGGTGGGCTTCGGCCCACACTGCATGGCCCAGTCAGACTGGGGTTCTTTAGAAGTGGACAGATGCAGTTACAACTCCCTGTGGACCCACAGCATGGGTGGCTCCCTGGAACCCACCGGCGGTACATAAATATATCCCATTGCAGTGCCCAGCACAGCTGATGTAATGTCAGCTTTAATGCAGGTGGGCAAAAAATTAATTGGATTACACTGTAGGCGAGGGCCCCAAAAAATTGGTGTACCAACAGTACTAATGTACGTCAGAAAAATTGCCCATGCCCAACCAAGAGGGCAGGTGAAACCCATTAATCGCTTTGGTTAATGTGGCTTAATTTGTAACTAGGCCTGGAGGCAGCCCAGTTCAAATAAAAATTGGTTCAGGTGAAAGTTTCAACGCTTTAATGAGCATTGAAACGTATAAAAATTGTTTACAAAAATTATATGACTGAGCCTTGTGGCCTAAGAAAAATTGCCCGTTCGGCGTGATTACGTCAGGTTTCAGGAGGAGGAGGATGAATATTATACACAGATTGATGAAGCTAAAAGGTCCACGTTTTTGATGGTGATAGAGAACAATGCTTCCATCCGCGGGTGCAGCCTACGTATTGTTTAGGTATCGCTGCTGTACGCTGGTGGAGAAGAGAAGTCTGGGGAAATCCAGGCTTTGTTCATCTTGATGGGTGTAAGCCTGTCGGCACTGTCGGTTGACAGGCGGGTACGCTTATCTGTGATGATTCCCCCAGCCGCACTAAACACCCTGTCTGACAAGACTTTAGCCGCAGGACAAGCAAGCACCCCCAGGACATACAGCGCGAGTTCAGGCCACGTGTCCAGCCTCGACATCCAGTAGTTGTAGGGGGCAGAGGCGTCATGGAGGACGGTCGTGCGATCGGCTACGTACTCCCTCACCATCCTTTTACAGTGCTCCCGCCGACTCAGCCTTGACTGGGGAGCGGTGACAGTCTCGCTGGGGAGCCAGAAAGCTGTCAAAGGCCTTAGAGAGTGTTCCCCTGCCTGTGCTGTACATGCTGCCTGATCTCTGCGCCTCCCCTGCTACCTGGCCCTTGGAACTGCGCCTTCGGCCACTAGCGCTGTCGGATGGGAATTTTACCATCCGTTTGTCCGCCAGGGTCCTGTGGTATAGCATCACTCTCGAACCCCTTTCCTCTTCGGGTATGAGAGTGGAAAGGTTCTCCTTATACCGTGGGTCGAGCAGTGTGTACACCCAGAAATTCGTAGTGGCCAGAATGCGTGTAACGCGAGGGTCACGAGAAAGGCATCCTAACATGAGGTCAGCCATGTGTGCCATTGTACCTGTACGCAACACATGGCTGTCCTCACTAGGAAGATTACTTTCAGGATCCTCCTCCTCCTCAGGCCATACACGCTGAAAGGATGACAGGCAAGCAGCATGGGTACCCTCAGCAGTGGGCCAAGCTGTCTTCCCCCTCCTCCTCTTCCTCCTCATGCTCCTCCTCCTCAACGCGCTGAGATAGACAGGAGGGTGCTCTGACTATCCAGCGACATACTGTCTTCCCCCGGCTCTGTTTTCAAGTGCAAAGCGTCTGCCTTTATGCTTTGCAGGGAACTTCTCAAGAGGCATAGCAGAGGAATGGTGACGCTAATGATTGCAGCATCGCCGCTCACCATCTGGGTAGACTCCTCAAAGTTTCCAAGGACCTGGCAGATGTCTGCCAACCAGGCCCACTCTTCTGTAAAGAATTGAGGAGGCCGACTCCCACTGCGCCGCCCATGTTGGAGTTGGTATTCCACTATAGCTCTACGCTGCTCATAGAGCCTGGCCAACATGTGAAGCGTAGAGTTCCACCGTGTGGGCACGTCGCACAGCAGTCAGTGCACTGGCAGATGAAACCGATGTTGCAGGGTGCGCAGGGTGGCAGCGTCCGTGTGGGACTTGCGGAAATGTGCGCAGAGCCGGCGCACCTTTCCGAGCAGGTATGCCAAGCGTGGGTAGCTTTTCAGAAAGCGCTGAACCACCAAATTAAAGACGTGGGCCAGGCATGGCACGTGCGTGAGGCTGCCGAGCTGCAGAGCCGCCACCAGGTTACGGCCGTTGTCACACACGACCATGCCCGGTTGGAGGCTCAGCAGCGCAAGCCAGCGGTCGGTCTGCTCTGTCAGACCCTGCAGCAGTTCGTGGGCCGTGTGCCTCTTCTCTCCTAAGCTGAGTAGTTTCAGCACGGCCTGCTGACGCTTGCCCACCGCTGTGCTGCCACGCCGCGTGACACCGACTGCTGGCGACGTGCTGCTGCTGACACATCTTGATTGCGAGACAGAGGTTGCGTAGGAGGAGGAGGGTGGTTTAGTGGAGGAAGCATACACCGCCGCAGATACCACCACCGAGCTGGGGCCCGCAATTCTGGGGGTGGGTAGGACGTGAGCGGTCCCAGGCTCTGACTCTGTCCCAGCCTCCACTAAATTCACCCAATGTGCCGTCAGGGAGATATAGTGGCCCTGCTCGCCTGTGCTTGTCCACGTGTCCGTTGTTAAGTGGACCTTGGCAGTAACCGCGTTGGTGAGGGCGCGTACAATGTTGCGGGAGACGTGGTCGTGCAGGGCTGGGACGGCACATCGGGAAAAGTAGTGGCGACTGGCAACTGAGTAGCGTGGGGCCGCCGCCATCATTCCTTTGAAAGCCTCCGTTTCCACAACCCTATATGGCAGCATCTCCAGGCTGATAAATTTGGCTATGTGCACGTTTAACGCTTGAGCGTGCGGGTGCGTGGCGGCGTACTTGCGCTTGCGCTCCAACACTTGCGCTAGCGACAGCTGGACGGTGCGCTGCGAGACATTGGTGGATGGGGCCAAGTACAGCGGAGGTGAGGGTGTGGGTGCAGGCCAGGAGACGGTAGTGCCTGTGTCCTGAGAGGGGGGTTGGATCTCAGTGGCAGGTTGGGGCACAGGGGGGAGAGGCAGCGGTGCAAACCGGAGGCGGTGAACGGCCTTCGTCCCACCTTCTGGGGTGCTTGGCCATCATATGTCTGCGCGTGGTGGTGGCTCCCCGGCTGATCTTGGCGCGACAAAGGTTGCACACCACTGTTCGTCGGTCATCTGCACTCTCAGTGAAAAACTGCCAGACCTTTGAGCACCTCGGCCTCTGCAGGGTGGCATGGCGCGAGGGGGCGCTTTGGGAAACAGTTGGTGGATTATTCGGTCTGGCCCAGCCTCTACCCCTGACCACTGCACTGCCTCTTCCAACCTGTCCTGCTGCTGCACTTGCCTCCCCCTCTGAAGACCTGTCCTGAGTAGGCGTAGCAAACCAGGTGGGGTCAGTCACCTCATCGTCCTGCTGCTCTTCCTCCGAATCCTCTGTGCGCTCCTCCCTCGGACTTACTCCAATTACTATTACCTGAGTGATAGACAACTGTGTCTCATCGTCGTCATCCTCCTCACCCACTGAAAGCTCTTGAGACAGTTGCCGGAAGTCCCCAGCCTCATCCCCCGGACCCCGGGAACTTTCCAAAGGTTGGGCATCGGTCACGACAAACTCCTCCAGTGGGAGAGGATTCGGAACCAGCGCTGCCCATTCTGGGCAGGGGCCCGAGAACAGTTCCTGGGAGTCTGCCTGCTCCTCAGAATGTGTCATTGTAATAGAGTGAGGAGGCTGGGAGGAAGGAGGAGCAGCAGCAGCCAGAGGATTCAGAGTTGCAGCAGTGGACGGCGTAGAACTCTGGGTGGTCGATAGATTGCTGGATGCACTTTCTGCCATCCACAACAGGACCTGCTCACACTGCTCATTTTCTAATAAAGGTCTACCGCGTGGACCCATTAATTGTGAGAGGAATGTGGGGACGCCAGAAACGTGCCTCTCTCCTAATCCCGCAGCAGTTGGCTGCGATACACCTGGATCAGGAGCTCGGCCTGTGCCCACACCCTGACTTGGGCCTCCGCGTCCTCGCCCGTGTCCACGTCCTCTAGGCCTACCCCTACCCCTCAGCATGCTGTATTACCAGTAGTGCAGAAACAGAACGCTGTAATTAAATGTGCCGCTTATTGGCCTGTGGTTGGAGGCTGACTTCCCTTACGGAACGCACAGCAGAGCCAGGAAACAATTTTGCGCACGCCTGTAGTGAGACGTAGGTGCGCATGACTGAGCTAGTGGAATTCACAGCGCAGAAGCAGTCAAGTGGCCAAAGGCCAGTAGTAGGCCTTAAGTATTTTGCTTCTATTTTTTTAAAATGCTGAGCTGATACAGCAGACAGATACTGTAGGCAGCGTATAATATTATGTATACTGTTTCCCTCTGGCGGGATGACGGCGATCATGTAACAGACAGCAGATCCAAAAAACAATTTTGCGCAAGCCTGCTGTAACGCTTAGCTGCGTATTAATTACGATTACTACCCCCAGCAGACACGCATCAACTGAAGATGGTCACAGGCAGCCCAAATATAGTATTTTTCCCCAATTTTTTGGAAAAAGCCCACTGCCTATATAGCCTGAATATCTCTTTCCCTGCCTCACCAGTACTGGCCCTATACTCTGTACAATGACTGCAGACTGCAGACGCAATGCTCTGCACGGCCGATATACAAAAAAAAAAAAAAAAAATTGTGCAACACTGCTAAAAGCAGCCTCAACAGTACTGCACACTGTCAGATGTGGCCCTTAGAAGGACCGTTGGGGGTTCTTGAAGCCTAAAATAACTCCTAACGCTCTCCCTATAGCAGCTCCGGCACCAGCAGCACTGTCCCTGATCTCTGTCAGAATGCATCTGTGGCGAGCCGCGGGAGGGGCCGATTTATATACTCGGGTGACACCTGATCTCGCCAGCCACTCACTGCAGGAGGGTGGTATAGGGCTTGAACGTCGCAGGGGGAAGTTGTAATGCCTTCCCTGTCTTTCTATTGGCCAGAAAAGCGCGTTAACGTCTCAGATGAAAGTGAAAGTAACCCGAACATCGCGTGGTACTCGCCTCTAGTAACGAGCATCTCGAACGCGCTAATACTCGAACGAGTATCAAGCTCGGACGAGTACGTTCGCTCATCTCTATTAGTTATGAGTGGTGTTAAAGTGCCCTTTTCCGTTTTGGATATACATTCTCAGTATGTAGCCTTCTTAAAACAAGCATTTAAGTAATTTGTGCCCTCTTATGCAGTCAAGCCTGACAGGTGTATTTTTTGCTCAAAGAAAAAAAACTTCCTCCCTCCATCTGTCAGCTGCTGCACCCTTACAGACAGCTGGGACAACATTTTACACCAATTGTGATAAAAAGGAACAGAAAATTCTTAAACTGTTAAAAAGCTATATTATCTTAAAACAAAACCTACCGTAAAGTAAAGGTCCATTTACATGGGACGAAAGTCAGGAAAACAATGCCCGACACTTGTCCCTGTGTTTCCTTGCCCCTGTGCTCCTGCACGGGAGCTAGCAGAGCAGGCTGCTTAACGGAGCGGCCAGCAGGGGGGCGGGGCAGTGCAGGAGATTTCTCCTCTCGCTCCCCGCCCCTCTCCATTGAGATAACACAGCGGCTGTTCACTACTGAAAGGCCGCTGTTTAAACTGCACGATGAGCTCACCGCCCATCGTTTATGCAGCATAAATTATGAGATCGTTTAAATGGCGACCGTTCAGTAGTGAACAGCCGCTGTGTTCTCAATGGAGAGGGGCGGGGGAGCGAGAGGAGAAACCTCCTACACTGCCCCACCCCCCTGCTGGTGGCTATGTGAACCAGCCTGCTCTGCTAGCTCCCATGCAACAGGACGTGTAAATGAACCTTTATTCAAATTGTAAATAAGCCACCTTGATAACTCAACTTGATATCACAGGTTGGCAAACAGTCAAGCTAAATAACGCATCTGTATCTGCAACTTAGCACTTAAAGGTGTTTTTACACGAGACGAACTGTTAGGCAACAGATACCCGACAGGTTGCCCCAGCGGTAATCGTTCCTGTGCCTTTACCCAGGAACGAGCATCGCTGACTGAATGGAGGAGTGGTTCCTCCACACCTTACAGAAGCATCCTTTTATCAGAAAACATTGGGGCACTGAAAATGGGGCACTTCTGGGGAAGGAAATCATTTTAGTCTATCGACACTATGGTATGACATTTGTGTTAAGGGACAATTATCTGCACTATTAAAGAGGTTGTCCATATGTAAACTATTGATGGCATATCAGGATAGGTAATCAATAAATCACTAAGTCTGTCTTCAGAGAACCCTGCTGAGCAGCTGATTTCTGCAGGAAGCAGACAGCTCTGTTCTCTGTACTGGCCAGGCTTGGTATTGCAGGCCAAAGTTCCTATTCATTTTAATGGGAACTTGGTCTGCAATACCAAGCCTGCCACTGCAGATAGAACGGAGCAGTCTGCTTCTTGCAGAAATCAGTTCAGTGCACCATCAAATAGCTAATCGGTAGGTATCTTGGGTGATTGACCCCAATTAATGACCTATCCCGTGGATAGTCCCTCAATAGTTTACAACCCCTTTAAATTTACCTATAGTTAAGTTCTTCACACCCCTTTGACTTCTGCTCGAATATGAACATGCTGCAGATGAGGGCAGATAATGTTTTAGGAATTGTGGAGAAAAACGATGCAGTACAGTGGTGTCTATACTGGGGCAGTACACTGTATATGGTGCTCCCTATACTCACTTTTTCAAGTTTGCTCTGGAGTTTTACACCTAGTCCTCTAACCAGTTGACAATTGCATAAAACTGGACTTTCATGGAAAACTGTAATTTCATCACTGTTAATGATTACAGGCTCGTGTCCTGTAGTAACACTTGGATTTATAGTTTGTGTTCAAAGTTACAAAGATGACCATAAGATAGCAACACTCCCTGACCTTTACCATACTGAGATAACAGTCCAATAATGGGCAAAAGTAAATGTAAGGAGACTTTGACACTACAAGGGACATCAGACCACAAGCGCCTATGACTGCGTTATGAGGACACATCCGGCTGATCATCCTCTGATGGAATTTTCCTTAATGATCAAGAAATTTTATAGTATCATTTTTGGAAACTTCCTGCATGTTCTTTATGTAGATACAGAGAACATCCATCTAGAGAGGGTGTTACTTTAAAATGTAACCAACTATTGAAAAGCAATATGGTTGCATAAAAAGGAATTCCAGGTCTAGACTTTGTTCCATCGGTCATAACACTAGTTCCAAACTATTGACCAAGCCCGCTACAGAGCAGAAAATACGTCCTGGCACAGTGCTGGGAACAGTAGTGCAACTCTAGTGGAGGCAGTTGCACCTGGACTCCGAGTTCTAGGGGGCCCATAAAGTCTTTTGTAAGAGACCAGTACTAGAAGTGAAGTAATATAACGGGGGGCCCGGTTACTGATTTTGCACTGGGGCCCAGCAGCTTCTGGCTGAAAAATCATCTATGTCCAACAAAAGTAGGGATGTAGACGGCAGAAAAGATTGTTCCCCTTAATATAGTTAAACTTAATTGTTACAATTTCATTTGCTTGTTGTATTTTTATTGCAACAAGTTATAGCTCGATACTGTCAGAGCGGATACTGGCATGGATATCACAACTGAAGGAAGCCGCACAAAACTGAAATACATGGGAGCTCGCATTTAGGGTCGTGAACGACTAAACAGCTAACAGAAGTAAATATGACAAAGTTATGGGTATTAAACACATTTTGTTTTAAGTCACGTTTTAAAACCAATTCTAGTCAAAAGTAAAAAAAAAAAAAGCAAAAACCACCAACAGGTGACCTTCCAATTCTAGGAAACAGATTACATTGTGAATACTAAATGGACCTGCTGGACATATGCATAATGAAGTAACTTATTAATAAGTATACATGTAAGCACTGGTAACAGTTGAAAACATCTAGAGTCAGAGTTCCTGGCAAGCTTCATGCTTATATGCAAGAGACAATGAGCGAGAGCAGCAGTCGGGCAAGTTTAAATGCAGGGGACTTGCAGTGTAGATTTTGCAGACAAATTCGCAGTACAACGCATTCATTGAATGGCTCTGATTGGTTCTCGAGCGCCGTGGCTCAGCCAATCAGCTTCCTGGAGGTGGGGATTTTAAACCTCCAAATCAGGAAGCACTGAGGAAAAACTTCAAGTGTGCTGGAGCTTCAGGGGAGATGTGCGGGAAGCTGTCAGCTCCTGTTAGGTGATTTTTTTTTAATGCAGCTAGGACTTCTATTTCAAGCTCCCCAAAAATCACAGCAAAAGAGTGCTACAAAGACGTGCGACTTTGTAGCGACACAAAATTGCAATATTGCCGTGAGAAAACGCAGTGATATCGCACAGAGTGCAAATATGATCTTCGTTGCAATTTTCTCTCGGCGATCTCACCGTTTCCCATGTGAAAGAGGCCTAAAGTAGAGAGGGGCTGAGCAACTGCCGGAGTCTCTGGAGGCAGGGGTTTATTACCAAATCCTGTACTTGGCACTGGCTGCACCCTTTCATCGCTGAAAACCTCAGAAAAAAACTTAAAAAAAACCACAACCACCACATTTGACGTTCAAAAGCTAAATTTTTGTCTTTTATATACACAGGGTTACTACAACTTGAAACCCTATAACTCCTGTTTATTGACACAGACACCGAAATTTTATAATCAATGGAAACATTCAAAAAATTTAATTTTGTAAGACTGCCTAGCAAGAATACAGTCTTTGTTGCCCATAGCAACCAATCACAGCTCTTATTTTACCTCATCAGCTTGAGAAATGAAAGCTGTGCCGTGATTGGTTGCTATGGGCAACAAGGACCGTCTTACTGCTGGACTGCTTTGCTAAAGGAGGCGCAAAATATTTTATTCTGCTGTAGTCTTTGCTAGGGGGATATGAGGCAAAAAGCTGCCAATGAAGATAAAAGTTGTATTTCATGTCTACTGGGTCTATTAGTGTGTAATGTTATTTTCTAACAGTTTGAGGAAGATCTACCCAGTGGGCACAATTCATAAGTGGTAGTACAAATTATATTAAAAAAGTTGCATCTGTAAGCAAGAAAATCTGTCCGTCCACCAGTAAGCGGGGAAACAGTGGAGCACGTCCGGGCAAGTTTCACAGAAATTCACAGTGAGGGCAAGCAGAGAACTTGACATCCCATGGCAGATTGTGCGGAAGATTCTGCACAAATGCTTGCAAGGTTATGTCTATTAACTGCAATTGTTACAGTACCAGAAACCAGACAACATTTTTGTGAAAGTAAGCAGACTAATGGAAAGCGATGGTTTCATGGAATCTTTAGTGTTTAGGGATGAAGCTGCCTTCCACCTTTCTGGCACAATTAAATAAACGTCAGAACCTGGGGGAGGGGAACCCACATACCTACAGGGAACTTTTGGGCGACTCCTCCAAGGTGAAAGATCAATGGAACACTCAAATTTTCATTTAGCAAAGCCGTAAGTGTAAGACGGTCCTTGTTGATAGTCAATCACAGTGAAGACTTCATTTTACCTAAGCAGCTTAAGAAATTAAAGCTGCGCTGTGATTGGCTCCTATGGGCAACAAAGATAGTCTTACAGTTCCGGCTTTGCTAAATTGAAATATTTGTGTCATCCATTGAGCTCAAGTTTATGTATCTAAAAATTTTATAAATTATATGCACATTTAAGTAAGCCAATCAGTGCAAGCTATTAAAGGCCCATTTACACATGATTATTGCTCAACATTCGTTCAAATGATGTCTTTTGAGTGATAATTGTTGCGTGTAAATGCTACCATTGTTAGCTTTTCGGCCGAAGGATGAGTTTTAGATCAGCATAAAAGCAATCGTTTGGCTGGCCAGCTGATGATAGGGACCGCATGCTGTGATTTTCTGTTGGAGCACTGATAACATTGTTTTCAGCTGCTGTCCCAGAGGAGAACAATGGAGCTGTATGCAGATAACAGACCACCCACTGTCATCTGCCTACAGCAAAGGGAGTTTAATTTAAATGCAAATTAAGCTAACAAGCTACTAATAAGCATTAGTGCCCATTAGTAGCTATGCAAAATGAGCGCTCAAAACTGTCACTCAAACATTTTGAGCGAATTTTGAGTGATCTTTGCGTGGAAATGGGTTTTAGCTTACATCCAAGTCTGAACCCACAACTGTACATTAGCTTTAATATACTAAGTGCTCAGTTCACACATTACCTTTTTTGCTCCAAGAGGTTTGACCACATATGTTGAAAATGCTGTGCAAACATGCTTCTGGCTACTTGTAAGGGGATCTTCCACAACAACATTAATGCCAACCTGTAAACATTAAATGCTGAAATTATTTATGTACGCACCACATGTAGCGGCATACAAGTGAATTGTTCATTATAGATATTTATATTATACATAAATTGGTGAAAGAAAAATACTAAAGCAATAGGACATAAATGAGCATTTATCATCCAATTCGAAAAAAACCCATTGAAAACAACAAACCTACAGATGGCTAGTTTACCTCCATACTGGTGTTAAACGCTCTGTTCACTTTTGCCCGGATGCAAATTTGTTGCCCAATCCTAAGAGAGAGAAGAAATCCCAACATTATGGTTAGAAGGAGAATATAAACTAGCAAGATTTGAATGTAATGTATAGCTATTCCTATAAACAAATATTCTTTAAAAGGCCTTTTACACTTTTACAAACTTTTTAAATCTTTACACTTTTATTCTTGTAATCAAGTTGTTTTTTTTTAATGAAGACTTTGTAATTGGGTTTGATTAAAAATTTTTGCTTGTTGGATTTCTACACTCGTATTGGAAACAAGGCACTGGCTTTCCACTGAGCTATTACAATAAAGCTGTATGACCGTACTGGGGAATGTGGGGTGGGAGTAGAAGGGGTGAGAAGGATAGAGCAGAGAAAGCCATTATAGAAGGCTGCAATGCACTCCAGGTGATTTTCCTGCTATTAGCCGTGAGGGGGAAGGAACCAGAGGAGGAGATAGCTGTGTAGTATTGAGTGGACGTGGTTATGCTACACAACCTCAGAGAAATTGGAGGGACTGCTGAGCTTGTGTGCATTCATGAGACCAGCTGATCAGTGCTGGGACCATGACCCCCCCAGCCAGAACTTGAGTGTAGGACCGCCAGCAAATAAAGTTTGAGGCCTTCTAAATACATAAGGAAAATACAAGAAAAAAAGAAAAAAAAACACAGCTAAGTGCATCTTTTATATACAGGGACTTAGTAAGAGATGTATATTGATTTTTTTCTATGCACAAAAATTTTCATAGCCTTTAAAAAAAAAAAAAAAAGAAGGAAGCAACTTTGCAAAGTTGTTTAAAAACACACCAGTGTTCTATGTATACTTCTCCTATTCAGCATTCTAAGTCTCCTTGGTAGCAGACTACAAAAGACCTTTGCAAGCTTATCTTGCTGTCATGGTTTTTATGGTTTATTACCTTATATCTGACCCAAAGTCCACTGTCTGTAGGTTAGCAATGATGGAGTAACAGCTGCATTTTACATACAGTACATAGGAGCAATAAGAAAACAATGGCAGCAAACTCAATTTTTTTCCCTTCTGTACCAAAACTCAGCTGCCCTCAGCATATGTCCAGTTTGGCTAGGTTAGCTGATCAGGACATTTAGCACAGTTCATGTGGGTGTATATAGACCAGTCTAATCTGGGCTCCGCTCCTTATGTGGCAGAACAGCTTTCACAACCCCTAGTGGTCCTTTTAGATAGAACAAGAATCAAATGCTTCTCGTTTGCATGTGCTGGTGATGCAATTCTCGTTCAGAGTTTCATATTCCTATGCGATTTACCAAATGATCAGTGTTTAAACTGGCCGACAAGTAAACAATCTGGCGCTGATTTTTATGCCGGCTGAAACTGGACAAGTGAGAACCGCACGATTCTCAGTAGTTGTTGGCCTGCGTTTAAACTGAACAGTTATCGTTCAGTTTCACTCATTTTAAATGATTAGACTGAATGACCGTCGTTCAGTTTAAGCGCAGCTTAAGGCCATATTCACACAAGCGGTTTTTACACGACCATCTGAAGCACTGGTTTCCAATGTATTCAATCCAATGAGCAACCGTTGTTCCGAGAACAGGACATCGGTGACCAATTTTATACACCACTGTAAAAGATAGGTATTGCCCTTTTTGACAAGTTACGCTAGAAGCTCCCATAGATTCCTATGGTAGTTTGAAGGAAAAAAAAGGGAGAGGGGGAGGGAGTTCAGCAGCATCCAGCACCAGGAAAGGATTACAGCTGCCTCTATTTATCCATTAGAAGGCATTCCAAGGATTTCTGTCGACCAAGGGATTTCCACACTGTGGCATATATTATTGCCAATATGCCGCAACCACCTGTGTGAATGGATGAGAATGCAAATTTTGACCGGAACTTGATCGCAGCCTTTTCCTTTTGACACGTTTGTTGGCTGCGATGCGGCCAGCGTGAAAATGCTATGCTCATCTAAAAGAGGCCCAAGACTGTATAATAAATGGCACACAGAAGGTGGTGGTGGGGTGCTGTTAAAGATTGTTCACTAGGGCCCAGAAAAGTTACGTCACAGCCAGGACAGCAGGGGTAACCTATAATAAAGCTTTGCCAATACTGGCAGGTTCATCCACATCAGTCATTCTATATTACACTGACAGGTCACTGTTTGAGGATGACACAGAAAATCAGACAAAGATGGAAACAAATGAACTCCTGAAAGACCACATGAGCTAACGACCCTGTGAACATTTTATGTAATTGGCCTAGATTGGATGGCACAACAGTATTTCCTGCTAAGCTGCACAATCCATCTTAATAAACAGAAGGCTTTTGTGGCGGAAATGTCCCTGAACATCTATTGAAATCATTTACTTAGTGTTGCTCCCATCCATTTCAAGTATTAATTTAACTTGTAACCCAGAACAATTCTTGTCAGGAAGACAGAAGGTTCCCGGACTGAAAATAGGCCGCTGCTGGGAGAAGCAAGAAGTTTTCCACTCTCCCCTGCCAGGGTCCTTTAATCCTGTGGCAAGAGGACCAATGACAGGAGGGGAGGAAACTTCACCGTGATGCACGGAGGAATTTTAATGGATCATATGAAGTCTGCCAACTAAATATAGACAATAGTGATGGCATGGGAAAATGACGACTGCTTGACGCGACAGTAAACACCTTAAGACGATCTTGTAGTTCAGTAACAGACTGCATACAATGCCAGACCTAGCACCATACTGACCCATACATAAGCAGCAGACCGCACCTGCAGGCAAGTGGGGGAGAATTGGAGTTTTCCCAATGTTGCCCTCTCTTCTCAGACTTCTTCCCTTCTATGAAAGGGAGTAAGATGAGTTAAGTATATTGGGGCTATTACTGATATTGTAGCTCCCTGTAATATTTAGTATACAGCTTCCTTTAAAGTCTAATTCAGCACACAAGCTGGCAGTTCTGGCACGACTGCAATTAAGTTAAATAATTTGCTTTTCCCATATCACACTCCAAGGACTAGGAGTTGTTTTGCCGAGTAGTTGCTTTAATTGTCCCTATGACATAGAACACTGTTCATGTGTCGTTAGCATCTTTGTAGCCCTTCAGAGTTGCCATGAGAGTAATCAGGTGGTGGGAACAAACATCACTAGTGACTTCTTCCAAGTGATGGCAGCTAAAGCAGCTGTATATCATGAAAACCACCATTTGATGTGACAGCTGTAAAAAAAAAAATTAAACATTTTTCTTATTTTGTCAAAACAGAGAACTTGAACTTGCAACAATTTGATCACTTTTACAGTGTAATGCAATACCGTATTGCATTAAACTGTATTAAAGGCTGCCTATTAAAGACAGGTCACAGGCATGTTTTAATAGGCCAAACAATCATGGAGCTATGGGGGACTTCAGAAGGCCCCAGGCTGCCATGGCACCCAGACAGCAACCGCACAATCTTATCACAGCAGGGCATTTGAATGCCACTGTTAGAATGGACAGTGGCATTGAAAAGGTTAACAGCCACGATCTGAGATCTCTCCAATCGCAGCTTTTGCGGGCAGTTGATGGCTGCTATAGACAGCTGTTTCCCAGGTACCTGAGCCCTCTGCATATGCTGTGGATATCTATATAGTGTCCTAACTACATGTGTACAATTAGGATATATATAACCATGTGTCAGGAAGGGGTTAATATTGGATGCTGGATCCTACAGATGCATAGACCCATTGATCACTATATAAGGTAAATGGTGTTTATTCTCTTTATGGTGGCAGAATGGTCTATTATCAGCGGTGTAACTAACTGGTGCAGAAGATGCGGTTGCATCTGGGCCTTGGAGTCTTAAGAGGGAGCATGAGGTTTCTTTCACATGGGCAACAGCGATAGCGCCACGAGAAAATTGCAGCAATATTACAGCTGTGTTTTGTGCTATGTCGCTGCGTTCTCTTCCAGTGATGTCGCGATTTTATTGCGATACAAAGTTGCAGCCCAGCCAATCACTGCAGCGTTTCATGGACCAATCACAGCCATTCAATGCGATGGCTGCAATTGGTTCATTCAGCGCTGCAGTGACTGTCTGAGCCGCAGCACTCGAAAACCAATCAGAGTCAGCGCTTCCTGGAGGCGGGGTTTTTAAAACCCCTGACCAGGAAGCGCTGGCTGAAGACTTCAAATAGGTGCCGCGGAACTGTGGAGAAGTGCGGCGAGCAGACAGCGCCTGTTAGGTAATGTATTTTTTTTTTAATGTAGCTAGGGGTTATTTTAGGGGAACCATAGGATATCCTACTGTAAAAGTTGCATTGCACAAAAACAGTTTTCATGTGATGCAACACAAAGGAAGGCTCCATTAGGAAACATGGGCTACAAAACCTAGCCAATCACGGCAATATTCAGCATGCCGCAATTTTCTCCTCTTGCAATGTAGCAGACTACAAAACATCGCTAGTGTGAAGGAACACATTAGAAAGTATGGGCTTCACATACATGCGATTTTTAGTGCTGTTGCATCGCGGGAGAATAGCACGATTTTGTCATCCCTGTGAAAGCGGCCTTATAGTTGGAGGCCCCTGCTGCAGACTTTGCACTGGACCTCCAAGTTAGACCCCTGTAATCCCTATATCACTGTGTGCATTATCTTTTAGCTTTATCCCTGTGCTGTCACAACACTGCATTATTTCTGTTTTTGAGAAGTCACTTGAGTCCTTAACCATCAGCTGTGACTTCACTAGGTTTATAACCTAACTAATCATTGCGCAATAATCCTTTCCAACTTTCCTGTTTACCCTGATATCACCTTGAGCTTTTGTATTGTGGACATGAGGCACAATGCTGGTCTTCCATTTGGGCATTCACATAGTTTTGTCATAACACTATCATTCATTACCCCTTTTCAGACATCGCCACTTACCAGTTCCCATAGCAATACCACCATATAGAAATAGTGCATATAATTTCCCAATGGCTTGCCTGCCTCATAAGATAGTAGTAAGATCATTTGGGGACCCAGTTCTAGACTTTGCATAAAGGGCTAGGAGGAGTTGCAAATTATGACTCAGGCCAACAGTACACTTTAGGCCTCCCTCAGACGTTTTTGTACAGTGTTTATTGTCGTCTTTTCAGCACTGTGCTCTGTACAATGCTCCCATTCATTTCAATGGAGTTATTCACACAAGCATCAATATGCAGAGTCTTTAACGCTGTGCTTTGACAGTGATGCAGGTTCTTTTTTCAGCCATGCGTCGCCCATTGAAATCAATGGGCAGTGGTTTCAGGGCTGCTGAAAATGTGGCACAACTTGGTACCATGTTTTTGACAGTGCTAAACTCTAGCCACACTACCCAAAAAAAATTAAATACTCACCTAGCTGGCACCCTCCGATTCCATCCCACTAATCTCCAGAGCACCAGGCAGGCTGCCGGCCCACTTTTCATTACAAACGGAGCATCTTTTGCTAGTGACCAGGTTTGAAGACCCCGCCTCCAGCAAGAGATTGCTCTGATTAGCTGTGATTGGTTCCTTGAGCGCTGGCTGAATCAGAATCAGTGCTCGATGAACCAATCACAGCCATTCGATGAATGGCTGAGATTGGTGCATCCAGCGCTGGCTCTGATTGGCTGAGCTTGCGGTGCTCAGCTAATCAGAGCAATCTCTTGCTGGAGGTGGTATCTCCAAACCCGGTCACTGGCAGAAGATTCTTCGTTGGTGATAAGTGCCTGAAAGCCTGCCAGTAGCTTCGGAGAGCAGCGGGAAGATCTCGGACAGTGTCAGCTAGGAGAATTAGTTTTTTTTGTTCAGCTTCCTTTGCTGCATTTTCAGCTGTGCTGAAAATGCAGACAACATGCATGCCAGCGCTGCTGAAACTGCAGTGAATGCAGCATTGAAAAATGCTGCATTCCTGCACACGTCTGTGTGATGGAGACCTGATGCAACTAATCAAGGGCCTTGTTAGTGTATTTGATTCATCTCAAGCACACCTAATGGTCAAAAAATTCAAGCACCTAGGAGTTGTCGGAATCAAATTAAACTTCATATGAGTGATTGTAATACTGATATGTGATGACAACATCGGAGCAAAAGTATCACTTATTGCAGAAAACTGAACACTTGGAGGGAGGCTCCAGTACCCCAGTGTGCCGTCTCTAGCTTGGATGCAAGATTGATAATGGCGAGCATAGAGGCATTAGTTTGGGCCATAGTCCATGACCAAACTAAAGCTGGATTCTTTGCTGAAGGCAACCTGGTTCCACTCTGTAACAGTCCAATTTCATTGTTCATGACACCACTGCTAATGGAGGTAATAGTAGTTGGGTGTCAAAAGCAGAATATATAATGGATGCCATGAGACCAAGTGCCATGGCCAAGAGCCTGGGAAGGTTTCTAGATGTGAACATCCACCAGACAAGCGTCACTAGCTTAGCTATTAAGTGTGATGCTATCATAAGCTAGCCTGTCTAGGGAGCCTTCTCTGTCTTGGGTCCTCGTGACTGTGTTAAAGTCACCACCCAAAGATAACTTGACAGGGGGTAAAAAGGTACAGCTTGAGCTTCAGAGATCCTTACAGTCCCACTCGTGTCACTTCATAAGGACATCCAGGATCAGGTATCTCCATATTTCTACTTCAACCTCTCAGCATTCAACCATTGTGGTAATAAAACCCCGACTCGGCTATATGCCTCAGCTGCAAGAGACCAGTAGGATGGACCAGACCTCCACTCCCTCTGTCTTCTCTACAGCTGCCAAATTTGGTAGCCTGGTCTCTTACAAAAAAAATAAAAAAAAGTCATCTTCAATACAGTCAAGAAAATCAAAGGCCTCGAGTCCAGCCTTATCCAACTTCATGCTGGCAACATTAAATTGATGCGAGCATCAACGGTGCGGGTGCAGCCATAACTGGTGGTGATTGAGTTAGACTGCTTTCTACTTCCTACCCTCCTTGCCTTGTTTTTGTGGCCACAAAGGTTTATGCCTGAGGGCTCCGGGCCAGTCCTCCCCTTGGAGGTCACTGAACCCCTAGAGAGATCCAATTTGGACTACTTCGATTTCACAATCCGAATGCAAAGATGGATTTTTCTAGTAGGATTAAAATTAGTGTGCGCAGGTAGTTTTGGGTAGGTGTGACTATTAAATCCATGAGCTATACGCAGAATTTACACTATTATCTACAGTCCATTACACTGGTGTTTGTCAATTCCGAATGAACCTTGAACATTACAGTAACATGACGACTTTAGGGGTTATAGACAATAGGCTTGTTCTGATGGGAATCTTACATGGCTGTCTCTTCAATCTGTATATCGTCCACAGAGGCTGTAACGCAGGCCACACCAGCATGTCTCTCCGCTGGGGAGAGAAACAAAAAATTGACAGAATAATAACTTATGAATAGGTCATAATATTAACCATAAATACATAACTTTATTTCAGACTATAATAGAAACATGGAAGATACAAATGGTGACACTCCTCAGCTGATACCACCTAGAACAGACTGCATCGCCAATGGCATTTTACATGTTCACTAAATGAATGGATCACAATGTCACCTTGCTTATTTTCATCTATAGTATCAACTGGTCATCCTTGACTGGTGAACCTAAGAATAGGAGACAGGGACCTAAACGGGCAAAAAAAAATCCACCATGCCCTTTTTCACCTGTTGTGTGTTTGGCATTGGGAATAATTAACTTAAAATTTTAATTGCGTGTTGCCAATAAACGGATTAACAGAACTAACGTTAAACTGTAGGCAATATAACATCAGGGGTTTTGCCATGTTTCACATGAAGGTATCACAGATTGAGGGCCACTCACATGGTGTACCTTCTGTCTGCATTACATCCATAGTCACTCATCTCCACTAGGACTTCCTGGTGGCGTCAAGATACACTAATACCAACAGTATACCGTATTATGTTCCATATCAGACATAAATCTCTCATTAAGGTCTATGGAATCGTGTAAAAATGCTGCAAAACACTATCTACACATGTTGCCAGGAGGCAGTGGTGGTTGGGGGTGGAACAAACTGACATTAATTGGGCCGTCTTGCATGTGAAAAATGCAGTCAATACAGATGTAAGAAATGTGCACAATGAAAATAGTGCATTTCATGAAATGGAAGTGTGTCCGCCCATGTGAAGAAGCCCTAATATAGCAGAGAGGCTGCATTAGGAAAGTAGAGCATCAAAAGCATCTCCTTTAGGGACCTTCACACAGGATGGAATATTCTGCAACATTGCAGTTAGTGCCAATTTTGGTGCAGAACTCATGGGTGGCATATTCCATCCCATGTGAAAGGTCCTTAAGGGCTCTTACCCACTGGCGATAGACTTTCCTGCGATGCAAGAGAGTGAAAATGCATGATTATGAAACCAATGATTTTCAATTGCTTCATTCTCATTGGCAATGTCTTCACTCAAGGCTCAAAGCTCTAAGAAAAATCTGTGCTATCGCCCACCGTTCTCAATGGAGCTGGCGGCAGCAGCGTCGGCCTGACTGAAAACATAGGGAATACATCGCTCCCCTGACACAGCTGTGACAGCTATGGCAGAGGATTCCTTGGTGTGGCAGAAGTATACAATGCTATCCCATTACTTTCCATGGGACTGGTACTGATGACACCCCATTGAAAGCAATGGGATGAAGGCATCCCCTGCAGTGATGTTTTTTAGGGTGGGCGGGGGACTTGAAATATAAGCACTACCCTGAAAATAATTCCTAGCTGTAAGAAAAAAGAAAATGATTTCACCTAAAAGCCGTCCGGCACTTCTGTCCCCAGCACTCTACATTTGTCTTTTGGCGGCCGTGGATTGAAAAATCCCTGCCTTTGAAAAAGCACTGCCTCTGATTGGTCACAGCACGCAGCCAATCAGAGGCAGCGCTCAGCCATCATTGAATGACTTGCCGTTTATGGGGCTCAAAGGTACTGACAGGTTCCAGGATTTCATAAAAGCAGGGGCCAGATGAAGATTTGACCAGAGGGAGGATTATACTACGTAGAGCCAGTTTGTAGTCTAACTATGGAGACACTTAGGTCTGCATAGATACTACAGAAACAAATATATACAATGTGTAGTCAAAACTCCAAGTTCCATGTTTATATTCTAGAAGTGAATGTAGTAAAAGAATGGTGCTATACACAACCTCCAACCGGTCAGCTCTTACCAAATGCAGACTAGGTAGACAGAGCTGAGGTTAAATGGTGCAAACCATTGTGACAAATTACTTTACTTCAATTTTAGGTTGTGTTGAGACAAATTAGGGATTTATGGCCCATGTACATGAATTTCCTGCAAGAGCGCAGGAATTTGAATAATCGTACTGTGTAAATGCCTGCAGAATCATTCAGCTTTTGAATGCAAAAAACTGAATGGCACACCATTCAGAGTAAGCAGCAGTCATTCACCTGAGCCGCACTCAGAGCAATGCCAGCGATACTCGCTCCTGTGTAACACCACAGAAGCGAGCATCACTGGGACAAGTGTCAGGCAAAGTTTGCTTAACAGCTCGTCCTGTTTAACTGGGCCATTCAATTTCATAGTCCTATACCCTAAACACATTAAAACTGGTTTTCTGGTCCAGAGTCATTGATGACCTATCCTCAGGATAGCTCAATAGCAGATCAGCAGGACCGTTGCCCCAGAGCCCTGTCAATCAGCTGATCGGGAAAAGCTTGTGGCCGGCCAGCTCCCACTACAATGAATGGAAGAGCTTCACTATCATATTAGACCACTGCAAAATGGACAGCACTTTTATACCACAAGCAAGCTCTTTCCCATCAGCTGATTGGCGGGGTATGGGGAGCAAACCCCTGATCTGCTGTTGATGACCTATCCTAAGGACAGGTCATGAACAACTTTGAACCAGGAAACCAAGGATTCGGTCATCAGAATTTCAGATAAGCTGCCACTACAGGCGCACTCCAGATAAGTTTGAAACCAAAAATGAATGTTTGTTATACCAAAAATGTGCATTTATATGCTACATATATATGCCGATTGACCCACTTTGAGTCACAGAGGTCACGACATCCCATTATTTACACTTTCCCCACAGCTTGGCCGCTACCGCAGTCGGTGTCAGCACAATTCGTGCAGCCCTCTGCACCAGCCGAAAACAGACATGTGCACTGAAATAAATGTGTATGGCGCATGTTAGTTTTCGGCTGAGGCAGAGGGCTGCACAGCGCTGGGGCGGGTTCTCAACGCAACTTGCACCGATGTTGGTGGGGGCAGTGACATGAACAGGATGCAGTGACCTGAGGTGGGCATACAGGGCACCAAAATCTAAATTAAATGTATTATTAATTATTTTTTTCTTTTAAAGACAC
Organism: Eleutherodactylus coqui; assembly: GCF_035609145.1. Lineage (NCBI taxonomy): Eukaryota > Metazoa > Chordata > Amphibia > Anura > Eleutherodactylidae > Eleutherodactylus > Eleutherodactylus coqui. The sequence goes on from NC_089841.1 coordinate 98,505,926, forward strand.
ATGACCAGGATGTATTACGTGTGTCTGGTAGCACTGTGGTGGCAGTTCATAATCTCAAATTCTGATAAGTTTTTTTAATGCAATAATGTTTCATTACGTCCCCTTGTAACTTGACACAAATATACTCATAAAAAGTTTGTTTGAAATAGGAACTTTCCTTTTCTGCAGAAACCACACTAATATTGAACCTCACATCTATTCAAGGGAATGTGGCTGAGCTGCAATACCATGTACATCCACACACAGGAGTGTGGCACTGTTTGTTGGTTAAAAAAAAAAAAAAAAAGAGCCCGGACAACCACTTTTTTTGTCGTGGTTCATGGTAATGCATGATTGGTAGCTCAACATAGTAGCTGAATAAGGATATGACTTATAGTAATCATATCCTAATTACCCATTATAATGTATATTACAAACATATATGAACTTTATCACACGCATTCTTCATGTCTCTAGAAATCAAGAAACAGCTGAGTAACAATCCAAGGCTTACCTGCCAGGCAGGCTGTAGTGTCAATCCAGGTGAGGAGCTGTCCAGCACTCAGCTCACCCCTGTGGTTGGAGTGCCAGGGGTTCACAGTGTGGCACATCTGTACATCACCCATCTCATAGCCAGATGTCAGGGCTGTGCCCTCTCTCCAGGGGTCACCTGCTGCATCAGCCGGGTCTCCAGACAGTAGCATGCGGGTCACCGTCACAAACTTCTGCAGGAGATGTCTGGGAGATGGGAGCCGAATCCTGGATCTGCGAGCAGCAAGGAGATACAATGCCAAGTGTGCAGAGAACAGGAGGGAGGGCAGGACCAGGCGGTATAAGAGTGACATGTGGGTGGAGGTATCTGGAGGAGGATGCAGAAACTTGAGGAGCAAGTACTGGCAGTGCACTGTCTCCAGCAGGTGCCTCTCATGTCTGAATGATACAAAGTACACCCTGTGCACAGCTGTGTCAGGTCACATGCCTGGACCACAGTACCAGGGTCATAGCAGCTGACTGGCAGCATGCCCAGGTGGCCTCCAGCCACACCTTGTCTTTAATTCTCACACCTCTCAGCTGAGGTCTTATGTCACCAAAGTAATAGATTGTGAAAGATCAAGATATACTAGAGCACTAAACTTCAGCACTAGCAAATCAGTGCACTGTATAATATATTCTAAGTCAATACTAACTACAAGAGGAGTGCGGTGTATTATACCCCAAATACCAAACTACAAAAGTGCACCGCATACTATATTACATTGGTACTAAACTACTAAAAAGTGCAGTGTATATTATACCACAAAGGCTAAGTTACAGGTGTGCACTATATACTATCACATTAATATTAAACTACAGAAGTGCAGTGTATACTACCCAACATACAAGATGACAAGAGTGCAGGATATACTATGACATTAGTTCTTATACCGTACCACATACTGTAAATACAAAGCTACTGTGCCATGTATACTCCACTACATAAATACTAAACCACAAGGGTACACTAACAGATTCTAATGTACCATGTCACATAGTAATAAAGTACAAGTGTGCAGTACTAGGTATACTACATAAGGGGCTGGACAGACATCTGTCTGGGATGATTTGGTGAATCCTGCACTGTGCAGGGGGTTGACCCGATTACCCCGGAGCTCCCTTCCAACCATTCTAGGATTCTAAATACAAAACTATTAGAATCCTTTGTAAATTATATAAAAGGCTCATTAATCACCATTTTTCATTTATATTCTGCATTTTCGTCAGAGATGCTGCAAAGCAGAAAGAAACATTTCTGCTTCAAGCCCCATTGATTTCAGTGCGATTTTCTGAGCTTTAGTTATGCTCGCTTCAATTCCATAACGTTTGATTTCATTTTTTTATTTTTTTTAAATAGTGCAGCAATTTGCGGATTACAGTATGGAATCTGTACCAAATACACGGTCTGCATCCCATTCACGTGCATGGGATGCCCTATCGCAGTCTTTATGACAAATTTTTCCGCCGTGGAATTTAAATCCACATTAACGAAAAACAAACAGGGGCGTGCAAGAGTGGCATCAAGTAGTGACACCCATTAAAAAGGGCTAAAACCATGTGCAGATCTGCATTTGCAAAGCCGCAGCAGAGATCCTAAACCCAGTTGCAAGTTCGCTAAATTCTTCAGCAAAATGCGCAGCCTTTACAACCTGTGTGAAAGCACCCTTAAGGCCGGCTTCGCAATCGCAATATCACTGCGTTATTAGAAAGCCCATTGACATCTGCGTTAAAAGAAAACGCAGCCATATCACGATCACAAGTGTGAAGACACCCTCAGGCTGGGTTCACACAGGACTGAAATACCATGGACATTTCGCGGAATGACCACACGGAAATACCGCAAGATTTCCGCGGGAGAAATTCAGCTTCAAACCCCTGCTTTCTGCTTCGGCCATCTCTCCCTATAGAGTGGCTGCCGCAGAAAGGGGGAAAGAATTGGCATCTTTGAATTTCATGCGGCATATCAATTTCAGCGCGGCTTGGCTGCAACAGATCGGTTGCAGACTGTGGATGAGATTTTTGCAAGTCGTGTCCACTTTGCTGGCTAATTCCAGGATTAAAGTCGTAGGCAGAATTTCTGTGCAGAACCCAGCCTTATGGTAACTTCACATACAGCATTTCTTTGGAAAACGCACTCGCAGTTTTTAATGCAGCTTTTTGAGTCACAGGCAGAAGTGGATCCAGCAGGAAGGAAGAGTACAGGTCCATTCAAAACATCTGAACAGAAACATGAGAACGCCCTCAGATTCGCCAAGGATTGCAACGCAAAGAATGTAGAAGCCGAAATAAAAACAACCTGTCCCACTACAGGCCTGTTTACACAGGCAGATAATCTGCTCTAACGAGTGCTGGCCAATCAGCGCTCAATCATCCATTTACATGCAGCAATCACCACGTGCAAACTGGGGACTAAACAGTTAATACGATAGCTTGTCCGCATACAGCTTGCATTGTTGGCAGTTCATGTATTTACAAATAGGGATGTGCCGCTGACAAACACGATCCATGCTCAAGGAAAGGAATTGACAAGCTAGCGTTGGCGGGCTGATCACCGGCATGTTTACACGGGACAAGGATCGCAGGTGACCAGCTGAATGCTTTTAGGATTGATCATCAGCCTGTATAGACGGCCTTTTAGGAGGAGATCAGTACAAAAATATTCAAAGACGATGCAAGTATAGCAACATAAATGCTCAAAAGGCTGCAAGTCAGTAAATGTATTTATTTTTAACCCTTCTACCTTCAGAAACAATACTTCTGCTTGGCTGTGTCTAATAGCAGTTCAGGTCTATTCAAGTGAATGCTGGAATACTAGACAGGCCTCCAGTTAAAGGGGTATTGAGACATTGAGGGAGCATTCACACAAACGATTTTTTAGTCAGATTTACAGACAAAAAAAAAATTGGTCCGAAGTAGTACAGAAACAAAATCCATTGAATGGGTATATTCAGGGTTTTTCCTGATTTTTTTTCTCTCTTCCTCAAAATAATAAAAATAAATAGCAGGTTTTGTATTGGTGCGATTCACGGCCAAAAATCACCCATTGAAGTTCATGGCTGCATTTAAATTTAAAAAAAAAAAAAAAAAGGGGGGGGGGGGGGGTCGATTTTAGTACAGCACATGGTCATGTATGTAATGTACTTCCTACAAAGCCTACAGGATCCACACACTCAGCATTACCTTACAGCCATCTGTGGGAGCCTCCAGTCCATTGTCTTAAGTCTTCTGTACAGAGATTGCCCTCAGTTCTTCTACAAGCATTTCATTCCCAACTTGTGGATGTTTTAGCGCCCTCTAATTGTAGGAGATGGAGAACAAGTCTACACCATTGTGTGCAATCCCCTGTGGACACTGGTTGAACCACAGGAGGTCTATCAGTTATTATACCCTGGGTCACCAGCCAAACATCTCTCAGTTACAACAGGCCACAGTTGGGAAACTACTCAAGAGTCACCCAAACATCAGTTCTTCTCAATCATGACCCAGTCTAGTAACCGAAGAGAAGGCTGCCAGATCCACTTATGGACCACAAGATGTTAAACCCATCTGATTGGCCCCCCATAGACTTATATCTTACTCCACCCAACGCATGTGTGCTAATCACTGCCTGTGGAGTATTGACTGGGCCACCTGTAGGCGCTACAAGACCTGGACTGGGAGCAGCTACGCATGAGAACATGGAGCGTGTCATCTTATTGGTCTTTTTTTATGTAAGAGTGAGGAAAATAGCAGAATTATGAAACCAATGATTTTCAATGGTTTCCTTCACATTAGCGATGTCTTCACTCATGTGATGTTGCGAGAGAGAAAAAATGCGGCATGTCCTATCTTTCTGCAATGTGCAATTTTTTTTCTCTCTCATGTTTCCCTATGGAGCCTCCTTATCATCAAAGCGCAACACACAAAGTTGTGATTTTCAAGCAATGCGTTTTTAACATCAGAAACTGCTATTGACTTTGTACGATAAAAGATCGCACGACTTTATCATGGGCAACAAGAATATATTGCGAAATTATTCTAAAAAAAAGCATCGCTGACGCTCAAAAATCGCTGGAACAAAGACGTGAAACTAGCCCTAACATCCAGTTTTACCTGAAATCTTTGATCTACATTCCTAGGAAGTGACCCTGCAGTGATTTCCTCTAGAGAACTATTTGGTAATACCTGCGTTCTTTGCCGCTAGGAGTTAGGGCTCATTCACACGGACTATTGTCACCTCGTATTAGGCAGTGATTGGAGGCACTGAGAGTCTATGGACTTTCATTCACACCTGCGTTGGAGCTGCGAGGGGACATCCGTATAAGGCTGCCTGTCCACGGCCGGGATGGAATATCGCTAGCACTGACAGGTCACTGCGGAGAATCGTGGCAAATCACAGCATGCCACAATTTTAATCCTGCGATCGAAGAATCGCTATGATTCTTCACTTGTGGATGTCAGGCTGCGTTTTGCATAGTTTGCCTATGGAAAGTGTTCACTGCATTACCCGTGGCCGGATTATCACCGCGTATAACACAGTGACATATCGCCCAGGCAGCCTAAAACGCAGGAGAAAGAAATTTGAAAAAAAAGGCGCACTGCGCATGTCTGTGACGTCATAATTCCGGACATGCACAGTGCCTTTTGCAGGCCATACACGATCTCTGCCGGCTCTTGTGTTGGCACAGCGTAGGGGCTGCGATGAGCATAACGCTGCACAGGGTTGAACTCATACAGTCGTGTGAACGAGCCCTAAGGCCGGCTTCACACCGTTGTAAACATATTTACACGCACCTGAGCGCTGTGTATTTTTGAAGTGAACTAAGTTTTTTTGCACACGTATGGGCGTACTGTACTTTTTCTGCAAATGAAATGTACATGCAATATATGGAGATGTGAACAAGCCCATTGGAATTAGCCTTAGGGCTGTTTCAGACGACCGTATATACGCCGGGTTTTCACGCCGGACGATATACGTCATCTCTCTCTGCAGGGGGAGGATGGAAGAGCCAGGAGCAGTACTCTGAGCTCCCGCCCCCTTTCTGCCTCCTCTCCGCCCCTCTGCACTATTTTTTAATGAAGGGAGGCTGGATGGAGGCGGAGCTAATTCCCATCAACTTAGCCCCGCCTCTGTCCCGCCTCCTCTCATTGCAAATAGTGCAGAGGGGCGGAGAGGAGGCAGAGAGGGGGTGGGAGCTCAGAGCACTGCTCCTGGCTCTTCCAGCCTCTTCCAGCCTCCTCCCCCTGCAGACAGAGACGCCATATATCGGCCGGCGTGAATACCCAGCCAATATACGGTTGTCTGAAACAGCCCTTAGGCTGCACATACTGGTAGTGTGCTGCATGGCCATTTACTTACCAATACAAGCCCCATGGCTGAATACTACATTGCAGTTTGTAGTCATATAATACAATATTGCTACATGTACAGATACTTATAAAGGATGGTCATGTGACTGCGTGCTCTAACGCGACGTATAAAATACTAGTTAAAATGAATGTAGTATATAAATTAAATTTACTGTTTACTCACAGCTGATTTTTAGACCAAATTCACATGGGCATACTTGCGTGCATAATATGCAGTGAATAGAACCCATTAAATTTAACTGGTTGGAATAGATGCGCGTATTTTGCGTGCACAATTCCGTTGCACAAAAAATACACTACATTGGCACAGGGAATTAGAACATATGGAACTAATTAGGCTAGTTAGCTATTTCAATGTACGGGACCGTGGCACTATCTGCTCGCGCAAAAAGTGCTATATACACTGATATATGCTGCCCCTCTGATGCATTGCTTTACAATGCCTCAGTGCACAGGAGGCGTATCTCCGCAGCATAAAAGCACCCGGACGGGCTCTCTCACGGCGGTGGCAGCTGCATAGACTCCTATGAAAGCCAATGACAGCTGCAGGAAAAGGGGGTAGAAGGGAGATTAGCAGCGTGACTGCTAAACTCTGTCCCCCTTATCTTCTCCTCTCCGCCCCTTGCCGCTGTTTGCAATAGGAAGGCCGGATGCAGCTAAGTCCCACCCCTGTCCCGCCGCTCCCATTGCAAACAGCGGCAAGGGTCGGAGAGGGGCGGGAGCTCAGCACACTAGCACCCATCCCGTTCCGCCTCCTCTCCTTGCAAAGAGGCGGCGAGGGGGAGGGAAAGGTAAGGGGAAGACAGCCCAACGACGTATACACCGCCCCGTGCATCATAGGGTGGTGTATATACACTCGTGTGAATAAGCTAACAAATCACACACTATTTCCTAGTCTATGTGAGGGGCCCCAGTAGTGTTTTCCCGGTGGTTTTTGCAGCTGATATGCTGTTAGCTGTATGTCAGTACAAATATATGAAGCATGCTACAAACAGTCCTTTCTTTGGTGGCATTTTCTTCCGGCCGAGCTCACATGACCGTAATTTCACTGTGTGATCCGCGGTGAATGGGGTTGAAGAAAGTTCATTGATTTTCATTGATCCATTCACACTTGCGTATGAAATGCGTAAAGAACGCAGCATGTTGTATTTTATCGCATATTACGCGCAATATAGCCCATTGTTGTCTATGGGCACGTAATCGAGTCTGTACATACGTAATTACATTGCGTCTGGGCAGCATTTATAAGCGCTGTTGAGAAGCAACAGAGCGGGAAATTTAAAAAAAACAGGAAGACTGCAAAATCGCTGCCATATGCAGTTATAGGTCAGCTCAGCGCCGGCACCACAGCGATAAAACGCTGCGTGACACACGCTTATGGTTACGTGAGTGTGGCCTCAGTTGCGCATTTTTTCACACGAGCGTATTTTTCATCAGTATTCCATCCATATTTTTCGGTCTGTAATTCAGAGCTAACGTTAATCTATGAATAAATCTGCACGTATTTTTATATGCTGCCTGCACTACTTTCATTCGTTTTGCAGATGTAATCTGCTTATTGAAGTCTATGGAGAGAGAAAGTCTATGTAGCAAAAAGACAATGGGGGAGAGGTAAAGGGACAGTACAGATGAGAATATATGGAATTTGTTGCTGTAGGCTTCTTTCACGTTGTGTCCATATATTACATTTATATCCAGTGCCAGTTTCCATCTACTTTGTAGGAATCTGCATGGGGACAAAACCCTGGACATTACCATGGTGTTTAATGTGTGAGGCTGGGACCTCGTTGGTCTCCGCTTCACTAGGTTTCTGTCCCTGTCATTATTTTCAGCTGGATAGAAAAGCATATTTTTCTTAACGAGGGCTGCATTCCCACGAACGTATATCGGCTCGGTTTTCACGCCGAACCGATATACGTCCTCCTCATCTGCAGGGGGTGGGGAGGATGGAAGAGCCAGGAGCAGGAACTGAGCTTCCGCCCCCTCTCTGCCTCCTCTCCGCCCCTCTGCACTATTTGCAATGAAAGGAGGCCGGACAGGGGTGGGGCTACTTCACGGAAAACTTAGCCCCGCCCCCGGCCCGCCTCTCCCCATTGCAAATAGTGCAGAAGGGCGGAGAGGAGGCAGAGAGGGGGGGGGAGCTCAGTTCCTGCTCCTGGCTCTTCCATCCTCCCCACCCCCTGCAGATGAGGAGGACGTATATCGGTTCGGCGTGAAAACCGAGCCGATATACGTTCGTCTGAATGCAGCCTAAGGTATACTAGATGCAGGTCATGGGTTAATGAGCATTGTCCTCTTATTAGTGAACCCCCAATAGACCTGCTAAAGGGACAATGCTGATATTGAAATGGCCGCTTGTTCTGTGGAAGCGGAGTCTTGCAGAGCTTTCTCAGAGTAGCTATATCAAGGTGACCTCTTTGATCATAAGAAAACTTTCCACGCAGATAAGATTTCATTGCCACCTCAGCCAATAACAGTGTGAAATCAGAGCTCATAGAATATACTGTGTACTGTGAGATGTAAGTAAACAGATTTACATGTTAATGGTTCATATAAACTTCACTACAACTATTATGTTATCATAGTATGTTATGCAGTAAGACTATGTCTGCCTACATAACTTGTTCTACACTACTACTTTTCATAAAAAATGAACCACTTATTCATAAGCTGTGATGTGAGAAGGAAGTAGATGTCACACAGCTGATATAACACACTGGAGATATACAACTCCACACTGGATTGCACAGTTCCAACAGTGGCCATAAGAATTAGACGAACATAGGCCAAATCCACCAATCTGATATCTAGTGTGCATTTAAAGTGTCCGGACTATTCACTGACAGCAGTGACAGCTATACGGGTTGTAAAGGTTGCAATTATGACTGGGCCCCTAAGCTAGCAAAGCCCATAGGCCCCTCTCACCACAGTGACCATCAGTGAATCATGCCTCCCCTTGCACTCCCGCATCTTGGTCTGGACAAACAGTTAGATCACAGATGATATCATCACTCCCACTGCCTGTCTGTGTCAGTTTATGTGACCACAAGCATAGCCCAACTCATCCTCATTCTTCTGCTCAATGCTCAGTATATGCGCTAAGCACTGGAAAGTTACTTTTAGGGGGGCTTTATTTCATTGAGGGGACTTTGAGCGGGTTTCATTACTTTGAGGGGGCACAGAGGGTTTTTCCATAACTTTGAAAAGGCAAAGAAAGCAATAAAAGCAATCAAAAAAGTTACATGCACCCCAAAATGATACCAATAAAAACTACAGCTTGTCATAGAAAAACGAGTCCTCACAGAGAGAAATAAAAAAGTTTTGGATCTGTGAATGCAGCAATGCAAAAAAAAAAGACAAAAAGAGTTTATATTGTTAAAGAAAAGTGTCACCCCCCTCCCCCCCCAAAAAATATAATTTTGATTTTGTTATAATCGTATCAAGCCGCAGTAAAAAGTTATCATGTAATTTATACTGCATAATGAACACAGTAAAAATAAATAAATCCATCATCCTGCCCTCCAAAAAATAATAAAGGTTATACAAAACATGACACGTGCCCCAAAATAGTACCAATAAAAATTATAGCTTGCTACGTAGCAAACAAGCCCTTTTTTATTTTTCAGCATAAAAAGCAGCATTATTATCACCAAAAGTGCCACTTACTTTGTGGAGTGTAATTAATATATGGGGCACAATAGATGGGGAAATTTTGCACAGATGTGGAAAACATAAGGGGGGTGCAGAGAAGCGAAGAGCCAAAGATGTCTATATGTCAAATTCTGCAGAGACAAGATGTGGTCAGGAGATATTGTCATGACAATCTGGGTTGGATGGAGGAGAAAAGGGAAAGTGAACAACTCCAGAGAGGATGTCACCTGTGTTACTAGATATAAAAATACTGTAAGCTGTTATACGGTCTGCAGAGCACCTGTGTAGTGCTGGTATCTATCACTATATTGTCACAGTATGGTGGTAATGTTGGTCTTTGCATAGTGTTTCAGTAACACTATGGTGGCATAGTTAATACTTGGGCATGGTCTAGCAGTATTATTTGGCCCTTATACAGTGTTATTACTGGTAACATTGATCTTGTAGTGGTCTTTATTCAGTAACAGTAACAGCATAGTGGTATTAGTTGTGGTGCTATTAAGTCAGCATGGTGTGGGGGTATTTAGCCATTAGATAGTTTTATTATTGATGATGTTGGTCTTGGTATAGTGGTTTTTATTCAGTAAAGTATGGGGTTGGTAATTTGTGATCATGGTGTGATTGTATTATTTAGCCCTTATTGCTTCTAGTGTTATTATTGGCAACGTTGGTCTTGGTATACTGGGTTTCATTCAGTGACAGTATGGAGGTAATGTCAGAGCTGATAATATTTTCACCTCATATATATACGCTATACAATATTATTTTGGGGTCTGGCTGGAAAGGACACACTTAGTGGCCTAGTTTTTTTTTATGATACCCAACTAGAACGGTATACCTACCTTGACTCTTACAAAGGACTGGTAAATGTCCATGCTTGGTAGGACATTCAATATTTTTCTACGAGGCATAGTCCTTTTTATTTAGAGACATTATGGACTTTTTATCCTGTTTTTCTACAATGGAATAATAAAGAAATGATTTTATTGGAGATGCTGGACTATGTTTCTCTTTTATGTGCTTTTTTAAATTTATCTCTCTGCTTCACACATGCAGTAGTGTGCCACTTGCCAATTACTGCGCAGCAAAACCGCATGAGCTTTACTACCGTGGTTTTCCGAAAATAAGACCATGTCTTATATTCATTTTTGCCCCAAAAGTGACACTAGGTCCTATTATACATTGCTCTCCGGAGCTCCAACACGCTTCTTGCAGTCCTTGGCCTCCCACAGAAGATCACCTCCTGGTTACGGGATTCCTAAATCCCACCACCAGGATGCGATGGCTCTGATTAGTTCTCGAGCACTGCTCAGCGAATCAATGCACTGCTCAATGAATCAATGCGATGGCTGTGATTGGTTCATCGAACGCTGCATTGATTGGCTGAGCAGCAGTCAAAGAGCCAATCACAGGCATCGCGTTGTGGAGGTGGGATTTATGAACTGGCTGAGCCACAGCATGAAACAGGGTCTTTGCTGTTGTTTTAAAACTAGCAGTAGGCCAGTTGTTGTCATAAGCTCACTGGGACAATGGGAGCTCTACAGTGCTCCTACGCTTCCTGATCAGGACCATGGCCCGGATGACCAGGAAGTATAAGAGCAGCGTGGTGTTCCTATTGAATTTAATGGCAATGAAGCTGGTGCTCCCCCTGCATCCTCTGACCACTAATGACTAAGGTTAGTCTGCAGCCAGTGCACTAGGCCAGACAATCAGCTGATGGACGGGGATCCAAAGAGGAAGAACCCTGTACACCAACCACTGATGATCTATTCAGGAGACTGGTCATCAATTAAAAAACCCGGAAAACCCCTTGAATCACTCACGTGAAAGTATTTCAGGTCCTTTCCATAGCTTTTATGTTCCCATAATACAGATACACAGTGGATGCAAAGGGTGAAATCCGCACTGAAAATCCACAGCACAAATTAACATGTTGCTGAATTGAAATTTGAAACATAGGTTAGTTTATGTGGGAATTTATTGCAGAATTTGTCCACAGTGCATGGATGAGATTTTGAAGATTGAATCCATTTTGCCCATGCAGCATGCAAGGCATTCTTCACAATGATGCCAGGTTATTAGGGGCACCCTTTGTCAGTCTTCAGCTATTGAACCCCAGTCGGCACAACATATGCTGCATGGTAATTGTGGAAATTTGCCTTAACTTCTCTTCTGTTGTACTGCTGGGTCAGTTTTGGATCATTGTCTTGCTGTAATATGACCAATTAGATGTAGACCAGAGGCTATTGCATGGTGTATCAAAATGCTATAGTAGTTTTTTTCGCCCAGTTTGCCAGTCACCTTGTGCAAGTTGCCAACTCTGTATCAAGCAAAAGAGCCATCATGTTTTCACCTCCACGTTTGACAGTTGGTGTCACACACTCAGGAACGATCCAATCATCTAATCAATGGCGTACAAAAGCCCTGCATGGTGTACTAAAGATGTCACATTTTAATTAATCAGTCTATAAGACCTTCTTCCACTCATCAGTGGTCAACTGGAGGTTCCTGCCTGGCTTGTTCAGACGAGTTCTGTGGGAACCGATGGGTTCCTATAGAATCGTTCACATGAACGATTGTTAGATGTGCTGAATTAGTGCATCTAACACAGATAGGACATGTGAGTGCAAAATCGCATGTCAGCTCCGATGCACACAAAGATAGGACCTGTCCTATCTTTGCTGCATGCTTGCCATACACTCCTATGCGAGCTGCAAAGTACGCATCTTGGATAGTGTGAACGGGCTACTTCAAAGTAGTTTGAATGAACCCGCTCACACAATCTTTAGAACAGTATAGCTGCAAGCTTTGCATGCGGCTATACTGCGGGGGCGGACAGCGCTCGTGTGAAAGAGCCCTAATTTTGCAATCCTAGCAGTGGCATTCTTACTGATACTCTACCTGTGAGGCCTCTTTTACACGAGGTACAAAATCGCATGATTGTGTAGTGATGCAACAAAACACGTGTATGTGAAGTTCATGGTTTCGAATGGGCTCTTTCACAGGAAATGTTTTGTAGCCTGAAAGAACCCATTGGGAGCCATGAGCTTCACATACATGCGTTTTTGTAGCCCGTGTGAAAAAGGCCATAAACCTGCAGATAGAGGTCTTCTCTTCACAGCTGAAATGGGAACTTCTTTATTACTTGCTGCATTAAGCTGTGCTTGAGGATTTTGCGCTGGGAGGCACTGATCACACAAGCTGTTGACTCTCTAAGACTTGTCATCTGATTTTGTATTGGCCTTTGGGCTATCAGACCTCTTCCTGTCAGAATTCTCTCCAGTTTCCAAGTGTCATTTGATGATATAGAAAACTGTACTGACCGCCACTTTGGTTTTCTTGGCAATTTCTCTCTAGGAAAGATCTACACTGCTAAGGGTTATAATTGTCTGTCTTCTTTGGTTAATTACTAGAGATGAGCGAGCACGCTCGGTAAAGGCAGATACTCGAGCAAGCATTGCGCTTCTCGAGTAACTGCATACTCGTCCAAGCAAATGCAGGGGGCGGCAGGGGGGAGCGGAGGGGAGTGGGGGGGGGGGGGGGTAAGAGAGATCTCTCTCTCCCCCCGAATTTGCTCAGACGAGTATGTAGATGTTAGAGAAGAGCGATGCTCGCTCAAGTATCTGCCTTTACCGAGCGTGCTCGCTCATCTCTATTAATTACCCATTTCTTGCCATTATGATAGCAATGTGCTTTATCCTAACGAGCAAAACTGTCCAAATCCTGCCCTAGAGGGTTTTGTGTGTTCCAACACTGCTTATATAGAATCAGAGGGTTTGAAAGTAATCTACAAAAGTCACCTGTTAGAAAAGTTTGTATCCAATTTGAAACCATAATTTGCCTTCTGTATTGCAGAACAGCTATGCTTGATGTGTTCCCTGAAAAAGTCCTTTGGTTAAAATCATAAATTAAGACTATTGTTGCATTTCAGGTTAAAATGTCATCATATTTTTATGTTTTTACCTCAATTTTGAACCTTTGAACCATTTCACGTTATTTGCTGGACTTGATCCGTGTTAACCCTTTCCAATCCAATGTCTGCTGTCTAAAGACATTTTGCTTGAAGGCTGTACAGCTCCAATGTTGGAAGACATCCGGCAGTGTATTCTTACTGTAGATTAATGGCTGCTCTGTTGTCTGGGGCCTCCCCAGCATTTCCCATTACGCAGTACTGGCTCTAGCCAGCAGATGGCCCCATTGTATAATGGCAGAAAAAGAAAGCCCCCTAGAAAACCCTGAATCCAAACTTTGATTGCAAAGGGTTAATGTCAAAAACAATTGAAAAAAATGAGATGTTCTAAAATTTACAACTGGTAGTGTATATTTGTCCTTTTAGGATGCTATCAATACATGTGGTTTGGACATAACAGCCCCATTCAGATTTACAGGTTAATTGAAACTTTTTCTGAAACAAATATGCTGCACATTAAATTTACCTTGATAAGTTTACTCATATTGTTTGAATGAGGTGCTATAGATTTCAAATCTGTACCACATATCAGTTTTCATTGAATTTGCCACTACATGTGGATGAGATTTCTTTAAATCCACCTTGCTTGTACTGTATGCTGTGCATTTGCATGCGCAAATCTGTGGTGGTAGCTTTTTTGACTACCTCATGCACACTGTGCATTAGTAGATATAGTTAAGGTCCATTTACACACACAGATATCTTTCAAAAGACTGAAAGATCAGCGACCATTTTGCATAAAAGTACTAATAGGCACTAATTGCTATTAGTACTCATCAGCTTTATTTGTATGCAAATGATCTTCTGGGAGCTGTTACAGAACTCAGCAGGAGGTCTGAGCTCTGTAATTAGCTCCATTGTGCAGGCTCCCCTTGGAGAATTCAGCACCAGGGACAGCAGACAGGGCATTAGGTCCTGCTAATCAGTTCGCCAGGGAGGGTGAGAACTGAGAACAGCTGTAACAATGTTATCAGCTGTTATCAGATCTCTGCTGGCAGAACACAGCATATGGTCCTGCTTATCAGCTGTTCTGCTGAAGGAGGGTTTTCAAGCAGAGCTGAAAACCGTCGTTCAGCAGAAAACTGAAAGATGGGCACATTTAGACACAAAGATTGTCGCTCAAAAGACGGCTTTTGAGCGAATTTTGAGCGATAATCGTTGTATTTAAATACGGTTTTGGTGTTAGACACTACACCTGCTTTGATTGACCCGTGCTGTTCACATGAGCAGTGCTGACCAGTCAGAGCAGCATGTACTGTCTAAAACCAGTGTTTCTCAACTCCAGTCCTCAGGGACCCCCACAGGTCATGTTTTCAGGATCTCCTATAGTAAGAACACCTGTGGCAATGTCTAAGGCACCGACCATAATTACATCACCTGTGCAATACTGAGGAAATCCAGAGCACATGACCTGTTGGGGGTCCCTGAGGACTGTCTTAGACTACCGATACATACTAATAACACAGTGTGCATCAGGTTGTCAGAGAAGCTGTTCTGCCATCTTTGTCCAAGACCAGAAGGTCGCTTTAAACCCAACTACTATAAGGAACATTTAACAAGCATTGTTCTTGCACATGCCAAGCGCTGTCCTACTAATGACCCTACACATCCCAATTGGCAATTTTAACATCTTCAAATTACAATAGAGGTGAAGGAAATGAGATAGTTTGTGGCATGACTATGCCCCTGCAGACATCATACTTTTTTACTATGGATTATAATGATGCTGCAGAGAAGCAGTTAAGAGCCGCAAAACATTCAGATGAGATGTAAAGCACAAAATGTGCCATAGATTGGATTATGAGGTTTTGGTCCTGTTGCCAAGTCAATACGCTTCTACAACCGGAATCAAACTGTTACAGGAACACATAATTAGTTACAATGTAGGTATAGCGGGGCAGTTTTATGAAACTGCATAACAGAAAAACTGCCTGCAGCAACCAATCACAGCGCAGCTTTCATTTTATCAGCACAGAATGCAAAATTAAGTCTGGGCTCCGATTGGTTAGTAGGGGCAAATAAGACAGCAAAGGCAAATAAAGTACATTTAGAAGAGTCATTACTGTTTTGTTATTTGCTGTGATTTTCATAACTGGATTAACCCGATGTTCGCTACGTGAACGTAAAATGTTTCATAAGTGGTGGTTGTGAACTTCTAAATCTGCTTGGTTAGGTGATTATTTAGAGCGTCACTTTATTTAGAGCGCATTTAGAGCAGATATCTAATATAAAAAAAACCTACGGGTCTCTCTCTCTGTCTTTTTCTCTGTTTGTCTGTGTCTGTCTCGTTGTCTGTCTCTCTATCTGTCTTGCTCTGTCTCTCTATCTGTCTTTCGTTGTCTGTCTCTCCCTGTCTTGGTATCGCTCTCTCTTTCTGTCCCTATTCTATATCTCTCTCTGTCTTGTTTCTCTCTATTGCTATCTCTGTCTATCGCTCTCTGTGTTTCTCTCTCTCTCTATTATTCTCTCTTTCTGTCTGTCTCTCTATTGCTCTCTTTCTGTTTCTCTATCACTCTCCCTCTGTCTTTTTCTCTATTCATCTGTCTCTCTGTCTTTCTATCACTCTTGGTTGGGCAGTGTATGGTGCAGCTGAGTATGCTGTGTTGCTTAGCAACGCTTCACTCATTCCAGCGCATGCCTGAAGCACAGCAGCGCCACCCATAGACTTAACATTGTAACATGCACCCCGCCTGACAGCTCCCTGAATGCATTAAACTGACATTTGATGATTTTACGGCATCGGTGAGCATCTGTGCCATCTAATGACACCAACATCATACACCAAAGTTAGGGCAAAGGGGTCAAAGTGTGGTGCAAGAAAAAGCATGTAGGCTTATTTATATTAGATGACACAAAACAAAGGCAGGTATGTAATAGCTAATCCAGTTTTGCATTGATTATAAAAATGGTGGCAAAATCCACTACGAAAATGAGTCATGTTAATGTACCACATTTAGATGCCAACATGGGAGTTACAGTGATCCCTCATCTATCACGGGGTTTACTTTTCAAAGACCCCTGCGATACATGAAAATTATTCCAAGTTCTGTAAGCCTTGCAAAAAGAAGGATTTCGGTTGTGCCTCAAACCAGTCATCCGTAGCAGCCATGGCATCAGAAATGGTATCAAATTTGCTACCTTTGAGGTATTTCTTCAGGTTTGGAAAAAGATGATAGTCGGAGGGTGCTAGATCTGGTGAATAAGGTGGGTGGTCAACCAGCTGGAAGCCTAGCTCCACCAGTTTTGCCGTGGTCGCTTGTGCAGTGTGAGTGGAGGCGTTGTCTCGTAGGAACAAGATTCCTTTGGACAACTTGCCGCACCTTTTGGCCTTCAGAGCTGCCTTCAATTAGTCCAAAAGTTCAATGTAATACCTTGCATTGATGGTGGAACCATTTTGAAGGTAGTCCACTAGCAGCACACCCTCCTCATCCCAGAACACAGACGCCATCACCTCGGTGGCTGATGTTTGCACCCTGAACTTCTTTGGGCGAGGAGAACCACTGTGCCTCCACTCTTTTGACTGCTCCTTGGTTTCAAGGTCACATAAATAAATCCAGGTCTCATCCATAGTGACCAGTCGATCCAGGAAGTTCTTATCAGTCCGGAAACGCTGACAAATGGACCAGGAAGTTTTCACTCGCATGCTTTTCTGATCTGTTGTCAAACATTTGGGGACCCACTTTGCAGATCGCTTCTTCATGTTCAAATGTTCATGGATAATGACACAAACACGTTCACGAGAAATCCCCATGATGTCTGCTATTCCTTTAGCTGACATTAGCCGATTCTCCAGTATGAGGTTGTGCACAGCATCAACGATCTCCGGAACAACAACCTCTCTCGGTCGTCCAGGACGTTCCCCATCCTTGGTGCTGAAGTGGCCCATTTTAAATTTGGCAACCCAGTTCTAAACTGTAGAATATGAAGGGCATTGATCCCCCAATGTCTGCGACATATCACCATGAATATCCTCGCGGACTTTCCTTGCAGAAACAAGAATTGTATCACTCCCCTGCTCTCATTTGCTGTGAATATCGCCTTAGATTCCATTTTGTTTTCCCGCGTGCCTAGATCACTGTTGCCATAAGCTACAAACACAACATTTTGAAAACATATATTAGAGACATAAGGCTTTCATGTGATGCAACATTTGTTACCATAGAAACAAAAAAAGAACACAAAGCCAAAGACTTATCAGCACCCCCTCATAGTGGCGTTATATTTACATAAATCACACTGCTGGATGAACTGCCTAACAATCGAAAAAGTGAACAAACAGAACGATACTACGATCAGTGTGCCAATCAGCGCCCAGGATACAGAACACATTCCATCAGCCAATAGTGTGCCATGTACAATCTCACATTGGCAAGCGCTAGTGGCGTACTGTATTTCCTGTATGCAGCCGCAATCATTGAACGGCGATATAGCGAGGGATCACTGTATATTACTGCAACTGTTCTAAAGGCCCAAATGCTATGGGGGTTACCCAGGTTCACAAATGTTGCTCCTTTCAGGTACGTTAACACGTTGTATTAGTCAGCTCGACAGGAAAGGTCAAGGTGGTGTTCGGCTCAGCATACAGCCTTCCTTAGACCTCGGGCTGCACACAACCCATCTTCATTACAATCCAGCACACGTTTCTCACAGGCTGGACAGAGAGCAGACATTTTTAAAAGACTTTTAAGAAACAGTGCCATTCTTGTCCATGGGCTGTGTTTGGTATTGCACCTCTGACTCTTGTGGCTGGTATCTTGTTTCCACCTCCCCCTAAGGGTTTTTTTTGAGTGCTGCTGTACCCTTTCTCTTTTTGGTATTGCAGCTCAGTCCTGTTCTTGTAGAGGGACTATTCCAAGCAGAGTCTATGGTCAGTGCCAGAACACACTGGGGTCAGAGCCGAAGCTGATGCTCTGACCCATGTAATAGCAGGCGCAGCTCCCACTGATTTTAATAAGAGCTGCTTCTGCAATTACAAGTGCCAGCCACTATACAGGGTTCAGAGCAGTGGTTTCTGCCCTGCCCCAATGTATCCTTGCACGAAAGGCGTCAACTGCCTGGAAAACCCCTTCAACTTTGTAACAGAGTACTTCAGTCCAAAATGAAGAGATACTTTTTAGTGATTTTGCCCATGTGCTGGTATAACAGTCCTATTGTTTCTTATTTTGTGGGGCTACCAAAATATTTTTGGATTTTTTTTGTTGTTTAAATATCTTCTTTAGAGAGATCGTGTATATGTATGTGTGTATATATATATATATATATATATATATATATATATATATATACACATACACACAGTGACAATTTGGAAATGTCAGCTCAATGGAATCACCATCTTTCTGGTAAGACAGTTGGCACACACATGAAATATACTCAAAGACACAAGATTCTGGCTTAAAACTGGTCTATGCCAGCTTTTATTCACTTCACAATGACAGAACGCATCAACAATAAAATAAACCTTGGCCATCTGGCCACTTACTAAACATTAGCATCCTCTCTATCAGACACTGGTTCTACCATCTGGTAGACTCAAACATAGCACAGTGTGTTGTTACCCTTTTAGTGCTGCACAGCTCCTGCACCTCATTAACACCAACACAGGGAAACAGTCTTTAGGGCTCAGTCAGACGGGTGTTTTTTTGCTGCGCATGGTTTTTGCCTTTGCGATTCGCATCTATATAGAACCAATGCTTTTAAATGGTAGCGGTCACATGTCCGATTTTTACATGAGCATAAAATTCGCACCCATAGAACATATGGGTGTTAACGGACGTGGTCACATGATTTTTTTTAAAAGTGCGAATAAACGCATGTAAAAAAAAAAAAAATGCCCATCTGAGTGAGCCCTTAATCTGGCTCCATAGTGGCATAAACCTGCCACTAACTTCATATAATACAGGGTGGGCCCCAGAAAATTATTCCAGTACTACACGCCTATGAAAGCCGTTGAAAAGAAAATCTGACTTTCTTGCCCATAGTAACCAATCACAGTCCAGCTTTCATTTTACCTCAGCAGTATAAGACATGAAAGCTGAGCTGTGATTGGTAGCTATTAGAGATGAGCGAACGTACTCGTAATGAGTACTTACGCACCCGAGTACCGCCATTTTCGAGTACTTCAGTATTCGGGGGGCGCCGGGGGGGCGGGGAGAGGCGCGGCGGTGCGGGGGGTAGCAGCGGGGAACAGGGGGGAGCCCTCTCTCTCTCCCTCTCCCCCCCACTCCCCGCTGCAACCCCCCGCGCCGCCACGGCGCCCCCCGAATTTTTTCGCCCGAGTACGGAAGTACTCGAAAATCGCGGTATTCGGGCGAAAAAGGGGCGGGGCCGAGCACGTTCGCTCATCTCTAGTAGCTATGATTTTCTTTTAGACAACTTTCATAAGAGTGTGGTGCTGGACTACTTTTCTGTGGCCCACCCTGTAGATGCTATGGTGATGATAAGTGAGTGTGAGGCATAGCATGTAGTTACATAATGCATACAAGAGGGCAGAGTTGTTTTGATAACAAACCACAGTACATCAGGCTAAGATGTGTATATGTATGTATATTATATTATATTATTTACCTCGTTTTTACGTTGGTTTGGTTTGTTTTTTAATTTGAAGTCAGTGGCAAAAAACAATTCTGCAAAAATAGCAGCGCTTGTGTTAGTGTGCCATGTGGCCATCTTTTACCAGTACAAGCCACATAGTCAAATACTACAATTGCAGTTTGTCGTCATGTGATACAATATCGCTATATGTACAGATACCCCTAAAGAATGGTCATGTGGCCGTGTGCTCTAAAGTCAGGTATACCAAATGAATATGTATGGTCTCAAATGAACAGGGTGGCTACGATAACAGTTTTAGTTGGCATGGGCTATGTGTGTGGTTTTTGTCTTTCCATTTTGTTTTTTTTCTCCTACATAATATTCCCCTGAAGAGGTTATAAAAGACATCAGGGGAGGGGGGCATTCACACTTTTTTCATTTTGTAGTTATCCATTTTTACTGGATTATCCACAGGAGCCCCAGTTACAGGGTAAACCAGCCGCCATTGTGACATTAGACCAGCTTATTCATGCCATGAGCCCTTATCAATCATATCATTGCCAGGTCCACTGCCTCATACACCACATAGCATTCATTGAGTTCTATATAGAGTAGCAAGGAGAAGATGTAAATATTTATAAACTTCTTTTATCTTCTCCTCTGGGTCCCAGGCTTTCTCTGACAGCTGGGCATCCAACCAGCTCCTGCTAAACTGTAGGAATGGGAACTTTAAACCTACATTGTACATTTGGAATAGTGTGGGTTTAAAGCCCAAGAACACTCTTACAAATGGTTAAATAGAAATGAGCTGCAATAAGGGCCCATGCAGATGGGCGTATACGAGTTGTACCAAAAATTCATCTGTGTGCTGTCCGTGGGGTGGGAGCAATGGACATTGCATGTGCAACTCTTGGCCGTATTGCATACCAGAATAGAACACGTAGCGATTTTATTTAATGGTCTATGTGAAAAAGCGCTCATGTGATTAGCATAATTGGCCACAATAAGTCTGTCCACTGTCCGAGTAATGTATGGATGGGATATATGCCCAACTGAATGGGCCCTTACAGACCGTGTGACTCTTGTCCATGAACTGTTTGCTGTTTCTTCCAATCTTCTACAACTTCTTTAGGCTTTATCTCCTATAGCTATGAATTATCTACAGGTCTTCATCCGAATACACTACAAAGTTTAGTTTTGGAATATGTCATTAAGGCTGCATTGACACAAAACGTATATCAGCTCAGTTTTCACACCGAGCCGATATACGTCGTCCTCATCTGCAGGAGGGGGGGGGGGGGAGGGGGGGGGGGGAGATGGAACTGAGCTCCCGCCCCCTCTCTGCCTCCTCTCCACCCCTCTGCACTATTTGCAATGGGGAGAGGTGCGACGGGGCTAATTCTCGGAACTTAGCCCCGCCCCGTCTCCTTTCATTGCAAATAGTGCAGAGGGGCGGAGAGGAGGCAGAGGGGGCGGGAGCTCAGTTCCTGCTCCTGGCTCTTCCATCCTCCCCCCCCTGCAGATGAGGACGACGTATATCGGCTCGGCGTGAAAACCGAGCCGATATACGTTCGTGGGAATGCAGCCTAAGGGCAGCAAAGTAAAAATGTCACACATGTAACATACACTTGGGTCCTGCCACATGAGAAGGAGCTCTCATGCAATGCACTTGTTTTCTCCACTAACTTATTTACGATGCAGTATGTTGGTATTGATACAGATCCTGTTGAAAGCATCATAACATGTGTTTCTGATTCATCACAGGGAAACCATCAGTTTTCAATCCAATACTATCACAAAGACCAGAGTGTCAATCAGTGGACCAAGCCCAAAGATGGATCCATAGGGTTTGGTACAATGAAGAAAGAAAAGATAATATTGGGAGGTGTCTCTACAATCCTGGACTGGATCCCAATATTTCCATTGCCCCTTTAAAAAAAAAAATGTACTTACAGTATTCTTCTTCTAGTGGAGAGGGTAGGTTTGCAATTAAATTCCAAGTTTTAGATAGGGATTAGCACAGAGAAGTTGTCTTCTGCAAGTTAGTATCTCTGCTCCATGTATGGGGAAATCACCCTTATGTGAAAGATGCATGAGCCAACACTGAAGATACTTTCACACACAATGAAGTATTCCACAAGGCACTGCAGAATATGTTGCTGTCAAAATTCAACAGTTCAGTGTCAAAATCTGCATTTAAACAAGACGCCACAGAATATACGGTCATGTGGGAAAATCTGCTCTAAAATTTGCATGTCTAAATGCTGATTTTTAGGCGAAATTGCTGGAAGAAATTTTAAATCTGCCTCAAAATCCACATCAGACATGCAGATTCTGGAGCAGATTTTTCTGCAAGGCTGTACATACTGCAGGGTCTTGCAGAATATTCCGGTGTGTGTGTGAAAGCACCTTTAGGCTGCCTTCACACAGGCAGTAAATGCTGTGTAAATTCTGCAGTATTCACAGTGCGAGTCATGTGGAGATTTCAGAAATCTCCGTCACATGGTATGAAAATTTTGCATGTCGAATCTGCAGAGTTCCGCAAAATTAGGCCAAAGTCGCCCCATTTAGGCAAGAATTTAGCTACCTTGGGTTTTCTGCTGGTGGAATACCCACAGCGATTCCGCCACGTGGCAAGGCATCCTTAGGGGGTCTTCACAAGGGACGTAAATGCTGTGGAATGCCTGCAACTGAATTTGCTATGGAAAATCTGCAGCATTTTCACATACAATATAGGAGGATGGGATTTTAATAATCTGATCCACATGGAGCAGAAAAAGTTTGCTCAGAATCTGCAGTGTACTTGGGATATGCTGCAAATTCTAAATCTGTTAATTTATGCAGATTTCAACGTGTAAAGCACAAAGGTTAAACCTGTGACAAATCCACAGCAAAATCTGCAGCATAAGTGTGGATTTGCTGCAGAATATCTGAAGAGAATGCACATTGGTAGATCTGAAAAGGTGCAGATTGTGCCGTCGGTTTTGATGTGGATTAGCTGCGGCTTTCAATCTTTGCATTTCAAATGTCAAACTGCAGTATAAACGGACATGCTGTGAATTTAGGATCCACCACATATTACAAATACGCAGCGGATTCTGCTTGGAATTTTTCCCTCTATATGGATGATATTTTTGTAAATCCCACACTAAAATTGTTGCAGATTTTCCGCAGCAAATTCCACTGCGGAAAACTCGTATGTGAAGGCACCCTTAGGGTATGATAACACATCGTGGAAAAATTCGGAACTATATTCCACACTCCAATTTTGATGCAGATTTTGACCGTGGAATTCATTCATTACCATGTTGCGATGAAAGAATTCCATGGTGAACATCCAAGACCTTTAAGCAAAAAATAGAGCATGCTGTGGATTTCGAAATCCACAGCAATACTTGATTGCACTGCAGATTCTTTTCACTGTTTGCTGAACCCCGTTCTCTTACTGTATATTGCTGCGAGACTTCGCAGAATTGCCGTGTGATCTCACCCTTACACAAAAAGCAAATCCTTCATACAAAATACTACTGAATAACTACCAAGGACCGATTCCTTTTAGCTATCCCCCTTTCACCCCCAGTGAATAATGCCCAAGCCTCCATGTATCTGACAGGCTGTAGTGTAACCAATGTGTATATTGGATAGAAATTGATATGCACAATACTGCTTCTTAATGCTGCCTGTAAAGGATATTTTAGGCTTCACTCTTGGCCAGTATAGGTTTTACGCTGCAATAAGAAAAATAAGTTGCTTTATTTGTGTTAGTTATCATCTTTGTAATATTAACAACTCTCGAGAATGAAAAAAAATGTATAATGTCTTCAAAGCACTAAAATAATCAAGTCCTTGTGTCTTTCTTGAAGTTTTCATTTTTATATACAAAATTGCACCTTTACACAAGTCTCTCAAATGACATAATCGAATTTCCCAGACCCATCAGTCAGTTATTCATAGGATAACTTGTATCAAAAGCAATTTAATAAAAGCACTCGTAAGCATTTTATTCCTATCCATGATTGCAGACATTTACAAAAACCAGAACAACATTTCAGTTTACCTTAAAAAATAACTTATTAAGCAGTGATATACACAGCACAAAATAGTTCAGGGAGAAAATGCGACAATTTATAATTCAAAAATGTAAACGTGGAAACAAAAAAAAAAGATGGAACAGAAGTCTCTATGTCTCGCTACTTAAGATGGCATGTGATAATATCCTTTTACAATGTCCTGTGGGAATATATATATATTTATATATATTTATATATATGTACAGATGATAAATTGCAGTTCTGTTTAGGGCAAATTTTTACATATGCCGCTCTTTACAGTCGCTTGAGTTTACGCTTGGACCCGCTTCTTCACAAACAGGGTAAATGGCAAGATATAGAAAGAAAAAAGGTTTCATGTGATGGGGACCAGGATCCTTAAGTTAAATGGCATGGTGATGAATGGTTCTCCTCAAGGGCAGATCTGTGAAGAGGGCTAACTCACTGCAGTCTTCATGACGAGACACGTTGATGAATCACACACTCATTGTCATGCTAGGAGAATACTGTAGAGAGATCAAGAGTTAGCAATGTGGACTTATTTTACATAGGGCAATATACACTGTGATGGACTCTAAGCAGGGGCGGTGCCTACAGAGCCTCCTTCCTGGAGGAGCATCTTCTCGTCAGTTTATTTCTCTCTTCCCGAGAGGTTTCTGCTTCTTCTGCAGAGACAAGCGGGAAGTTCTTGTTCGAGATCAGATCATCATAAGTAGTAATTGACCCAAGACCAGAAGTTGAGCTATTATTACAGTGATAAAGCAAAAAAAAGGAAAACTGGTCCGGCACTGAAATAAAATCCGAGTTATTTATTGAATGAGTCAAAGACTGTATTTTATTCCAGTGCTGGACTATTTTGCCTTTTTGTTACATCACCACACTCAAGTTATCAAAGCATTGTTGTATTAGGATACTGGACACTGTTAAAGGGGTTGTCCCGCGGCAGCAAGTGGGTCTATACACTTCTGTATGGCCATATTAATGCACTTTGTAATGTACATTGTGCATTAATTATGAGCCATATAGAAGTTATAAAATGTTTTTCACTTACCTGTTCCGTTGCTGGCGTCCTCGTCTCCATGGTTGCCGTCTAATTTTCGCCATCTAATGGCCAAATTAGACGCGCTTGCGCAGTCCGGGTCTTCTGCTTTCTCAATGGGGCTCCGTGTAGCTCCGCCCCGTCACGTGCCGATTCCAGCCAATCAGGAGGCTGGAATCGGCAATGGACCGCACAGAAGCCCTGCGGTCCACCGAGGGAGAGGATCCCGGCGGCCATCTTCACCGGGTAAGTAAGAAGTCACCGGAGCGCGGGGATTCAGGTAAGCGCTGTCCGGTGTTCTTTTTTAACCCCTGCATCGGGGTTGTCTCGCGCCGAACGGGGGGAGGGGGGGAGGGGTTGAAGAAAAAAAAAAAACCCGTTTCGGCGCGGGACAAGCCCTTTAATATATGGGATAAGCACAAGTTTACCTTTGTTACCTTTTACAGTGGTATTTGGTCTCGGGCAACTTCCACAACTTGTCTCTGCAGCAGAGAGTGTCTTTTTACCTCCAGGAATTGGACAATTAGAAAATATTGACCATTTCCACAGTGATGAAAGACTTTCAAAACAGGAAAAGAATTCAGAAATCTATAGTTAAAGTGAACCTCTAGTCTCGGGATAAAATTCTGTCCCTGAACCACCATTGGTGGTGTAAGCTACCAATGCACTATATCTACTCTCTGACTGGCCAGAGCTGCTCACATGATCAGCAGTGGGCAATCAGAGTACATTAGTTAATTAGAAAATTGCTGCAGCCATCTTGGAATGACCAAAAAGAAGGTCAAGAACTAGATCAGAGGAGCGTCAGAGAAGAACAAATGTAGGTAATATACAGTCTTCCACCTCCTGGTGCTAGTCATAATTTGTTCAGAAGCCGGAGGGTAGCTTTAACACAAATAAGATCTGCCGTTATTCTTAACGCAGCAGAGGATTAAAATCCATGAATATTTGTGATTTTTCTATAAAATGCCATCTAAATGGTACGCTAGAATAAACAGGACATAAGACACTTACACTCTCGCTCTGAAAGGGGTTTAAGAAGTTTCCACCCATTTCTCCGTCATCTCGTGGTGTGCCTGGCTGGTTACTCAGGCTCATGTTGTTCGGAGAGTTCTGCGAGTGGGATTGAGATACAAACGTTAAGCAAGACAGTGCATCCATATATAGGCATTTGTGTGCTACAGGAAAGGAAACAAGTCAATTTAAGAATAATTAATCACTTATATTAGCCCATAGAAGTACAGGGCAAAGCTCTTGCCAGGAAACCCAAATATTACTCAATAACCTTTTAATTTTTGTATAGTTCCCTAAGAAATTGACCTGGACGAAGATAGGAGCAGATTTATGAAAACAGCGTTTAATTAAGTGCCCATAGAGCACTTTTCAGTTTTCAAACTGGAACCATCACACCTCTCAGTGAAGTGGACGGTATCCTTGACGTTGAGACGTGACCACCAAACAGTTGTGTGACCCAGTTGAACAGCATGCATTTATTTTTCATGAATTCTGGCCAATGGGTTCATTCGAACAATGTCAAAGGGCATTTCAGAAAAAGTATGATGAAGGAAGTGCAGTGACAAAATCCTGTATTCACAAACTGGTAAAAAATCTGAGACACCCAGAAGTGTTTTGGTTCAACACACAGGAGGCAGGAAGGATCGATTGCTGGCATCGTCACTAAAATCCTTAGGGTATGTCCAAAGGGAAAGGATTTGCTGTGAACATTCCGCCGCATGAAATCTGCATCAAAAACCGTGCCATTTGGTGTGGGTTTGGCATGGAAGTTGGTGCAGAATTTCCCCCTCATTTGAAGAGGTGGATTCCTCACCAAAAATCTGCAGTTATAACTGACCCGCCGTTCCGCACTGCACGTCTATTTTCACAGCGGATTTTTTTTTTCTTCAGCGTGCAGAACAGATTCTTAAAATCTCATCTACTTTGCCAATACTGTATATGTCACAGATTTTCTATGCGGAGGGTCTGCATGGGAAATCCGTGGCAAATCCGCACCATATGAATATAGTTTCTTGAAAAAGTCTGCAATAGCATAACATTATTTATTCCACGTCAAAGAGCTGCTAAAACGCGAAACTGCAATCCTATCATATTCTTTTCATAGTCCAGAGGGGCTTCCAGTGGATTTGGAGAAATGTGTACGATACGGTTTATGTTTGAGGCTCTCAAAGACACAGTATGGCAGGAGGTTGCTGCCATTATCGAGGTCACATCAGCAGATGTCTTC
This sequence comes from Eleutherodactylus coqui, assembly GCF_035609145.1. Taxonomy (NCBI): domain Eukaryota; kingdom Metazoa; phylum Chordata; class Amphibia; order Anura; family Eleutherodactylidae; genus Eleutherodactylus; species Eleutherodactylus coqui. Next base: position 98,533,273 of record NC_089841.1, read on the forward strand.
CAATATACAGACTGGCATACAAAAGTGCTTGGATGCCGAGGGGCCATTCTCAGCAGATGCTCTAGGCAGACCTCGTTTTGTAACATACAACGTAAATGCAGATCAATTTTCATAAGGAACCAGACAAAAAATAAAAACTAACTGAGGACTGTTCGGGTTTCCTAGCGGGAGAATCACCTTGTAGAATATTCGCCAATAAAGTGGATCTGTCTATCACAGCATACACCATAAATGTCTGGTAGATGTGGATTCCAAAGTTGGGAACCTAACCTATCAGACAAATGGAGGAACCCTCGATACCTGTTGCTCCACTCAAGGTGGCCAAAAACTGCTGCATTCAAATGGAGAATGTGTGGAGAGTTGTCTACACATACGTATACACAGCACTTTACTTTCAAGTCTACGGGAATTAGGAAACAGCAGTGCAAAACTTGGTTTATATTTAATTATTGGCCATTCCGAAAATAATAATAAAAATTATAATGTGGTGGCTTCCCTGCAGAGAAATCTCAGATAACCACTGGCTCTCCAGGAAGGACGTTGCCATACATCATAGCCTCAACGACTAGTGTAGCGGTGTCATGGGGTATTGGGGTTAACAGCATGCCTTACTCTATAGGTCTTGAGTTGAAAAGATGTAATAACTATAATAGATGTCTAATAACACAATGTCACACAGGCCTTGTAGCATAACAATACAGTACAGTAAAGGGCGATTCAAAGCTAGGGCAATGTAGTATATCTTCCGAACAATAAAGAGATACAAGTAGGAAACTTTGTAGAACACCTAGTTGAGTGGAGGAAAACTTTTTGACACTATGGTGGTGCCTGTTGACAAGCTTGGTAGCAGCAATTTTGGACTGAGCCCAAGAAACGTTAATGAAAAAAGGTCATAGGATACAGGATTTAAGAATTTCATCACTTACCTTGGAAATACTGTCCATGTCCCCTGAGCCTAAAAAAAACAAAGCAATAATTAGTGATTCCTATGTACTGACCCAAGGTAGAGCGTACAAAGTAACAGTGGCAGTCAACAATACTGCACATGGTAAGAATTTTCATTCTTCATCCATTCCTACAGTCATTTGTAAGTAGCTTAGTAGTCGTCATTCTCAGAGTCAATGGTACTTAATAATTATGCACCCAAGCATACAGGTCACAAGGTTGGCATCATTAGAGTGATGTGGATTTATGTGGTGTTAAGAGAAAAGCCAAGGATTAATACAATAGACTCATCCTTGAGCTGCAACAGAATCCAGCTGAGGATATGCTGAAATCATACAAAGTACAGTTTAACGTTATCCTGGACTTGGATGTCAGATCTGTGGAGGTCCAACTCCTAGAACCTCCTCCAATCAGCTGTTTAAAGGGACTGTGGCGTTCAGGCAAGCAATTTGGCCACTTCCTCAGCCTGTGATATCACAATTAATCGGTCGCATGGACTTTCTGGAACTCTGTATCATTCAAGTGAATGGGACTGAACTGCAATATCAGGAACAGTCTCTACAAAATGTAAAGAACAGTGCCTGGTGTATAATGAAGAGAACACAGCTCTTCCTTCAAGTTACTGAATGGTGAGGATGCCAAGAGTTGGACAGCAAATGATTGAAATTAAAGGGGTTGTGCCAAGTTATAAAATTATACCCTATCCACCCACCAATTGAGAATGGTGTTTCCGAAGATCCCTGTATGAATGGAGCAGAGGTCCCGCATGCATGTTACTGCTCCGTGCATTTCAATGGGAGCGCCACAAGTTGCTGAGTATTTAAACTCAGCAATTTCCAACATTTCCATCGGTATAAATGGAGCGGCAGTGTGCTTCCTCGATCTCTGTTCCACTCATACAAGGACGCCCGTTTTCAGGATAGTGAGGTTTCTAGCGCTTGGACCCTCACCAATCAAAGTTATACCCTACCCTATGGATAGGGGATAGCCTTATAACTTGTCAAAACCTCTTTAATATCTAAGTCCTTTACGACTACCTTAATAGGCACAAAATAACTGAAGCAAAGTACTGATGTTGAAAACTATACATATGATTAAACTGGAAATCAATGTTCAAAAGTGGAGTTCTGCTTTCAGAACAGATCAGTGCTAAGCATAGAGCCAGTGAGATGCAATTAGTGTTGAAGGACGTGACTGCAGCAAAATCCATATATACCACACATGCTCTAAAGGCTGCACAAAGCGCACAACTTCGGAGCCATGATCAATGAATGGTAGCTTCCTGTATGCAGACACTTGTAAATGGGAGTATACTAAGTAGAGGTTGAAAAGTTGTTTGCCAATAGCTTGCTGTGCATCTAAAGAGTTTCATAAATCTGACGTTTGTATTAGATTATACAATTGATAAATACAGGGATTACCTAATGAGCCATTTATATGGTGCGGTTCCATGCCACCTAAACCACTCATTGGACCGTCTGATCCAGGTCCCATGGGGAACTAGTATAAAAGAAATAAGGTAAGTACTGCAGTGTGTATACTGACAGTCTTCATATGACATAATATATAAGGTTAGACAGTAAGGACAGGTTGTAGCTATGATGTAAATCTACGAAAACATGCAGAAGATTGGCTAAAGCCTAACTCTCGAGACTGATTAACAGAATCTACCGCACTTCATCCCAGCTTACGTTAGGTCTGTTGGCGCCAGGAGGTACTGCATTCATTAATGTGTACATATTGTCTCCAGAATTTGTGGAATCTGAAACAGAAGGATACAAATAATGTATGAAAGGAGGGCCTGTGCTCATATCCAGCAGCTGTGTAGAGGGCACGTTAGTGAAGATTAATATTCTATATAGTGTGTGAGCTTCGAGCCTACCCACGTATGTGTACATGAATCCTCCTGAAGAATTTAGCCCTCTACTGCAAGTGTGAAAAGTTGTTATAAATTTGTACTTCCCAATTCTTCGATGGCTTTGCGATTTGAAATTGCCTCTTAATATGGTTACTTTCATGTGTTCCATGTTGTGTCTGTGACTATAAAAGTGCTCCGCCACAGGTAATTCTGTTTCTCTCCTTAATTGTGTGACGATGACACACATACCTATATACACATATACAGCATGTATGCAGCAAAGCCAATGCATTTCCATAAAAATGGGAGAATAAACCTACCTGCAGGACTGGGCATGATGGGAGTGCCCGGAGGACCACCACCACCAGGAGGACCCTGCAAACAAATGTATAAAATGGTTCATATTCCATCACAGGAGCATAAACTAAGTCTTGACTGTCCAAAAAGTATCCATTGCATATAACCTTTAATAGGGATACCCAATACAAGCTAATAGAAATCAATGCACAATTTGCATGTTTTTTTGTTAAAACACCTTTTATATGAACATGTATGTAAATAAAAAATCCAGATTCAGTTTTGTGAATTCTGGCTACCAAATATTGCCTTCTACTGATTACCAAAGGGTTATTGTTGCATTATTAGACACCGCCATCTACAGAAGCCAAAAGTAGCTAGTATGTAATGTACTACAAGACGGATCCTCATTAGACCCAAATATTAATCATCACTCTTTTGAGAGGGGACTTATTATATTTACTGGAAGACACTCACTATTCTGTGGTGTATTTAACTGTTGGGAAGGTTGGGGTAGCCAGACTATCATGAAAAGGTGTAGTGGGACTGATATGGCTTATACAGCCAAATCGACTTGAGAAGCAAAAAAATGCAAAGCGTAAAACCAAGTCCCTTTATTGCCCCCGCTTCCTACATCAGAAGTGATCTTGAGGCTTAATGCATGTACAAGTGCCAGCATCTCTTCAGAACTATGCTGCAAAATCTACTGAGAACACAACAGGAGCGTGAAGCTCCCGCTTATGTTAGCAGCTGGCAAGGTCTTCGACTAACAAGTGATGCCCAAAGATAAACGAGTAACACCTTAGTAAATGGCAAAGACACAAAAGAGTAGCTAAACTAGAATAGAAGTACAATGGGAAATTCTTTTTGAAGCCTTCCTGAAACTTATTTTATAATCTAATTTAATAGTTAAAAGAAAGTTTTTGTAGCCTTCACAATAAGTAATCCACATGAAACAAGTGGTTAAACGCTACAATAAAAGAGGCATTTAAATTATACAAGCGGAACGTATACTGTTGTTTTCTATGTTTTCTCCGCCAGTAGTTTTATAGGTCCTCCATAAACTGACCACATTACTGCATACCTCTCCGAGCAAACAGCGGAATTAATCAATGGATTTCGAAATTCTCATTGTTGCAAATGATTCTGAAGTACCTTTTAACAGTCACATGGATTGCGCTGGATGTTATTATGTAGGAAAGCCTGGCTCTCCCTACATCTGTGCGCAGATTGGTAACGGTTCTTCAAACGAATATCAACATATGCACATTAAACGTCAGACAAAACACGGCTCAGATGTTCGCTCCGCAGACAATACTCAAGGGCTCCTCTTAACATCTGGATAACTATTTCTTTGACTAAATAAAATGTAACATCAATTCCAATGAGCAAACAAAACCAGATGAACTTACTACATAATTCCCGGGAGACGCAGACGAGTAGGGTATCTAAAAGCAAATAAAAATCAAAGTTACTCTCTTATTGTTCAGAGAGAACATCTATTGATTGCTTCCTTGGTGGGGAAATTTTGCTTGCAGGACATATTGTCGTCTATTGTTACATTAGTCCAGCCTGCGACACAGACATAACGAAAAAACGAAGCAGACACACATAACACAGGAGCAGATGCTTCAAAAAGTGCCCATACATGTAAGAGGAAAAAAAAATCATATAAACCTGCCAATTTCACTTGGACCGACCAACTAACTTATGTGTATGAGGGTGTACCGACTCTACCCCGATGGCAGAGGATAGTGTAAAGGATCAGCATGTTGGATTTCAATTGGGCTGATTCTTGGTTCTTACGGGAGATCAGCCACTGACAGAAGTGCTTATTTCCCGTTAAAAAAAAACAAAAAAAAACAACACACGGAGCCAAATGTCCCTGAGTGCACATACCGTATATCAGGTGTGTCTGGCTAGCTTTACGCCTAAGCCAGACACAACCAACCTGATTTTAATGCACTTGTTGCACTGATCCAGCATTTGCAGCCAGACAGGAAAATGCTGGATGGAACATTTTATGTCAGATACCATGGAGGATTCTTAAGAACCCCAATGAGGGGGTGGATTCCGCACAGGAATCCGGAATTCCGGAGGAGGCAGGCTTTCCGTGCCCTGCAGTGGGTTGTCCGCTGCGGACATTCCGCTGGCAATTCCGCCCCATGGGAACCCAACCTAAAGGTAAATGCTGTATGCAAAGCAGAGTATCCCAGGCAAACTAATTATACCTGAAGGCTGAACTGCCCTGTGGGTAGTTCAGTCAGGTATAGCACTTATTTGATTGGTGTTATAAGGGCATGTAATTAAAAGACTTGAGAGGTCAGTCTACATTATGATTATTACTTATTGGTCCCGAGCAGTATTGAGCGAACTGAACCAGTAGAACTTTGCAAAAAACCTGTTTTGAGTTCGCGGCAGACCGAACTTCTAGCAAAGTTCAACCCGAAACAGGGTTCTACTGGTTTGGTTTGCTTAACACTAGTCCTGAACACTGGTGTAGAACAAGGTCTAAGAGTCATAAAGATCATCTGGTTCCACAAATGGGAAACACATTTTGAGACTTCTCTTATCGACCTTGCAAGTAAGAGGACTACATTTGCAACAATTAGCCTATCCAATAAGCTTCTATATACGGGTTTGAGAAATCAATAAAAAAAGGTAAGTAACATTTAGATTGATTTATAAAAGCTGGTGAAGAGTAGCTTCTCATTCAAACCCCCAGATGCAAGACTAAGATTATGGATCTATCCTGACTTGCACCATAGGAGCTGCGGAACAGCATCCCCTCCTCTGTTATTAATTACAATATTCTCCCCCTGGGGGTTTACTACTCTTTACCAGCTTTTACAAAAGTCATTCTAAATGATACTTCTCTTTTTTCATTGATTTCTCAGATCTACATACACAAGCGTCTTGGATTGGCTAATCATTGCAAACTTGGTCATCTTACTTGCCAGTTCGATAGGAGTACTTTCGAGATATATTTTCCCTGGTGGAACAAGATTTAGTAGTGGGGGTTAGATTGACATGTGGGCCATCAGCCTTTCGTGTAAGCGCTATTTGTTTAGGTACTTGTGCTGCTTGCCATGCTCCTACTGCCATGTGTCTACAGAAAATATATATATAGTTTTTTTTCCCTCTCTCCTACACACAACTAATAGAGATGAGCGGGTATACTCGCTAAGGCTAACTACTCGAGCGAGTAGTGCCTTTGTTGAGTATCTGCCCACTCGTGTCTAAAGATTCGGGTGCCGGCGGCGGGCGGGGAGCGGCGGGGGAGAGCGGGGAGGAACGATCCCTCTCTCCCGCCGCAACTCACCTGTCACCCGCGCCAGCAGCCGAATCTTTAGACACGAGCGGGCAGTTACTCGACTAAGGCACTACTCGCTTGAGTAGTTAGCCTTAGCGAGTATACTCGCTCATCTCTAATAACTAAGTATACTGGATTCCTCATGGTGACTGTTTCCTAGATCTGACTGGTATTATATGCCTAAATCACGTGCCGCACTAGTCGGACCCTGATGCTGACTGAATGGAGCCTAATGTTTGTACATGCACAGCCATAATAATCGAATGGGATTCTGTCATGCAAACCAGTCAGTCACTGCTCGGTCTAGTAAAAAACACTTGCACTAAGTTTTACATTGTAACTAATAAGTAAAATTGCAGCAAAGTGCCATGTTTGAAATTGCAGCACTTTGCCGCGTCTATCTGTGAGGGAGGCCTTAAATGTTTTTAACATGTGTGCACATATGTACTAATAAAGATTATGGTTATTCATAATATTGGCAGTTATGGCACGTCTCCTGTTTGTTGTAGTCTTTTTGGCTCTTCTACAATGTTATACATCAGTTTCAAGGGTTTTAGTGAACGTTCAGCTCGAACTAATTTGGACCAAACCAGGCGAACCAAACTTTTCAAAAGTTAACTCATCACTAGTTCTGAGTCTCTTGTCAAAAGTGAGTAAAGACAATAGAAGCATTATCACATAAATGTATACTAACTGAATTTGCACTTCCGGGGTTTGGCCATGGTCTTCCACCACCAGGACCCCTGAATAGAAAAATAAAAAATCATCATCACCAGTACCACAATCTGATCTAAGTATTAAATGTTAATCTAGTCTCATATTTACAAGTTAAATGATCTAGAAGATCTACAAGTGACAAACTACAGCGCCATGTCATATGCATAACCAATAGTAACATCTTCAGCAAGATGTAATCATGAACTTCAGGTGGAAAACTTTGGCACTGCCCTCTATTCATTTACATCAAGATTAAACAAGTTTACTGCTGATATAATCTACTCTGAAAAATTACAGTAAAACTGTAGAGAGAATGTACAAGTTCCCAGAAGTTCAATATATGACCAGCCATCATCTATGCATTGCAAAACCGGGAACTTCAATGAGATGGAGTTGGCTAACCAAGTAACAGGGTGTCCCAAAAATGTATACACACTTTGAACTGTATGTTAATAAACACTGACTTTATAATCATTCACTCATACAGAAATGAATACATTGTTTTGGCCAATGCCTGTTCTCAAACTGATGTCTGTTCTGCAGGAGCTGCAGTTTACACAAAGAAATGGAATTGCAAACTTCCATGAATCATTTCAATTGACATTTCTGTGCATTCTTCTTCCATGGCTGCCCTCAATCTGTTGTCTGTTACTATTTTTTTGCCGTAAACTTTATCTTTTAAAGGGAGTCTGTCAGCTGGAACGCAGTATCCAAACTGCAGGCAGCATGTTATAGAGCGGGAGGAGCTGAGCAGATAGATATGGGGAAAGATTCTGTATAACTTGTAGTTTATTAATTTACATCTCTGATCATTCTGGGCTGAACAGTCCAATGGGCGGAGCTATCAGTGACTAACAGCCTACCCTATATGTACAGTCATACACACATCTGTCAATCACTGATCGCTCCGCCCGTTGGACTGTGCTAAGAATGATCAGAGATGTAAAGGAATAAAATACAAATTATACTGAATCTGTCCCAATAAAGCAATATATCAATCTGCTCATCTCCTCCTGCTCTTTAACACGATGCCTGCAGTTTATACTGCATGTTCTAGCTGACAGATTACCTTTAAGGATTAAACAAAAAAAAAAAGTCTAGCAGCATGAGGTCTGGTGAACATGGGGGTACTCCACTGAACCTCTTCATCCAATCAATCTGTTTGGATTGTCATCCAGGTAGGACCTTTCATCTTGATGGTAGCGTGGGTGAAGGGGGGTGCGGGGGGTGGAGGCTTCATCTTGTTGGAAATAAAACTTCTTATCCTCTTGAATGCGTGACATGACAGATCGCTGCAGCAAAATCACGTAAACGGCACCAGTCAGTAGTGCCCAAAAAGAATGGTTCACTTAATCCCTTCATTAATAAGTGCACCGCACTGTAACTCTTAGTAAGTTACTATGATGTTCCTCTGTAATATACAGATTCTCATCTCCCCAGTAGGTACAATTGTGGCAATTAATTGAGCCATTTAGTTTGAATGTAGCCTCATCGCTCCAAAATCTTTCTTGGAGAATGTGCATCCTCTGCACATCTCGCCAAGTACTACTCGCAAAACTGTAGTCTCTGGTCTGGATCATCTTCGTAGGAGAATGGACTCTTCTTGAAATGTAACTTTCCAATAACAGTGGTGCAGTATGTGATGGACACTGGACCACTTGACACACAGATTTTCTCAGACTTGGGAGATACTTTTCCATCAACCTTGCTTGCTTTGTGTGGCTTGCCGATGTCCGCGGTCTTATGGAACGTTTCTTGTGGACATTCTGAACAGTTCCTTTAGTTTAAAGCTCATCTCCAATTAGAGTATTAGTAAGTTGTATAGGTGGGTTTGTTTTGAAACTTTGTCTGAAATCGGTCTTTGCAGTTCAACTCAGTTTTTAAACTTCCAGTAACAGTTTAGGACAAATTTCTTTTGTTCAAAGCTTAGTCAAGTTTTACCTATTATTTCTAATGTTAAGCCTGAAAAGAAGATCAATCAAAACCAGTGCAAAGGAAAACTGGCTTAGTTGCCCATACCAACCAATCAGGTCTGTGCTTTCATTTTTAAGAGGTATAATCTGATTGGTTGCTATGGACAACTAAGCAAGGTATTCTTTGCACCAGTTTTCATTGATCTCCGCCAGTGAGTTACAAGCTGTTAAATTATATACATTTTTGGGACACCCTGTATTTCGACCTCCAGAACAAATGGATCCCAGTTCTCAGCACCGAGACCATACAGATCAGACTTTTATTGACAGATGTCACTGACATGATGGAGGTCTTGTCAGAGAAAACACTTTAGACTGGAATCACACATGCGGTATCTGAACCAAAACCAGAAGTGGATTCAAAAGAGGCAGGAAATATAAAGGAAGGACTTCTCCTTCCTGCTGGATCCACTTCTGGTTTAAGTTCACAAAATCATCAAAAACTGTGTGGCATGTTCATGCAGTTTAGAAATATTCACTTACATATTCATCCCAGGCATTCCCGGGCCACCAAGTGCGTTTAGTGGCGGTCGCATCCCTCCTCCGTAACTCTGTGGGGTCAGACCATCACAAAACAAAACCAAAGAGGAGAGGGGAAAAACAGGACAGCACATTAATGGCAGCCCTACAGGTGTCAGCTGACAGCACCTAAACACACGCAGATGGCAGTCAGTCATTCAGTTGCCAATACTTCATAAAGAATTGCCAAAGGTTCGGTAAGCCCTTAGAAAGAACCGCCCACTCTACCAGCTTCTCAGTATTTGGAAGGGTTGTGTGACATTAGGAAAAGATTGCATGTTTCCCTAAACAGTGTCACTCTTGTCCATGGGCCGTTTCTGGTACTGCAGCTCAGCCCTATTCACTTGTATGACTTCAGAGCTGTTTTTCTTTCTCTATTACAGCCCGTTTCATCTGTGATTGGAGATATTCCGTGAGCTACATCAATATCATTACAGCTTAATCTGATTCTTCTGTCCTTGAAGAAGCTGGAGGACATTTAAATCCCGAGACGTCACCATCTGGCAACCGAACAGTCGCAGAGCTAAAGACAAACGAGTACTACCACAATTTGGCTATTCCCGTTGTAGTGGAGTGTCTCAGGAAAGGCTAACTCTTTGTAACACGATTCAGAGTTTTGGGGTGCTCCGAGACCTAAATTCATTATGATCAGTTCTCTAAACTATTTGCCATTAGAGTTTCTTTAACCCGTCTGGTCCCAGGGTGTATGAAACGACTTATATTTAGCATATCAATGTTGATTGTGGCATGTAGGAGGTTAATATTGGGAGAACACACCCTCTATGATGTCATCAGCCCTCTGCCATGAAATCAAAGAGGGCTAATAGATTGATTGGTATCCTGTTCTAATGGCAATGATATTCGGGTCTACCATGGCATGCCCCATACAAATATAGTGATAACAGTATGTTATCTGAGATCGCAAGTTCATGTCCCCTTAAGGGACGTTTAAAAACATAAATAAATAAAACATTAAAACATTGTAAAAAAAAAAAAAAAAACACAAGACGTAAAGAAATAGTTTAAAAAAAAGGAACACTTTTTGAAAACAAAAGCAAAAAAACAAGCCCTCGCAGAGATCCGTCCATGCAAAAAAAAAAAAAAAAAAAAAAAAAAAAAAGAGATAGGTCTTTTAATGCAGAGATGCAAAAAAAATCCTCCTACTTTCTGAAAAAGGGTTTTTATAGTGTAAAAGTTGAAAAACTAAAATAATGATTTTGGATTCGTTGTAAACATACGGACACGAAGAAAAATGCCATCAGGTCATTTATACAGTACAATAACTGCCGTGTTTTTTTTTCATTGTGCCTTCAAAAAAAATTTTAAAAAAAGTTATACAATACATTATAAATACCCCAAAATGGTACCAATCAAAAACTACAGCTGGCCACACAAAAAACAAGCCCACATATGTTGATTGAAAAATAAAGTTTGTGGCTTTTGAAAAAATAGAGAGGAAAATGTACAAAAATAAATAAATAAAAAAAATTGGTGCACCCTTATGTCCAAAGTAGTCTGCGTCATTAACACGTTGAATGCCAAGTACTTCTCTATTGTGCTCTCTGTGGGGCCCACATGATGAGATCAAGGCAGTCACCTGGCTCACGCCATTTGCGCTGCTCACGCTTCTTATAAAATATTTCCTATATATGAGTAAAGGAAACAGTCACCCGTTTTTGGGTGATGGGTTTGTGGAAGCATACCAGTCACCCCATTTAGGCTGCCTGTCCACAGGCGTTGTGGTATCCTACGGCGGATCTCCGCTGCGGGAGCCGCTGCCCAGGAGCAGGAGTTGGCAGATGGATCTCCGCCGGTCAGCCTACCTGCCAGATCGCAATGATTCTCTGCTCGTCGACAGGGGAGGGGGTGGGGGTGCTCTCCATAGCAATGCTATGGAGAGCTTTTACTGCGTTCCCCGCAGCCGGATTATTGTCGCAGGGAACGCAATCAAAACCCGCCTGTGGACAGGCAGCCTTAGGGTGAAGCACCACTCAAACCGTTTAGAGGTTAAGGAGGTGGACAAAATCTTTGTGATGATTATCAAACCTGCTCTCTGCACGCCAACATATAAACCAGTATCTAGTTAGCAGCTGTTGCAATCAGGCGATACCACAATACATACATCTTACTAATGTGATGGAGTAACGTCTCCAGAGTATGGTGCTAGTTATGTTAATGAGAGCCTGAATAACAATCATATAGAACCTACACAGATCTAGACAGACAGACAGACCTATCTATCTGCTGTAAAGGAAGTCAAAGCCTAGTATCACACAATAACAGATACATACTGGCTGGGCTGTATTAATATACATATCATCACTACTAAGACTACATACCTGCGGACCAAGAGGAACCATTCCTCGGGGGCCAGTCATTCTCTGCATTGGCCCACCCATGTTTGGATGCCCTGAAGTAGTAAAAACACATAATAAAAATAAATTTTATTGTTATATTATAAAATGTGATATAACCAACGAACCAGACTTCATCCTGGTGGAGACAGCACAGATAGATCACATTTACACTGAATGTCAAACTAGGAAATGTATTCCTGCAGTAGTTAGCAGAATCATCACCTTGGATCGCGATGACACAGCAAAGTGGTGACTGTATGATAATGTGACTTACATACCGCACCGAAAGCAATAACAAAGATTTCATTAATATATCCATCACTTTCCACACTACTGGTACAGCAACCGTCTGCTCCGCTATGCCAGCGTATTTCTGATGGATGACTGTCTAAGTCAATTGTCACAAATATTTTAAATAAGGGGCATCATTGTAGATATGAAATATTCTACTACATCTCAATGGCACAGGGAGGAAAGAATTAGGATATTTTTACAGAATGTAGACAGAATTTGAGTGTGATTGCTCTATGGCATATGAACATGGGGCATGAGATGTAACTGAAGAACAGGAGGGGTACTGATCCCATGTAATTCATCTATGATATAGGTTTGAATTACAGAACTGGATGATACAGTCTAATATTAAAAGGGGTTTTACGGGGCTTGAAGAAAATGATGGGCTTGAAATCGTGCAAAATAAAATAAAACTGCCCAATGCTGAAGCCCGTCCCTGCCGCTCAGAACCCAGAAGAAACCGAAGGTCCATCACATGTTGTATACCAAGCACATGACCACTTGGCCAATCACATGCTTGAGCAGCCATGGAAGAAGCTTTGCTGAAGCCTGTGATTGGTTAAGCGATCATATGTACAATGAATGTCATGTGACCACCCGCTGGCTTCTTCTGAGTTATGAGAGGTGGACACTGGTGCTCCAGCACTGGAGGTGTAGGTGACTATATGTATGTTCTGTATTTAACCCTTTGCAATCCAATTTTGGATTCAGGGTTTCCTAGGGGGCTTTCTCTTTCTGCCATTATACAATGGCGCCATCTGCTGGCTAGAGCCAGTACTGTGGTATGGGACATGCTGGAGAGGCCCCTGACAACAGAGCGGCCAGTAATCTACAGTAAGAATACCCTGCCGGACGTCTTCTGACATCAGGCTGTACAGCTTTCAAATCAGAATGTCTTCAGACGTCAGACAGTGGATTGGAAAGGGTTAAGCCTGCAAAATTTTAATTTTAAGTCCCAGAAAAAAACCTTTTAAAAAATTTTACAAATGTGGAGTGGATACTGCCAATTACCAGAATAGCGTGTCCTATAATTGTATTGTGACAACGTTTAGCTCGTTAAAAGAACCTGCCGCCCCACATTACTATAACCTAAGTTACTAAGTTATGTTGCTGGTAGGGAAAGTGACAAAGAGTTGGGTGATGTATTTTTTGAACTCACCTACTCCCGGGATCCTGCAGTGTCCCCCTCTGAAGATTGCGCGGGACACATGAAAATGTAACTTTTTTTTTTAGATTGCCATACAAATCTACAAGAGAGTGGGCACATGGCAATCTAAGATAAGTCGGATTTCCGTGCGTCATGTGATTTACAGAGGAGGACACCAGTGGAACAAGGGCGAGGGGGAGTATTAAAAAAATGCATCACCCGGCTCCCTGTCACATTCCCCAACAGCACCATAACTTAGTTTATGTTGCTATAGGAAAGTGATCGATTCCCTAAGGCTGCCTGTCCACGGGCGTTGCAATATTGGAGATCCGCCGCGGGAGCCACCGTCGGGGAGCAGGAGCCAGCTGACAGGCTCACCGCGAAGAATCGCGGCAATTTGCAGCATGCAAAACAAACTAGTTCTAGTTCTCCTACCTTGTTGTCTTGAAGGATCCATGCCACTAGGAAGTAATGTCTGGCTTCCAGGGACACCCCCGAGTCCCTAGAGAGAGAAAACATCTTTCTTACAGATAGGTGAAACAGGAATAATGCAGAACATTATTTTGAGAGGTAATGCTCAAGCTTACCTGATTAGGTATTCTTAATGGAGGCCGGGGACCACCTGGATATCGAGGGGACATGAAAGGCTAGAAAGACAAGAAAAGATGGTAACTAGTATGTAAAACATCTGTAGAACCTGAATATTTTCCCCAAATGCTTTGGGCTGGACCGACTGATTAGAATCAATAGTAAATGAAAAGGTTTATTATAAATCAGTTTTACATTTTACAAAATGATAGTATCGATTAGGAATAGGACGTTTATTCAAGACATTGCACATAATAATCATCCAACAGCTATAAACACGTAATACAAAGATGTATCACTGCTGCACATCCATATCCTGCTCCTCGAGAATACACTCAAATGTACAATGCACTTGCTTGGGTTTTCCTTTGGCCTTTATGAGAACATTTGATTCAGTAATTGCCACAATTTCCTTCCTTTATGAAAAAAAAAAACAAAAACAAAACTGTCCACCTACTTCTAACACTAATAAATAGTAATATTTCTAATACAGGGAAATTAAAAAATGGTGCAAAAGTAAAGCAAATTTATTCCTACGTGAATTGACATACCGCAGCTGAACGACATTAAACGTTTGAAGAGATCTTCTATCTTTTCATGCACCTTACAGATGTTGTGTAGATGTAATGATGAAATAACATTTAGATTGTTTGGCTTGTTAGCATGTTCCTCCCAAATTCCCCATTTACACGCTCAGTTTTTTTAGAATTGAGCAATGAACTCTCATCAGCGGCGCAGGCTGTTATCACAGTCGGCTGCGCTGATAAGATTCTTCCAGCTCATGTCTCACTGGTAGTTCACAGCGGGACGTGAGCTGTAAGCCCGGAGAACAATACAGCTGTTTGCTTATGTAAAACAGCTGTATTGTTTGCCGAGTGATAGCGGTGGTGTCCTGCTCCGCCTGTATAGCTCTTTAATAGCTAATTAGCTACTATAGGCTATGCAAAGATGATCACTCAAAACTGTCACTCAAACTGCCGTTTGAGTGATTTTTGAGTGATCATCTTTCAGTGTAAGTGGGGTAATACAAATTCCATAGTTGGCCAATCCAGACGAAGTTTGATAGTTCCGCATATCAAATAGTGGATATGTGGTTTGTATGAGCTTGACAAAGACCAGCGGTTATGTTTGTAACGTTGTACTGTGTGTTGGAGGAAATAAAACTGCATGGCAGATGTGAAAAGATCTCAGCGCCTGTGGATTCCTATGTGCTGCTCCACTATTTGGATGTCCTAGCCCTTTGAGAGCATGCACATCTACAGCTTCCCCAAGTTCTTGGCAAGGGACTGTGCTGTTGACAACGTATGCCGATTTGAAATTCGATAGTTCATCAAACTTTAATCTAATGTGTCTGGGCAGTCTAGGGGCTGTAATGGACTGAAACGTATCAACAATGGAGTGTTGCGGTATCTTCTTGGTGTTTCGGATTTTAATGTGAACAGTCGATATACATTGCACTCTTTAAGACTGATGGCCACATGCCAAATTGTACAATTACTAGAAAGGTAACGTCACTTGCAGTTCTGTATACAGAAAATCCTCCTATAGATGGCGCCCTCAGATTTTTAACATAGCAGATTATTGGGATAATGAGCGGTAGCGACTGAAATTCTCCTCTCATATATACTCCTTAGTTATAGTTCACAGTGCTGATGATTACACCGAGACGCTGGGTTTTCTAAAGGGGAGACGTATCATGAGCACAAGTGCATTGTAACCCATAGCCGCCATCCAGACATTATCCTTCATTTTCTAACACACACCAAAATAACTATGTTGTAGGATTCCACTAAAGCCGGTGGTTTACCTTCCATAGATCTAGCAATAAAGTAACAAACTACCCGGTATTTGTCCACAAGTGTAATTTGACTTTATGCACCATGTTATTTGCTTCCTAAGGAACAAAAGGCACATAAAACACCCTCAATGTCACACCGGTATTTTACTACAATGACTTGAAAGTTTTCTTCACACTACGACAGCAGAGGTGTTCAGCTGATGGCATATGGGAATAAACAAGTATCTGGAATGGAGTAAATAGGTTTCAAAATTGTTTTTTTCGAAGGGAACCTGTCAAGGGATTCGTGTTGCCTGAAGCACACATAGCACGATACCAACAGGCTCACTTGTTACAAACCGCTAGGTTTTACTCTGAAAATCTATACTGTTTAGAAGTGGGAACAGGAAGAAGAGTCATCTGGGCAGCTACTTGCCTGACTTAGCTTGACAAGTCTCCTCCTATTTGCCCAATGACTATTTAAAATATCAACAGAATTGTGAATGCAGCTCTGGAGTGTAACTCTGTATAAGTGCAATCTAAGTAATACAACGTGTTTACAAAAAGTTATTCAATCTTTTAGAATAGTTTACATTTTTGCAGGATGGAATGACAAGTGATCATTCATGAATGAAATGAGCCATGAGAGCAATGCCAGATTAAATCCCATGAGGTTTCCTAGGGAGTCGAAATCTCAGGGTTCCCCTCGAAAATTCCCTCCTAAAGTTTTTAAAAATTTACCAACTAACAATTTTAACCCTTTCCAATCCATTGTCTGATGTCCAAAGACATTCTGAGTGAAGGCTGTACAGCTTCCGATGTCGAAAGACGTCCAGCAGGGTATTCGTACTGTATATTACTGGTCGATCTGTTGTCTGGGGCCTCTCCAGCATGTCCCATACTGCAGTACTGGCTCTAGCCAGCAGGTGACACCATTGTATAATGGCAGAAAGAGAAAACCCCCTAGTAAACCCTGAATCCAAAATTGGATTGCAAAGGGTTAATAAAGAAATTTTATTACACAAAAACATTAACCCTTTGCAATCCAATTTTGGATTCAGGGTTTCCTAGGGGGCTCTCTCGTTCTGCCATTATACAATGGTGCCATCTGCTGGCTACAGCCAGTACTGCAGTATGTGACATGCTGGAGAGGCCCCCGACAACAGAGCAGCCAGTTATATACAGTAAGAATACCCTGATGGACATCTTCTGACATCAGAGCTGCACAGGCTTTAATCAGAATGTAGGAAGACGTCAGACAGTGGATTGGAAAAGGTTAATGCCAGGTACACATGCGTAGCAGTGTTCTCGAAACTTCTACTCGCGAATCCTCTACTAGGATCTGGGGTAAGAACGCGTGAAAACCAGCACAAAAAGCTTTGTTTCTCAAGGTTTCTCACACGCACTCTAGTGGGATAACATTAAACTAAGTAGTGTAGTGTGCACCTTGCTTGCTAGATGGAGATGACCATTACTACTATACATTACATGTAGCTAGTTTGTAAAAAAAACTTGGTACAACCTAACAGCAGATAGAAGATGAGCTTTTCAGAGATAAACGGTCATATGAACCTGATATCTATGGTTTATGTACTTCAGGTTGTTAATGGGTACATTACATTAAATTGTTGTCCAGTTGTAAACTATGGATATCCTCCGGATAGGTCATCAATAGTGGATTCACGAGGGCCTGCTGTACAGGACTACCCCCCCCCCCCCCTCCCACCACCGCCAATAAGCCGTCTGCCAGGCCGGTGAACTCATGCACTGAGCTGATTTCTGCAGGAAGCAGACAGCTCCATTCCAACTGCAGTGGCCAGGCCTGGTATTGCAGGTTAAGTGTCCATTCATTTCAATGGGAACCTGGCCTGCAATAACAATCAGGCCACTGCTTCCTGCAGAAATCAGCTCAGTGCTAAAAATCACCAGGGTCCCAGACGGCAGACTCCTACATATCTACTATTGATGACCTATTCTAAGGATAGACCATCATTAGTTTACAACTGGAGAAACCTTGTAATACACTATTTTCTCTATAGCGTTTTCAATGTAAGGCTTTCATTTCTTTGGAGTCAATTCATTTTTTTCTATCTTTTGGAAACAATGTAAGAAAGTTTGATTGTAATTCTCATTCAAGATCAAATCAATATTATTCTAATTCCCTAAAAGGCATGGGGCCCATAGGCGGATGCTTACTTTGCCTATTTAGTAGTCCCTCATTGTATGAGGGATGCGATTTCTTTTCTCAAACATTTTTGAGAAAAGGAAATATTCATCAGAAGACACACTATTAAGTCTGAAAAGGGCTAGGACCATATTAAAAATCACTTCCTGCTACATAAATGAGGGGTAACAGTAGATTACCATATATCTATTCTATGCACAGCGGATTGGAAGTGCCTCAGTGAGTCTTTCCCATTACATTAGTATAAGGAAATCAACTAAATTGACTATAATAGGGTCCGTTCTGCCTCTGGTTGGGCTTCTGGCATGTTACAGGATGAAATAGTGCAGTATGCTGTGCTATTTCATCCCATTTTTTCTTCTTTTTTTAATGGAACTCAGCAATGGAGGTTCTTAATGGAACCTCCAACAGTGATGTGAACGAACCTTAAACTGCAAGTCTCCACTTACCCTTCCTGTGTGTTATGAATCAGTGTGCCAATAAGGGGCGGTTCACATCATATTTTTGTATATGTCCCAAGGTTTAGATGGAATCCCTGGACAGTTCCTTAAGCCTCCATTGCAGAAAAGTATGCAAATGAGTTTACCATGTGATCAATTTTCTGTTCATTCCTGGCATTTCCCCAGAGAGAATAATGTGGTCAACCTGAAAACAGCATCCTGAAAATGTGATTCCGACGAAACCCAGGGATGTCCCGTATACAAAAATAAGATGTGAGCGCCCCCAACTTTGCTAATTTATACGGTTAATGGCAAATTTAAGGACTTTTACTATATATGGTTATATGTGTAAAACTATTTCTATAAATGTTTGAATTAAGGCAAGATAATGTTAACCCTTTCCAATCCACAGTCTGACCTCTGAAAGCATTATGATTTAAGGCTGTACAGCTCCGATGTTGGAAGACATCCGTCGGGGTTCTCTTACTGTATATTGCCAGCCTCTCTGCTGTCGGAGCCTATCCAACATGTCACCTCATGCAGTACTGGCTTTAGCCTGCAGATAGCGCCGTTGTATAACGGCAGAAAAAAAGAGTAAGCCCCCTAGGAAAACCGGGATACAACATGGATTGGAAAGGGTTAACCGGGCAATAAGCATATGTACAGAGCTAAAGTAAAAGAAAAAAATATGTATCTTTTATCATCTCTGAAATATTGTTTTGCAGAAAAACTAGGTTTATTTTTTTTTAATGAATAACTAACCAGGTTGATGAGAGACAATAACCGAGGTAGCCAAATTACTGCAGACTTTAGGATATAGCCAACAACTCCAGGAACCAGTTTATACTTTTTAGTGGTCAAGTTAGAAGAACATAGAAAACAAGGTAAAAAGTTGGGTCCTGCACTTTATTAGAATTTGCCCTTCCAACATAAAAAAAGGAAAGAAATAAAAAGAAACACTAGGTGGCCTCCTACCTGACCGTGGGGTCCTATCATGGAACTGCTGAGGTTGTGAGGTAGGTGATGTGCATGTGGTGATGACTGTGAACCTGGAGGACCCTGGAGGGTAATGAGATCATGGAAACAATTAGACAGGGATATTTTTTATTATTGGTAATAGGAAAAGCTGAGTGATCAGATTATAGTTTGAGCAGCCTGGTAAAGCTTTCTTCACATTAACCCTTTCTTTTTTACCTTCACTTCAAAACTTCAGATATTTATGACAACAAAAACAGCCGAGTCTCCAGCAGTATTCCTCTAATCAAAAATACCTGAACCCCAAGAGACTCCACTCAAAAGAATCCATCAATTATAAACTGTAGCAATGACGCTAGTGTGAATGGAGCCCAACAATACACTCTCCCAGATGGAACGGACTGTAATATTATACCAAGCCCTACTTAATAAGTAGCATATAAATAGTAACTTCTCAATTAAATCAGTGCTGCATTTTCTATACACAAGTTACTAACTTTGATACCTTTTTATTTATTTATTTTTTTTCCCTTTATGTATTTAGATTTTTTCCCAGTTACAAGCGTTTACATGTGAGCTATTTCATGAAGATCCGCTTGTTCCAGAACTACAGGTGTCTCCCAGAACTTTTCCCTTTGCATAACTATCCAGTGGTCTGAAATCCCTTTCTCCATGGGCTCACATGATGCAGACATCATGGAAGTCTGCAGTCACAAAAACCTTCATCCCAACCCTATGCTACTATATATGAGTGTCTACCTGTTTAATGGTATCCGTTTTATACACAGTAGGGTTAAAAAAAATAGCAGTCCAACATCATTAAGCTGATAAATCACTGTTTTGGGTAGAAGTGATAATTCTACATTGCAAGTAATTTACTTGTAAATGTAGTAGAGTAATAGAAAAAAAACAGACCCAACAACTAGGACGTAATTAAATCAGTAATTGAAAGAGGAATTTTCAAAATAATAGCATTGAGGAGTTAAATTGGTGAAGCCATTACTTCTGTGGGATAACGGGTGTTACTTTTTGTTCTTCTGTAAGGTAGGAGGGCAACAAATTTTGCACATGTTGGTTATAGTGCATTCCCTTTATAAATACTGGTGAAAATCAGACGCTCCAGACATTGTTCTGATGAAGGACGTACTTTAATTAAAAAGGCGACTGGAGAGGGTAAAACATATAGTGAGGTGCAGCCAGATATAGGCTGCTGAGCAAAAATGATCTCAAATGCCTTGAAGTGGCAACCCAAACCTGAAAGACGAGGAAGGAAGTGGGGAACTACTGTTCGAGTGGACCGAAGAATGGCCAAAATGGCAAAGACTCAGCCAATGATCACCTCTAGAAGTATCAAAAGATCGAGACTTCCAAATGAGCACTGCTACAGGCAGAAGACGATTAAGTAAAGCCAAGTTACCAGCAAGAACTCCCCGCAAACTACCTTTGAAAAACTTTAACCTATTCGGGCCATATCTTTTTTTCAATAAAGGAACACATTGACTGGCCCAAAAAGAAATGGTGCAACAGTTCGTAGGCTGATGAAAATAAAATAGTTCTCTTTGGATCTATTGCCGCAGACACGATGTCAGATGACCCCTGAGCACTGAATTGAAGCCACTTTTTCTTTACTTCAGTCCCTATGACCACTCTCGTTAGCAGCACAAAAGCGGTTGTGTTCTTTTGACGAGTAAGGTAAAGGTAAAGCCCCCACCCAGCAAGCTGGATACTTATTTTACCGACCTCGGAAGGATGAAAGGCTCAACCTTGAGCCGGCTACTTGAACCACACGGAGATTGAATGGAACGTGAGCGAGAGCTTAGGACTGCGTTTCTGCTGCCTTAACACACTGCACCACATGAGGCTTCTTTTTTTGACGAGTAAGGTAGCCATAATGGGACCCTCACTGATTATACATGGGAGACCTATCCTGGAGATTGAATATCAATATACTCCCACCCAAAAAAAAATTAAAAAAATAACTATCATTCGAACTTCTACAATGTATTACTCTTTTGTATAGCAGAGACCAAGAGAATTCCAAATTTATGGAGGAAAAAAAAATAGCAAAAAAGAATTAAAAGGAGAACAAACAAAAAGGAGGAAAAAAAGAGACAAAGAAGAAATCAAAAGGAGAAGACGACCAAAGATCTTGTACCCAAAGTGGGGTTTTTCTCACATCAGCGACCATCCAATTCTTTTATGATTAAGTCAAAACAAAAATTCTACTGCTGAGATACAAAACAGTAACTTAAATCTCAATTCATTTGTGTCTCTATGGAACATTTCCAACAGCATAATAGAATGATGTGAATTTACCTTTACCAATTGGTTCACATTTGTGTTGTGCTGCTATTCCCCCTTTATCCCACTAGGTGGCAGTGCAGACACAGATAAAGCGGTCATTTCACTTCCCCCTTTTTTTTACCCTTGTCGCTTATTTTTTAGTTTGAAATATAAGGTTTAATTTTATTTTAGGTTACAAAGTAGTCTTTTTTATAAACACCGGGTCAGACTCTGTGTTTCTCAGTTGAGATTATTTATCAGAAACTGATCATTTTAAATGGATGAAAAAGACTAAAAGCCCCCATCCCTGTGTCCTATTCAGACACATACGGCTTCACTCTTAAAATAAATAAATAAATAAATAAATAAAAGGATTTATGTCACTGAGCCACATTTTTATTTTTTGAAAATGTGAAGCCATCAGAATGGAAGAGAAATCTGCCTACCATCTAGTCATACGATGGAACAAAACCATGTTAACGGTTCTAGATAATGTACGAACAGTTATGAATTACAGGCGAATTCTATGCAATAGCCTTAGGCTGAGCACACTGACTTTTCATGCACAATTCTTGTGACAACGTTCCAGGTAGCGCAGGGCCTGCAGGGGTGTTTTTCGAAAATATGTTCTTCAAATCGTTTTAGGCATCTAATTTTCCAAGAAAAATTGCATGGCCTACACATCTCCCATCTCGATAGTCTCCCCAAGGACAGAAAGTCCCCCTCCGGACCTCAAATCCCTTTGTCATGCACCCTCTACCCTGCACTAAAGCATAATATAGAGAATAACTGTTGTCTGAAGCGCCTCTAAACAGAATCTGTCACCATCTTTATATTTACCCATCTGGGGGCAGGATTAGATAGCGACAGACAAGCACATTGCAGTAATCGGTTTGTCTTATGTATCTGTAAAGCAGTTTGTCAGAAACTTACATTAACATTGGTAGCAGCACTCATATAGAGGACTACAGGAAGTAGTCCTCAATATTCATGAGCTGCAGGCTAGACCCCCAACCCCATCCTCTGGCCAGCGATTGACTATTACTGTGCATAGAAATACAGCTGAGTGCTGCCAATCAGTGGCTGGAGTGGGTGAGACTAGCCTACAGCATAGGAATATGGAGGACTACTTTCTATAGTCCTCCATAATTGCGCATTTACTAATAAAATGTAGATGTCTGACAAAGTACTTCACAGATACACAAGACAGACATACCACTGCAATCAGAATGACCATCATTATCTTATGCTGCTCTCCAAAGAGGATAGTATAAATTGTGATGACAGGTTCCTTTTTAAAAAGGATATCCTAATATCTAAGAGTTCTTCCTATCCCCATGATAGGGAATAACTTTACAATTGGTGGGTTTCTCATTGCTGAGACCCTGACTGATCCTGAAGACGGGGGTCCTGTGTTCTCCTCCTTGCTAGGGGTGCAGTAAGCACACAGTGAAGAGGGTGGTGAAGATTGAAAGGAGCGGTGGTCGCGCATGCGCAGTGCCTCTCCATTCACTTCTAGTATGACTGCTGGAGATCGCCAAGTACAACTGCTCAACCATTTACATCAGCCAAATGGAGGTGAATGTAGCAGCGACCATGCATGTGTGGCCAGCGCTCCATTTTATCTGATGGGTGAGAGAGGTCCTGTGCTAACTGCGGGGATGCTTCTGTTCTTAGGATTGGCGTGGGTCTTGGACTTGGATTGGCGAGACCTTTTAACCAATCACAACGCTGTCCCCTAGCCTTCCAAATTGTAATCCTGAATGCATACCTAAAAGCTGCTCATTATTTACCATTAGCTGCTACCTTGATGTTTGTACTTTACTAGATTGTTTTTGAGTTTGCATTTCTAGAGTAGTAAAAAGCAATAAAAATATCAATTTTCACACATTCGAGATAAATTCTTCCTAATTTCTGCTAATTAGCACCTTAAACCAACTCTTCTGTGTCTGCGGAACGATGCTGAACAGCTAAGAATTCATCCAACTGAAGTTCCAGCAATCACATGAAGAATACTCGACTCTCGTTACACTTTTCCACTAGGTGGCGCTCCAATCGCATACATAATATGCAATAAAATAATTGTTCCATCGGGAGATGTCAGATGAGGAGGCATCAAAAACCTTACAAAACCTTCGTCTGTCCAGCAATAGGCCAGAATGTCCCCTAACAGGCGGATTTGATGGCATGGAAATGTTACAGCTATAACTGTACATTATCTTGTTGATTTTAATACAGCTATTTTTGCTTCAGCGAGTCTGTCAAATTACAGAAGATATTTTTTACAGTTTCTAAAAGATACTTAGAGTTTAATGTAATGAGCATAAAACACAATCTGCTTGACGCTGAACATTTTATAACTTGTGAAAATAACCATGACAGAAGAGGACAGCGGGGTCGGGGATGAGCGGGGGTTCAGTACTTCAGGACTAATAGAACATCAGCTAGGTGTCTCCTCTAGGCTCTCCAGCACACAAGCAAGGCAGGTTTGGAAATAGCCGTCATTAAACGAAGAGCTGTCAATCATGTCTGCAAGAGACGATATGTTAATTGCACCGTTCTCTGAAATGGCTCGTAAAAAAAGGTAATAACTGAAGCTCCTGTCATGGTAAGCAGAGGAGGTAACAGAGACACCTAAATATTTAAATACTAGTTATGTTCTAGGATGGGAGAAGGACTATAATTGAGGAGGTACTGCAAGAAATGTAGCAAGAGCCATGGCTCTAAATAAAGTGAACTTTTCGTGGCCCAATTTAATTCTCTGTGAGTCAATCATATGTAGGTGCTGAGTAGACCTAGAAAGGAGAGGAAGGCCTGCTTCTAGGACGACTGGGTAAGATGATCTCCAAGACGTTAGCAGGGTGCGTTCACACATCACTGATTTGCTGCAGATTTTGCTACAGATCTGCAACAGACTTCACCTTTTCAACTTGAATTTAATTAAAGGGCGAAATCTGCTGCAGACCTGCACCAAAATTTGCAACCAAATCTACAGCAGATCAGCTACGTGTGAACGCACCCTTAAAGTCATCCTGATGAACCGTAAAGAACAAGCTCAGAACGAATGAGTGTTCATTTCCTCAAATGAAAATGACAAAAATAAATAAAATAAACAAAAAATCTCTAACATTATACAGAGAAAGCGGTCATTGAGTAAAAATATCCATCAAAGGGGACGTAAATAACTCAGAGTCAGAGAAGGATGTCAAGAATGATTCCGACAAACCGGTGGTGCATAGTAAAATAAATTGCAGCCCAAAACAGCACCGGTGCTCCAACTAACATTCGGGAAGGCCCAACTCATTGTTTCTTTGCACAGATGGGTTATAAGAGCAGATGACCAGTTTGAGTGCCATTGTTGTCTAAGAGAAAGGCAAGACTCCAGTGGGCAAAAGAGTGCAAAAATTAGATAGTTGATCAATTGAATCCAGATTTCTGTTGCACCGTGCTGATGAGAGGGTCATTACTTTGAACAAGCAGCATAAATGTATGAACTTTTCCTGTAATGTGTCAACCGTTGGATGTAGAGTAATGGTGTGGGCAATATCTCCTTGGCACACCCTGGGTTCAATATCCCTTCAGAATAACTTCAACAGCTAGTGAAATCTACACCATGACGAATTACTGCAGTTCTGAATGTGAAAGGAGGTCCATCGTCCTACTAGATGGGTGCATGTAGTAACCTAGCCATTCAGTGCATATGATAAGTTAGTTGAACTGTTGAAGGACTGGAACAAGCAAAAACATACTTTAAGCTGTTCATAGACTTTAGGATGTCAGCCTATGAGAAATTGGAAAAAAAAACATGGCTGTTTATAGTAATGGTGCCACAAAAGAGCAACCAATATCAGATGATTTGTGTTTTTGTTAAAGGCCCATTTACATGCAAAGCCAATCTTTCAAACGATTGAAAGATTGACAGTTTCAGCAGTCATTTTGCATAAAGTGTTAATGGACACTAATGTCCATTAGCACTTCATCAAATTCATTAGCGTGTAAAAGCGCCTCCAGGAGCTGTTTGCAGAGCACAGCATGTGGTCTGAACTCTGCACACAGCTGCATTGTCCTCGCAGGGGCTGTTGGCAGAATACAATGTAATCTCCAACTCCTGTGCAGAACACAGTGTGCGGTCCCTGTTATCTTTCTCCGCCTGAACGATGGATTTTCAGCTCACCTTAAAATCCTCGTTCAGCTGAAGAGTGAAGGATGGCAGCATTTAAACGCAACAATATCACAAATTTGCCATTGCTTGAACGAATTTTGAGTGATAATCGTTGTGTGTAAATGGGCCTTAACTATGCAGGACCTACTACAGGGGAGGGGAGTACCACGAATCCTGGGATTGGCAGAATTTTAATTTAGGCTAGTCTAATGCTAATGAGCATGAGTAAATGTAACTAGTTAGAAGCAATCTAAGGTCCATGCATGCGACAAGATCAGCACGAGGGTCTTCAACCGGTGGCACAATGTCAACTCCCAGCATTGAAATTAGTAATGCAAAGCTAATTGGCTACATACAAAAGGTCACATGTGTTGTACATATTTACAGTATGTTGTCATCAGCATGTCAAAGCTAATTTCTGCCCTTTACATGTAGAAGCCCACGGGTGACAGGGACAAACTATTGACAATCCTTCCAGTTTGCAATCAACGGCAATATTATCCAGTTCAAATTAGGCAACTGGATGGCCTTTATCAGCTGTCAGACATTCATACATCACCGTGACTACGTGGATTTTAATAAACTAGCGCAGCCACTTCCTGTGCAGCCGGCCTAGACTGGCAGAAAAACAAGGTTCAAAAATAAAATTCATCCATGCCACATGACAGAGCAGAAATGAACGCCGTCTGGGCACTTTGTATCAAGTCTGAATCAATTGTTCTGCTTATATAAATAGTAGGACTGGATCTAACCATTCTTCACGTGACGTATCCTGCCCAGACGTAAACGGAGATGGCATTAAGTTCTTTATTTGGGTGAACTTGAAAGTTGTCCCTATTGGTCCATTAGGCCTGAAGTTCTACAGTTGCTTCAGTCTTTCTGCAAGCCCTGTGCCATCTCCTTGGTGGAAGCAGAGTCTCTAGATCTCCAAGCCCCCTTTTTACTTTTCCAAATGGGTTTGTTAAAATTACCCACACACAAGGTTTATGGGTAAATGTACACGATGTAGCACTTTTTGGTATGGATCCGCCTCAAAATCTGTGCCAACAGTTTTTGATATGAAATTTGGTGTAGACTTTCCGCTGTGGAATAACCATACCAATTATGCTGTGTGCACATACCCTACCTAAGGGGGCGCTCTGGTTCAGTGGATAAAAATATTTCCTGGCCACTTGTTACAGTAATAGTCCACATATAGCGGCTGAAAACAGGGCCATGATGTCATTTTACCACAAAACGGTGTCGTTTTCAAATTGATTAACGGTCACACAATTCTGAGATTAAAATGACCGTTTGTATGCAAAATCGTGTACTCATTAACAAATCCATTTGAAAACCATGCCGATTTACAGTCAAACTGCATGGTTTTTGTCTGTGGTTGCCATGTGTGAACTCAGCCTAAGGACCCATTCAGGGTCTGTTTAGTATCCCTGCTGATCAGTGGGGACAGCAATGGAAGTAGAGAGCACTGTCCATATTGCGGTGGCCTTATTCGGTACTACAGGCACAGTTCCCAGAGAATTCAATGCTGCACCCGTAGTACCAACCCGGGCCACAGCAGACCTGGGGATTAGTTGATCAGTTGGGATTTTAATGGCACACCCCTGTCAATCAACCTGAACATAGCTCATCCATAAGAGAAGACCCAGACAACCTCTTCAAATCTACAGTATCTTTGCAATATCCTCTGCTTGCCTATTTCAATACCACTGATGGTCTTGTTGCCTATGTGGCATGATTAATTTTCCAATCAATGACCACTATGGTGACTTCATAGAGACATCAAGTGACTAATTATCATCTCAAGTGTGTCTGTGGTGCCAACGATTAGTCGCTGCTGTCAACAGTCTATTTGACAAGAAGCAGATTGTTTTATTTGGCTGATTCCTCAATGCTGACAAACAGGTACTAGAATGGCTATTTGCTATTAAATACACTATCTACAATTTTCGGTTATTGTGAAAATCTATGAAATATTGCATGCAAAGTACATCTTAATAAATCTCATTCTAAAGTAATAGATCAACCAAAGTTATACAAGTAAACAGCCACCTATAGTTAGGGGAAAATAGCTGTAAAAAGATAAAACCCAGCTATTCTGCTGCAATAGAAAGCAGAACCTTAATGTATAGAATGTATTCCTCCAGTGCCGTCCTGCTGTGATGGCCTGCAAGTAATGTCTGACGATGCTTTATAAGTGATAGAATAGAAGGTGGAGAAGGTGCACTACCCACGGTAGACATTATCAGGCATCACAAAGCAGACACTCCATAAGAGGCGTCCTAGCAGCTTAGAACAAGAGATTACATTGTATTCAGAATTAAATGAAGAATCTGCAGTCAGCGGCCTCCGTGTTGATGTTTAGTCTGTGCATACCTGAAAGAATCCAGGAGGAACTGGACCCACTGGCATTCCGTCCCCCGGGGGCATATTTCCTAACACAGGACTGGGCGCAGCTGCGGCACTCTGAAAGGACAAGAATTGCTGACATTAGTATCACTCTTATTTGTAACTCTGTCATGCGAGAGCACAACACCAGAACACATATATACATGCAGGCCACCATAATGTACAAAGTTACCTACACTGATTTAAAAGTATATGCAAAAAAAAAAGTGGTCAGTCTTAGGACCTAGAGTACGTTCACTCCATGCACCAAGAAAGGTCCTGCTGTACAAAGTGAATTTATCCATAGGCCCCCATTGATTTGGTGTATGACAGTGGAAAACTCTGGGCTAGTATGCATCAGCCCACTTCTGCGTAGTATGAACTAGAGCATCATTGAATAGCCTGCTGATGGAAGGCTCTTACCGTGATGTGAATAGAGTCTAACATGCTTTAAAGGGGTATTCCTATCTTGAGTTTTCATGGCCAAGAGGGAAAAAAACTTGACCGATCTTTTTTGGCCACCTGTCGGAAAGAGCTGAATGTTTAGCGGTTTCCATAGTTCACACTAAAGTGCTAAGCACTTGGCACTTTCCGTAGGCTCTGGACAAGTAGCAAGTGGCCATGGTAGCAGGTTCCCATCTCAGTTATAAACAGCAGAGAGGGAAATGCCCCTTTTAGAAAAGTCATTGCAAAGTTATCAGTAGCGATCCATATACTGGAGCGCTTACCGATTGCCAGGACGAAAAGGCCCCATGATGCTCCAAGTCTTGTACGCTTCTTTGCTTATCAACTCATAAGGTGTCAAAACAGCTTTAAACAGTTGACAGTCAAAAGCTTGCTAGAATGATAGCCATTTCTCCAAAATTCCACATTCTATACGAATACTCGGTTTAGCGGAGCGATCATGTTTTACATGGGCACATGGAGAAAGCCTTTGGTGGCGGACTATCTTCAGGGGAGACAAAAGGATTGGGCATTAAATCAAGCGCCCAATTCTTCTTTCCTGCAACATTATCTGTTGGAGGAAAGTTGGGAGGCCTCCATATACCAATGACAGCCCGTTCTGCTGAAATCAGTGGGTTTTGATGACTGTTTAAAGTACAGTATATGGGGCCTATAGATGTGTTATCCATTTGCTCCACTGAAATTAATACTATGGAGATTTTTACAAGAGCGGGGAGGCTCCTTTGTTCTAGCAATCAACAAGAGTCCCAACCCATGGCCTCCAGCAGTGACAACAAGTGTCAATGACGTGTATAAAGTAGCTGTAGACAAAATACAATAAAATGCGAGGAGCCAGCAAAACCACTCCCTGGAGCCAGCTTCAGATTTATTGGTCCAGTAATAATGCCCTCTATCGAAATCAATGAAAGAAAAGCCATCTGGAGGAGTATAGGTGCACTGGCGCTTGTCCAGCCAGAAGTTATTTCATACAATGGCTATTCATTTAATAAAAGGTATCAATGGAAGTTACATTTGACCATTAAATATTTTAGCATTCTTCTGACCTTTATG
Organism: Eleutherodactylus coqui; assembly: GCF_035609145.1. Classification (NCBI taxonomy): domain Eukaryota; kingdom Metazoa; phylum Chordata; class Amphibia; order Anura; family Eleutherodactylidae; genus Eleutherodactylus; species Eleutherodactylus coqui. Next base: position 98,563,006 of record NC_089841.1, read on the forward strand.
GCTGCTTCAAAGCATACACTGTAGCACGGAATTACTTAAATCACAGCTATTTTCTATAATGCTGGTAATATGAAATTCCCAAGACTGTTCGGCAGAACTGTCAGAAGACTTCAGGCTGACCTAAGCTGGTTTCACACCTGTGTTGGGGATTCTGCTTTCCATGGAGCAGGAAAAGGGAATCCCCGCAGCCAAACAGCTCAGTCTCAGGACGGAACCGAACAGTTGCGGAAGGAGCCTATTGACTACAAAAGGGGTCCATCCACTTTCTACCCAGCTTTTGGGCAGAAGAAAAAGCGCTGCACGCAGCACTTTTTCTTGCGGTATTTTGAGTCGGATCTGTGATGGAACCTCCATCCTGAGGTTTCGACGCAGATGTGAAACCGCTCTTACACAGCTAATTAATATACTATGCAACCAAAGAAAAGAACAGATCATCAGCATTTTCCTTAACAGTTCATTCTGCAGTTTCTACTTGTGCAGTTTGTTAAAATAGTTCATAAAACTGGGAATCCCTTTATAAAGGGAACCTGTCATATTGAATATGCCTAACTGATGTACAGCATGTTATGGAGTAGGGTGAGCTGAGCAATCGATATAAAGTTTTGTGGGAAAAGATCCATTATAACATGGATATTTTCATTTTATTGCCTTTTCTGTTCATCCTGGATTTAGGAGTCCAGTGGGTAATCGCTGCCATCATCTGTGAGCAAACTGCATAGGACAGATTTTTGTTTTGACTACTTTATTGTGGAGGCGTCATATGATTTTTGGACCACTTGAGGGCCTTGGTATTTTGGATATCATTGAACACCACTTTATCTGTTTGCCAGTGTCTCCTGTTGGAGACATTGCACTCTTAGTTCCTATTGTACACTTTTGCCTGCCTTTATGAGTAGGGTGTAGCAGTGCGATAAGAGCCAGGTCTCAACCTGGGGTCGCCCTTCTCAGGACAGGTGCCCCGCTATTGTTAGGGATAGTCGTAGAGTGTATTAGGTTATAAGCAGGTTATATATTTTTTCTCCCCTCGTTTTCTTTATAGGTATATGTATAAAGGTTACGTATTCATTTCTTTATCAAAAAAGGGAGCTTTTTGTCAGTGAACTACTAATTTATGCTGCCTCAACTACTTTTACTACCTTGCCAGGGGTTATATCTGCTGGATTGTATGCATGTGAGGGTGTGTATGTTCAATGGGACGGGTTCTCTTTCAATAACAGAAAATTAAACAGGACGCAAAAGTAATATAATTTCAGACAGCAAAAACTTTTAGAAGTAGCACAATTGACAAAAATAGTATTTCTCCAATATTTAAAAGGAGGACTTAATTCTGCACCGACTAATTAACTCTTACAAGAACACATTCAGCCCTCCTATAACGATGTAGATATTTATCCATATTTAAATAGACAATTTAAGCCTTTTCTTAGATTCTTACGTTGAAAGGTAGGCATTATGTCATGGGTATTTTACACCAGAGGTTTGCATTCCACAGAGAGAATACACGGAAGAAAGAGAGAAATCATTGATCCCTCTGGGGCTTTTCTCAAGAACATGTGGGCTTATGCAGCGTAGAAGAAAAGCCGTGTGGATCATGGTTCTATTAACTCGCACAGCGGGCTGGATGTTGGAGCTGGCTAACAACTGGAGAGCCACAGGTTAACAGCACACAGAGTTTAATGTGCCAACAAACAGGCAATAAGGCTGAAAGTATGCCAACAAGTTCTAAATAAAGCCAAGTCATTAACACGTAGGGGGAACTGATTTAGACGTCTTCTAGATACAGCACTACGACGACATAAAATAGGAAAGAACATGCAAATCGTGCCGAGACTAACATTAATATTCATAATAGATTACAGAGAGGTTTCAATAAACAGATCGAGCACAATACAGTTAATATTTTATTATGCATCGTAAAATATTTAGCAGCAGTTATGGGGTCTTCCATTAAAGAAAGATGACAAAACATCTGCATCTGTTGACAAATACAAATCCATATTACACGGTAGCCAAAGCATATAAATAATCGCTCAGAAAGGGCCAAGAAAATAGATGAGAAGTTCACAAGTGTGCGCCAAAGTGAAGTTGCTCCCATGGCTAGAATTTGATATGAAGGCAGAAAAGTTAGAAAACTAGTGTGAATTTTTGTTTTCAGAGTAGAAAAGAAAAAAAAAGCCAAAAAAAGCCAAAAAAAAAAAAAAGCTATTTCTACGTGGGGACTGTCAAAAAGACTAGTCGATGTTCCAGGACCTTTCTTGTGACTATTTCTTCTAATAATGGCTTGTATACCCTGCAGCTCATTAAACCACATGAAGGCACCATTCAGCATGCTAAACAAAGATACCTAGAAGTTCCCCATAAAGTTTAGAGAACAGTTGTCCGAACCCGCTGGGACCAGATGACTATTGTACGTGTGGGGGCTTCCTGGCGGTCCCCCAATATATGATGGATATAAGAAGGATTGGGCATGTTGAATGTGAACACCCAATGCTTTTATGGTACCTGGAGATAAGTCACTACCAGTGCTGTCTGATAGCAGTTTAAGTCACTTCATCCATGGAAAATGGATGACTGTTCGGCCAAACTGAAAGTTCATATGTATAGGGTAGTGAGGAGTGTACTTTTGAAAACTCCTACTGATGTCCTAATTTGAAATCGAACCAAAGACAACATCTGACTCGTCCTCCTCCATAAACGTATGCACCATATAAATAAAAGGGATTATCATCATGAGGAATAAACCCACACGAACGCAGAGAATGTACAAACTCCATGTAGATGTTGTCAAATTTGAAACTAGGACCCCAGCACTGCAAGGCAACAATGCTAACCACTGAGCCACCATGCTTCTTCCTCTTTCTCTTAATACATGTATATGATAATAAATTACCTTTTATCTATCAGGAATAAATAGATATAAAACACTAGGAAAAACAAACAAACTCTATGCAGATATTGTCCTTGGTCAGATTTGAACTTGGGACCCAAGTGATGCAAGGCAATAGTGATAATCAATGAGTGGAGAAGGAGACCGTTTTGGTGGATTTGGCCAAGATGAACCACCCAAGGATTGAGTTTGCACCGAACAAGTTCGGCTTTTTTGGTTTGCTCAACACTAGTATAGAACTGGGAGAAATAGTTGCCTTTGGACCAACAGCTTGTGAACACTGCAAAACTGATGACCGCTCTGTCATACCCATATGTATGAGGTCAGCATCACCAGCTTGTAGGAAAAGAGGTTTCATCCCTCAAACTGCCACACGTGCCCTTAATGAAATGCCCACTGCACCCTCCATTGAGCTTCTCATATTTACAGCTGTAACGGTCTCCTGATTGGTTACTACAGCTGTCAATTAAAGCTGCACAACAGCTCAACAGAGAGTGCTGAGGGCACTCCAGAGATATCCTGCCCTCAGGGAAGTTTCCGTGACACGGGGAATAAAACTTTTTGCCTACAAGCTTGAGATACTGTCAGCATACATGCAGCTATCCTGTAAACTGTTCCCCAATCCCCTAGATCAGAGGTCCCCAACTCCAGTCCTCAGGGACCACCAACAGGTCATGTTTTCAGGCTCTCCTATGGTAAGAACGCCTGTGGAAATGTCTGAGGCACCAACAATAATTACATCACCTGTGCAATAGTGAGGAAATCCTGAAAACATGACCTGTTGGGGTCCCTGAGGACGGGAGTTGGAGAACACTACCCTAGTTAGACTTGTTAGATTTCCTTTTAAAGCGGTTGTCCCACTTCTAGCTGTTTTAATGCGGGAAGCAGACAGCTCCGTACACTGCGGTGTCCCGAGTTGGTACTGCAGGCCAAGTTCCACTCACTTCAACAGGACACAGCCTGCAGTACCAACTTACACCACTGCACAATGTGTGGAGCTGTCTGTTTCCCGGTAAGAAAAAAAAAAACTGCAAAAAAAGGGACACCCACTTTAGGTATAATATATCTGCCAAAAGTAGCTTGCTGATGGTTTCCAGGTAGAAATCGGAAGTTATGCCCACATCAAAAATACAAAAAGAAGAAAAATAATTTTAAAAAACGGATTAAAAAATGGGTAATGAAGTTGCATTACAGAATGAATATTTTACAGTTGCATACAACAGAAACGGTTTTGTTTTACCTGCAATTTACATAGAATTTTCAAAAGGAAACAGCAGAACATACAAGAGAGATTCAAGGTTGGCACATACATTATCATAATATATACACAATGTGGCTGTCAAGTACATAAAGCATTACAGTTTATACAAAGATTACTCTGCTGGTTCATGTCCATTGATGTATCCCTTCCTCAATGACTACAGAGCTCGTTTTAATAAAAGCTGGAGGCTCACTTTAATAGTAAGGATTATAATCAGCAATTCAATGGCTTCCTTGTATGACTTCTAAATATCACTCATCCCATTGTAACCGCACATATTCCACTAACTATACAGAGCAGACGGCTCAAGTGTGAATAAAGGCAGTGTGAATGGTAGAAATAATGGCTGAATATTACATTACCAACATGACAGAAAAAGACAACTCTGGGCCAACCAGGGACTTGCCAAGTCTAACAGTGTATATGTATAGGGGGTGTCTTAGGGCCTCTTACAAACCTGGTGAAGAATTATATAGAACTAGAGCAGATACCCTACCAATACGTGGTGCCAATAGGAGCTGGCTTTTAAATGCATGCAAATAAGCACTCATGTAGGAGGTAAATTGTTGCAATAGATGGTACTGGAGAGCCAACTTTCTTTCTCCTAGGAGCTTATTTGTATATGCCAAGCAAGCAGCAATACCTGGCCCGTAAGGATCCCTATATATTAGTGTGCGGTCAATAGAGGTAGAACACACGACTGCTATGGTGCGTGCAGGGCAGGGGGAGCCCCATCCAACTACTGATCTACTAGGTAAAGTTCCCTGGTCACGCAAGCTGGGTACTCATTTTACCAACCTCGGAAGGATGGAAGGCTGAGTCAACCTTGAGCTGGCTACCTGAACCAAGCGGGGATTGAACCCGCAACCTTCAAGTTGTGAGCGAGAGCTTAGGACTGCGTTCTCCTGTGCCACACAAGGCTCTACTAGCCAACAGTAAAAAGCTGACAAACTCACTCAGGCACACAGACATGGATGCTATCGGAGGGCTCAGTACACTATCAGACTCCTTCCCCGGTCCCCTGCACACTGTACTGTGACAGGCGGGGGGAAGGTAGGAGTTAGACGGTGCACTAAGCACTCCAGTGACATCTATGTCAGTGTGACTAAGTTTGTCAGAAGATTTGTACCGTTGGCCAGAGGTTCAGCGAGTGGGACGGCCACTATTACTAAGCAAAGGCATGTTTCTTCATCCATATTCTGCAAAGTCTTCGGCTTGCATTATTTGGTTTATGAGACTGAAGTGCGATACCTTTGTTACTTAATATGACATAAAGAACAGAGCCAATTGAAAGACCAGTGTCATATCAAACAGCATCATGTTAACATTAGGATGAAGGCTTCATTATTTAATCAATTAATTAGCAGGCATACACAGCCAATCCAGTGCTCAAAACCAGAGCAAAACACAAACACAAAGCAAAGAGAAGAATAAAAATAGAGTCAGACCTGCTTTCATATCTTCAATATCGTGTTCCCCTTTTCCCTAATTGGGGAGAGAAGAGGACACTAACTACTACCCAGGAGCCAATAGGAAATGGAAAAAAAAAAAAAAAGAGCCAAGCATACAAATTTCGCCCTGGGAATTGGTGGTACAGATGCAGAACTTCCCCCCCAGAACCCAAGACATCTATTCAGAGAGGTGTTCTCCCAGCCATAGTTGCTCTTGAAACCAAGACATTAAAAAGAAAAAAAAAAGTCCTTGGAACACCCCAATGTGACAGAAAAACTCCACCATTTTCCCTTCAAAAGTAACATTCGGAACAAAAATACTAGTTTGTAAAAAAAAAAAAACAAACAAAAACACGATATTTGTTAGGGTCTATAATACCCAAAAATGGCCCAGAAGTATTCTCGTGGCCAGAAAAGTGTGTAGTAGTGTAACTATTAAGGGAGACACTTTTACTAAGCAGGGGCTACAAAGGGGGGATACTGCAACCAAGCAGGGGCTACAAATGGATAGTATTAAGTAGGGGCCATAGAATGGGGTACTATTAGCAAGCACGGGCACAAAGGGGGACACCATTACTATGGCAGAGCATTGAGAGGGGCATTGGGGATAGTAGCAGAATGGGAAGAGTGTACAGGGACCAGTCATGACTAGAATAGTCTTCATTATGGCCTGGACGCTGATGGAGAATGAAAAAGGAAAGTAGACCTCACCTGAGGAATAGAGGAGAGGTCACCTGTGATCACTGTGAAGAGCTGGTATCTTAAATACTGCAGTCACCATATAATAGTCAACGTATACTAGAGCCGAACTGCTGTACTTCACGTTATAACTGTTGTCTAATACAATATATATAATTTTTTCCACACTTGGGGTGGCGGCCCATCGTTTCGGTGCATACATTTGCCCCTATACGAACTAGGAGAAGCATTATCCCCCCAAATTTGAATAGCAGGCATGAAGGCTATTCTGTACCGGGGTTCCTAAACCTGGACCAGGTCAGTTGATCTGTACGCCCCCCAGTAATGTGATCCTTGCCACGTATAGAACGATTTGTGGTTTTCAATGGCTTACAAGCATACTAAGCTGTGACACAAGTGACCAATCCCCAAGTTGTTCATACATCATGACGAAGCACAGGCTTGATTCACCTCTTCTTCCTCTAGAAGTCTAGTGCAGAACACAGCAGTCAATGTAATGGCTCCATGAAGATGGAGGGGGCTCCAGATAAATAACTACAAACCCCTGCAATATATTTGTAATGGCATTACTTGCACAGCGTGAGCATTAATGGCAGGCGCTGCATATCTCTTCCGCACAGAGCAGGGGACCTAAAATTTATTGATGCAATTATCAATGGTTTTGTTTGCTACACCTGTAATTTAGCAGCTTCCCTCCCTTCTCTTTCATACTATAGACAATTTAATTTGCTCAATATTTTATAAATAAAGCACATTGATGTAACATCAAGAAGTCATTATACTAATGGGGTTTCAATAGGTGAGTGGCACCGAAATGCGCGCGCTGATGTCTTTCCATTGTCTGGGGATTGTTTTAGAAAATACAACTCATTACCTGTGCTGACACAAACAACTTTGCTATTCAAACTTTAATATACTTCTAGCAGAGTCATAAAATGCCATTGTCTCTTCTAAATGCCACCTATTTAACCAACTTACAATGCACGGGTGTATTTCATTTCTCTGGACCTATCCATTCTTATTTATTGCCTATTCCCCATATGTGCCTTTCTTGATCTGCCTTCTATATTACCAACTCTCAGAAACAGAATATTGAGCATCAGATCAGTTATGACCAACGGTTTACGTAAATGCTTACTAACTTTTCAGACAACTTGTGCTTAATGTGATACAGTGTAACAAACTAACAAAAAGGTGCAAAGCGCTTTTATTAAAAGGGGTTGTCTCGCGCCGAAACGTTTTTTTTTTTCTCCATAGGCCCCCTGTTCGGCGCAGGACAAACCCAAGGGATTATATATATATATATATATATATATATATATATATATACATACATACATACATACATACATACATACATACATACATACATACATACACACACACACACACACACATACATATACATACATATACATGATATATATACACATATATACATATATAAAATAAATAAATAAATAAATAAATTACCCGAATCCCCGCTCTGCGACTTCTTTCTTCCTACTTCTTCCTTCACCAAGATGGCCACCGGGATCTTCACCCACGATGCACCGCAGGTCTTCTCCCATGGTGCACCGTGGGCTCTGTGCGGTCCATTACCGATTCCAGCCTCCTGATTGGCTGGAATCGGCACACGTGACGGGGCAGAGCTATGATGACCAGCTCTCCGGCACGAGCGGCCCCGTTCACCAGGCAGAAGACCGCACAACGCAAGCGCGTCTAAAAACGCCAGAAGAAAGCGAAATTAGACGGATCCATGGCGACGGGGACGCTAGCAACGGAGCAGGTAAGTGAATAACTTCTGTATGGCCATATTAATGCACTTTGTAATGTACATCGTGCATTAAATATGAGCCATACAGAAGCGTATAACCCCACTTGCTGCCGCGAGACAACGCCTTTAAATAAAATGCTGAAAAATCACTCCAAAGTGCTGGCCACTAGAGGCCTCCCTTCCTTCAAATTTACTGTCCACTGCCTGTTGTCAAGTCAAGTTCCTCTCTCAAAGATCTCAAGATGGAACACAGGAAGTGGAGGGAGGGTGAGGACTTATGCTGCCCATTGAAGTCAGTATGATTTTGCTCCATCTTTTCCTCCCCCTCAACTCTCCATAGATGTGCCTGAAGCTATTTGTAAGTGATTTACAGCAACTGAAATCTTTATTGCTAAAGACTTCTCTATTGTCTTCTTTAGTGATATTATTTATCTAAGTGTGCTTCAGTGAGTTGGCGGGCAGAATCTGCAGTTTTCTCTGCGTGCAGTGCATAGAACACATCATAGCTGGAGGATCCTCCAACCAGCTCAGAGAAAAGTGAACATTAGAGATAAAGCCTGCAGAGTGAAAAACAGGTCAAAATATCCATGTACAAGTCATAACGGCCATAAATAGTGTTCCGACCAGTCTCATACTCAATTCCTATTTGCGTCAGGAGACTATTGGAATAGATCAGTACTAGAGATGAGCGAGCATACTCGGAAAAGCACTACTCGCTCGAGTAATTTGCTTTATCCGAGTATCGCTGTGCTCGTCCCTGAAGATTTGGGTGCCGCTGCGGGTGACAGGTGAGTCGCAGCGGGGAGCAGGGGAGAGCGGGCGGGAGAGAGGGAGAGAAAGATCTCCCCTCCGTTCCTTCCCGCTCTCCCCTGCAGCTCCCCGCTCCGTGCCGGCACCCGAATCTTCAGGGACGAGCACAGCGATACTCTGATAAAGCAAATTACTCGAGCGAGTAGTGCTTTTCCGAGTACGCTCGCTCATCTCTAATCAGTACACATAAAATTCTAAGCGAATGTGCATGTCACATTCGCAGTCTAACACAGTTGGGTTTAGATTTTTTCCCTTACATAAAATGAAGACAAACTCATAGATTAATTAGCAACTGGTCATGTTCCTTGGCCCAGTTTAGCAAAATGCCCTAACTATACAATACTATAAAACTGTACAAGAACAACGCAAAGAAAGTTTATTAAAATGTAGAACAAATGTTGATCTATAACGATCACTCAGGTAGATTACCAAACCAAAGAGTATTCATTGTAATCTACTGTAGATGCTAACTACCCTATGGTGCAACAGTTAACCAACCAAGTCACTCAAGTACGATCCACAATAACCAAATGCTCCAGTATAAAAGGCCATTAGAGAATTTGCATGGATTGTGTAGAATAAAGCTGAAATTTGCAGTCCATTCGTTCTACAAAAGAGCATCTAATAACATAGCCAATACAGAAGACACAGAATATGGATCTAGTTTCCTACTATTAGACCAATCAAGAAGAATAAAAAATATAAAAACAACAACTTTAACTACTTTGGGCTTGTTATTTGCGGCTTCAGACTATAAATTATATGCATGTGCGCACTTTCACTTACGCTATCTTTTCTCCTTAGGGAAAGCACCTAGATGGTGAGTGAGGAGACTCAAATGGCCATGCACACTCCTCTGGGTAATATGCAAATAAGGGAGATGAAATACAACCTCCACAGTGCTACCTATTGGAAGGCAGCATTCCTTCCAGCCAAAGTCAGACTTTTTATACAAGTCTTGTTACAATGACTGGGAATTAAAAGCAATCTCCCTTATTTGCACTTTCACTTAATTATACCAGCAGACCATTGATAATTTTTACATTTATTACCATGACTATCACAAAATCCAGTATTGAAACATGGAAAATATTTTTTAGCAACAGACTAATTTTTCTCCCCCCACATTTTTGTGACCATTTTTATATTTAGACTAGCAGGAAACCAGTTGGAGGATAACAATGGGACTTTAGTTTTTCACCCGAAGTGTCCTTGCTGCCCACAGTGACCAATCAGATTAAAGCCAGCAGTTTGCCGGTGGGATTTGGGAAACAAACTCTTAACTCTGGTTGCTATGAGGAAGGACACTCTAGGGTGAGACCGTATTGATAAAGCCAATGTTCTTCTCCACAGACAATAAAAGAAGGGGCACGGGCACCTTCACCTACGCCCAGCTCCAATAGAGTGTTGTATAACGTTCACTAAATGTATGTGTATGTGTCACTGTGAAAAGTAACCACATGCAGGAAATAAAGTGGAAAACATTAAATAGAAAGGGATACAATAGACTCCCTCTAATGGCATTTGCAGTGCGCAAATAAGCAGTTGCAGTCTATGCAGGTCAGTAATCGAATACTACATTCCTTAAACTTTACCAATAACATATGACCAATCTAGTGAATGTAATCTATATAAAAAGCCATCACTGCACCGTGAAGAATACATAAATGCAGATTAGCCGTGCCTTTGCCATGTTCAGTCCATTTCTGCGAGGAGTGCGGCCGATTCTCATATTCTCCAATAGGTGGCACTCTCAAACTCTGTTTTAATGCAGATTATGAAAGCGGTCAAAAATAAAATACTTTTGTTGTCAGAGGGACAAGGAATAAACTCTGCTGGAGTCTAACTGACATATTCCTACTTTTCTCGGAAACCACAAGACACAGTTTATCTACTTGGGGTTAGCGGGAAAATAACATCTGCAACAAAGGGCTAGGTTAGAACAGAGACAGTCTTGAATATTACTATCCGTAACTGGCTTGTCCTTGTCACAGCTCAGAGCAGAAAGCACCAGCAGGCTGCATTATTTGGGGACTTGGTGCTGCTCATAGGAAACCAACAAATAGTATTGCAGAAAAACATTAAAAAAAAACAGAACACAAGGGCAAAATTAAGAGCAGAAGCAGATATGGAAAAACAAAAGTAAATCGATGGTAGCTGCAATGTAGAAGTGCTCAGAAGACGGGGAGATGTAGACTCCCCTTATTACCACAGGAACACAAAAAAAGTAACAGAAATGCACAAATACAGTACACACACATACTAGAATAATAGCTGGACTAGCAGAGCTTTAATGAACTGTTAAAATATAGATATGCTTTGGTGCATAGGGGACGGCTAATACATCAATTAGTTAATACAGTTAAATTAGTGAGCCCTCTGGTGATGCACGCCAACATCTGACTACAGATCAGCAACGCTGACGCACTTATGACAGGCTAAGGCAATGATCACGTGTTCGATTTACGGAACCCCCCCAAAAAAATCGGACGGAAATAGAACCCATTCATTTGAACGGGAATATTTACACCAGCTTTTAATTATTTTTTTTTTTATTTGAACGAACAGTTTGGGTAAAATAAATAAATCGCAGCGTGTCCTATTTTGGTGCAATTTTTGAACAAAAATCACCCATTCAAGTCTGTGTGTGCGCGCGTTTTAAAAAATGGACTGCCAGTAGCATAGCAGAAGTGTGATCCATTTCAAAAACACATGAAACCATAGCAACCATAATTAAAATAAAAAATTAGGGAGCCTTTTTATTTATTTATTTTTTACACACGTGTGGAAAATGCACGCATGGAAGATATAAAAGCGAGCAAAAATAAATAAATCTCAAAAAGCACAAGCAAAACTGGACAGATTTCTACACACCAAGTATTAAAATGCCTGTGTGAATAGTCCCTAAGAGCATACGCGTATAAACAAAGTTTCTGTCTGATTTGCAGAAGGGTAAAAAAAAAAAAAAATGGACAGAAATAGTTTCCATTCATTTGAATGCTCATAGTCAGTGTTTCTTTTTTGTTTACTCGGATGGAAAGTAAATAAGAAAAAAAAAAATAAAGTTTCAGCATGTCCAATTTTGGTGTGATCTTCAAATGGAAAAAAAATAAATAAATAAAAAAAAAAAAATCACCCAATCAAGTCCATGGGTGAGTTTGAAGAAAAGAATAGCAGTCATATGATGTGACTAAACACATCTAAAGAGAGATTAACAGCTCATGCCCACGAACGTATTGGTTTACAGATTTTGTAAACGACTACGTATGGCTGCAAGTGCACTATATATGCCCATGTATCACACGTAAATATGGGAAAGTGTAATTTTTTTTTCTTAAATTCCTGCTCTTTTTCTAAAACGGGATGCGTAGGGGGGGGGGGGGTCGGGGAAACAAAAAAAAAAAACACAGCCATACACAATGTATTGCATATGGACAGCATTTCATACATGGCCTATACCTATGTATAGGGCTTACACTGCGTGATATACAGAGAAATAGAGTACGGTACAATCTATCGCTCATGCGTATCTACATTCATATGTGCATCTATCAATGACAGTCCATTGACTTTCAGTGATTCCATTTCCCGCGTATCACTCAGTCTTGCAACGCACGCATAATACGCAGTGAAAGCAGAGTCGTGGACATGAGCCCTAACCAAACCCAGATAATTTATTTGAATAGATTTCCAGGTAATTGATCCGAGTTGTGTAAGAGGTGCTTCCAAACAGGACGAACGTCGGGTGCAGAAGTGCCAGACAGCTGTCCCAATGGCTATCGCTCTTGTGCTTTCCAAAAAGTACAATTGTCGTTTATTGAATGGGGATGATGCGTGTTGGAGATCACTTTTGGCCGCCCGCCTCCATTCACTGTGATCAGGCAGTTGATGAAAGTTGAATAACTGCCTGTTCACACTGAGCAAAAAGTTGCTCATTGGTTGCTACTTGTTCATAGCCTCATCTACGAAATGCTACTTTTTATATCTACAATATTCTAGACCCCTATTAAACTGTATTATATAACAATTCTATTTTATTAAAAGGGGTTTTCTTGGGAAATATTGATTTAAATTAGGGGGTCGTAGCAGCCCCTTCCACTTAGCACTGACAGTAGGTGCCCAATCAGATGATCATCCTGGGTCTTGCGCTGTGGACCAGACTAGATAGACCCCTGAAGACATATCCTGATGATAGTTCATCAATAGCATTTCCCAGGAAAACCCCTTTAAGACTATTCATAGAAGTTTATGAGCGAGTGAAGGTCATCTCAATATATATGCTGTAATTGCCGATAGTTTACTGCTAAAAATGAAGTTTTCTGTTCTTTACTGAACAATATGGTTTTAGAGAACCACCGCGAATACATCAAATCCCCACTCCATTAATTTCTATGGGGCAGACCGAGACAGCCAAGAACACCACTCAGCCATGTGTCTTTGCCATTGAGAGAAATTATGCTGCTGCCAAGCATATGCAACCAGTAGAATACAGAAATAAGAGCCTGCATCTTCAATTGCAAAATAGGGAGTGAGGCGGGGAGTTAGTGGATACCAGAGTTAGGGCTCCTGTCCACGGGTGAATTTTCACTGCGTTCCCCGCGGCGATAATCCGGCCGCAGGGAACGCAGTGAATGCTTTCCATAGCGTTGCTATGGAAAGTGCAGCCCCCCTGTTCACAAGCGGAGAAACATGGCAATTTTCCGCTCACGGACGGCAATTCGCAGCATGCTGCGAATCGCCATGATTCTCTGTGTCAGATAGGCTCACCGTGGAGATTTGTCTCCTGCCCCCCGGCGGATCTCTGCAACGCCCATGGACAGGCAGCCTTAATAGATAACTTTTATACATGGGAAATAAACACTATTTCTGCCCATAACAAGACTTGTAGCCCACATTTCCTGTGCAGGGTATATAGCTAATTCTCCGTCCACTCAAGACTGGTGGGAGGAGCTTCTGCTGTGTTCTACAGACTGTATACAGAAAACAGCATAGATCTTGCTTTCTATCTCTTGCACGCACGCGCACACACCCACATACCCACCAGGCAGGACTATATAGAAAGATTTAGCAGTCAATGTGTTTGAAAATAGCAGAAGATCTTATAACTCTACTTGCAGCTCCCCCTGTATGACTCTCCCCTCCCCTCTACTCTCACCTCCCCTCTACTCCCTGCATACAGTTCAATGAGCAGGATGGCTCATCACTTGTTTGCCTTGTCAATCAAAAGCTAGAAGACAGGGGGAAGGATTTTTCAGCACAAAAATGACATTTTACGTTAATAAAGAACATAACTGTTTTGATAATTATAATAATCCCAATGGCGATCACATAGGCACAAGTTGTTTGAAAAGTTAGTGATCCTTTAAGCAAACAGAATGAAAATGACCAGTCAGAAAACTCATCTTGAACAAACTAGAACTGGTTGATGGTTTCAACCAAGTTTATTACATCTAGTCAAAAATCAGCCAGTAATGAAAATCTGATGGGATCTATAAGTTATAAAGACTAGTTTAATAAAATGGTGAGCTCCATCTGATAACTATAGGTACCTTATTAGGTGTAAGATGTGACTACTAAACTGTAATCCTAGTCGCGTGAACAGAAGCCCGCATGATAATGTCTGAAGCCAACACAACAAAAACTTTAATAAAAAGGAGAAAATAAGGGCTCGGGTTTACATAAAGCTGAAAGACGGGAGCAAGCATCTACGTGTTAAACAGCATTCAGCCTGACTTAAAACATTAAGATCAACTAGATTGCACGAATGGAGGAAATGTATTTGCATCTCTGCTCCTGGATAGCTTGATAAATAACTAAATGAAAATGTGATACAGTTGGCTTCACACGGCAGTAATGATTTAGTACAAGGACCTGAATGAGAAACAAGGCTGTAACAATCTCACGGACCCAGAAAACAAGATGGAATTTGCACCGCGTTTTGCTAAAACAAGAAGAAAAAAAAAAAAGTAACTGCAGAAAATATATGCAAGATCCAGAATAGATTAAAGCATGGGGTGTATATTGACCAAGCTATGGGGAACATTGATTGCCAAGCTACTGAAAATAAAACTAAATAACATAGAAGTAGAATTAAACTGTATGAGACATTTGCTGCCTCATTTTACAATCTCATCATCTCCTAATGACCACGTTAACATTAGAACCTGCAGAGAATGCAGAGAATACAAATCTTTTAATCCCTTGGTTGGAGAGTGTTCTCTAATGTGGTGACATCCTAGATTGAGGGACAGCTCCACCACATTTCTACTAACCGATCCTTATTGCGCCCGCAGCCATCTTGAAAGATTTTGCATACCAAAATATTAGACGCTGCATAAACAAGACTGGAACATTAGCACTCAGAAATATTCCTATCAGTAAACAAGTACCTGTCAAGTAGGTAGGTAAAACTAAGGGTCATCATAAAACAACAAGGTAGCGATATACAGGCAATTGCTCATCTTGGAATTCCCTTATCCATTATAATTACGCTTTATATGTATATTTTCACAGAATCCCCTGCTGCAGATATATAGGCAATTTTGCGGTATTATAAGACTACAGATCACCATTAAATGCAGCCTACAGACTGGAGTTGGACAGACAACACAAAAATGTAGGAATTTAACAAAGCAATCAATTGGATTAAATTACTGCAATTTTTGCATCGATATAAACAGCCTCAATATCAATGTGAAAATACGGTCCAATATATTGACACTTGGAGGATGTAGCTGGCGGACTAACAGGGTTCATTAAAGGATATAGACACCTTTTTTTTTTTCTTCTTTTTTTTAGGGGGGGTGGGGTGGAATTAGTTTTCGCAAATGTATGCATTTTGGGCTGACAATCTTTTTGCAATAGGGCTTAATTACAAATATTGCCTGTTTGTCTTGCACATTCTCCCCATTAGGTTTCTACTCCCAATATCACTCTCCATGTCTTCAAATAGTAAAAATAAAAACCCTTTGTGCCATAAAGAGTACCAGTTAGTAATACGCACTTTGTGCCCTAGATAAGTAATACAGTCCACTCCGTGTCCCCACAAAGTAAGAACCCCCGCTGCACCTTCACAAAGTAATTGAGCTCCCTCCTTGCCCCCACAAAATAAAACAGCCTCTTCTATGCGCCTAACAAAGTTAGAGCCCTCCCAGTGTCCCCAACAATGTAATAAAACCCCCTCCATGCCCCAACAAAGTAGTAGATCCCTCTCCATGCCCCCACAAAGTAGTAGATCACCCTCCATGCCACCAAAGTAATACAGCCCCCTCAAGTCCACAGTCCCAGCCTGGTCAACCACACAGTGGAAGCTGTATTCCAGGCGCTGCAACCTGCTTATATGGCAGTCAGAATATAGCCCGTTCCTCTGCCTCTTCTGCATTC
The DNA here is from genome assembly GCF_035609145.1 of Eleutherodactylus coqui. Classification (NCBI taxonomy): domain Eukaryota; kingdom Metazoa; phylum Chordata; class Amphibia; order Anura; family Eleutherodactylidae; genus Eleutherodactylus; species Eleutherodactylus coqui. Next base: position 98,579,274 of record NC_089841.1, read on the forward strand.
AGTACAGCATGCGCAGAAGATGGGGCGGGGGGGGGGGAGCAGGCTATGCATGGAGCAGCACAATAGGTAGGGCACCGAGTGGCCATGGCCTCTAAGAGCATAGAGCCCTGGGCGGCCACCCGAAGCGCCCTTATTATAATCTGCCACTGAGAATAACAATGCTATTGTGCCTATAGGAAATACAGCTAATGTAGTGCTGGATAACAGGGCTAAGGCATGATAGGGATCAGAACTGGTAACCTAGGACTTTAACTGTTTTTAATGCCAGGACAGGACTGCACCTCAATATTAATTATATATACACACGTTAGATCCATAAAGCAACATGCTGTATATAGAAACACTGGGCAAATGCAGTCCATGGGCCACAAATCTATTACAGGGATTGGTCTGGAAGCCTCTCGGCCCAGAAGCCCGTTCTGTGAATAGAACTACAAAAACAAGAGACAATAAAGCGGCAGCCGGAGCTAATGGGACTTGCTGTCATTTACAGCAGCTTTCAAGGGTCTACTGTGAATTTATTCTCACCGGCCAAGCCAATGATTTCTCCATGTACAGCTCAATACAAAGCGGCTGCTTTAACTTTCCAAAAGATCAATTTGGAAGTGGAATAATGTGCAGATGCTGAACTGTCAGCCGGCGGAGCAGTAAAGGCGTCAGAAAGCTGTGATTCTCCAAGTAGTGCTGAACTGTAAAGCATAACTTGCAGCTGAAGACAAGCTGCAGGTGCCAGGGCCACCGCAAGACTTATCACCTTCAAAATGTATCAGTTTGTATAAATTCACCCTGCCACGGACATGGGAGATAATTCAGGACGCCCGCTGAATACTTGTTTGTAGCAATAACCTTAGCGAGCACAGAAGGAAACCATCAATCCAGCGCATCGGCTGAAAGATGTGTCAGATATACTGGAAGACGTAAAGGGTGAAACCTTCCTTACGGGCTATTATAATAAGAATATTAGGGAACTGCATAAATACCAATTCTGTCTTACTTGCGTAATAATCCACCATGCTACAGGGAACCGCATACACAGACTAGGTAAAAAAAGGTATATACGGTTACTGCTTATTTTTGCGTTACTGTGCCTTTAACAGCAAATTATAGTAAGGATTTCTTTAAATGCTATGCATAACATTATGTTGGCATGGCAACTCCGAGCACAAATTAAGAGTGTTCAATTTTAGAACATTTAGCCACCCAATATTTTTTTTTTTTTACCGTACATTTGATGAGCAGGCATTAAACATTGCTTATGTCAAACGCAATTTACAAAAACACAAACATCCCTAAGACTTCAAGCATTTCACATTAAGTGAAGAAAATTATGGCAAATGTTCTCTTCTAAAAACCCAATATTTCTCATTTATAGCCTTTTTAAAATCAGCTTATATCCTGTCAATTTCATCCTCAAAAATGAGCAATATGTTTATTAGGAGAAGAAGAAAAAAAATCTGTAAAAACTCTAAGGCAGAGCATAAGTATTTTGGTAAATCTTGAGTAGACCTGTGTACGTTCTTCATCACCCTTCACGTACCTTCACACAGCAAATGTGCAGCTCAAGGGTTCGGATATTGCTGAGTAGATTGTTGCGGATCTGCTGATGGTTTTAACCATTGTGTTTCAAGGGTTGAAAATCGCAGCATCAATAGACATGCTGTGGATTTAGAGTCTGCAGAATTTTTCAAAAACACTGCCGATTTTTTGCTCAATGTGTGGGAGATGTTTGAAACCTCCTCGATGTGGCTTGTACTGTAAATGCTGCGTGCAGAAATCGGTAGCGTTTATAGCCTATGTGAAGCTAGCTTTAAAGAGTTTCCCAATAAAGGGCTTAGTGTGCATTCATATGTAGTTCATTTGCTGAGGATTTTGGTGCAGATCTGCAGGAGATTTCGCTCCTTCAATTTGAATTGAAAGGATGAAATCTGCAGCAGATCCGCAACAAGAGGTCTATCAAATCAGCTAAAGGCCCATTCACACGCAACAATTATCGCTCAAAATTCGAAAGAGTGATAATCATGCACTTTTCTTTTGAACGAAGATTTTAAGGTGAACTTAAAGTATCTCTCAATAGACTGCAGGCTGTTATCTCCACAGGAGGCGGCAGATAACATTGTAATCTGCTGTGAGCCACAAGGAAAACAATGCAGCTGTGTGCACAGCTGGGAGTGTGATTAATCACACGCTGAGCTCTGCAAACAGCTCATGGATGCCCTTTTAAATGCAAATGATGATAAAGTGTTAATGGCCATTAACACTTTATGCAAATAGATGCAAAATCTTTTAATCTAATCAGTCATCTGAAAGATTATCTTTGCGTGTAAATGGGCTTTAAGTGTGAATACACTCTTAGGGCATGTCCACAATCAAAAATAAATAGGAGTGCTGATAGAAGTGGCCAGACATTACATGGACAGGTAATCTGCCCTTTGCTGACAACCACTGACTGATAACGTGCATGTTGGTCAACGCTTGTTCCCTCCATGTACAAGACTAGGTTATCTGCTCTATGGGGACAACCGATTGTTAACACGAATGTTTGTCTCCATGAAGCGGTCACAGATCGGTAGCCCTAGTTTTACAAGTGCACGTGAGTGGTGTGATTTAATAGATCTGTTAAACGGAAGCTCAAAAGGAATATAAACCGAATAGTTTCCATTTGCATCGAAAAAAAAAAAAAAAGAAGTACTTCAGTCTTTTTTTTGGCAAAAGTAAAAAAAATAAAAATAAAATCTAAATAAAAAAGAGACTAAATGGAATGGAAGCAAACAGACAAATAAGTACCATTTAAATCAACAGGGCTTTTACTGGATCCGGTTTTTAGCCTTTTTTTTGCCCATATGATGGATCAGAAAAACGGAAAATGAAACCCTGATGTGAACCCAACCCAAGGAACCCCCACGTCTTTTTATGATGTTGTATAGGATTGAGAAAACACCCCAGAAATTTTAAAATTTCCCCATGACCTCAACATTCAACTTCATGAGCCGGCCTATAGAACATGTTGGATACTACAGTAGATAATAAATACTCCAATTTAGACAAAGCCTTCTCCAGCCACTACTTAGCAGACCTAAACCCTGCATGCCTGCCAATTTCTGCAACATTTCCAACACATAAAAATGCTCTTGTCTCATTCAAGGTTGAATAGCAACGAAAAAGTTTTTGCACAGGCAAGCATTTTCTTTTTGTCGTAGATTCTGGCTGAGGACACAGTTACGGCAGGAAATAAAAATTACACTGCTCAGGAAGGAAGCTAATGAGCTCCCCTCCTCCAAGTGCCATTAGACGACTTCCTGAATACATGAGAAGCATATCAGTTGAAAAGATAGGCAAACACAGGCGATGTACATTTCATCACATAGAGCACACTGCGAGTTCACAGGCACATATGCTAGTCTTCCAAACCCAACACAGGAGCCTTCTAAGCCTATGCTATAGCCTCCCTATAGGGTACATGCTACATCCATGTGATATATCGTAGCATGCATGTGAATTACACTTTATTATTGACAATTGGGTCTAGACATATGTTTATCATTACAGACAGGGTTTGAAAAAGGATGACCTTGGAATAATTCCTTGAGCTACATTGCATGGCTCAGATGCTGCCTTCACTGATACCCTTGAAGGTTATGTCTTACTGCAGGAAAGGATAAAATAATGTATGTTCGATACAATGCTAAGGCAGAGCTGGCCGCTTCTAGATCAGAAATACATTTTTGGATGCTTTAGCCATTGGCTTAAATAATATATTCAGAAGAAAAATATTAACAGACTGAATATATAGAATTTATATTCTTAAATGCAAAAATAAGACTAGAGAAAACTGATACCGGTAGCAATGTGGCTGTCGGATACTGTCAAGTCTATGGCACTGCCTAAAATATATCTCCCGTACACGGCAAGACTGAAATGTATTAGTATTAAGGGGCAACACATAATAAAATGTATTTCAAGATAGCATAAACCTCCAGAAAACATGATGGTTTGGAAGTAGGAATAAACAACATTGAAAAGTATTTATTATGAGGTGAATGTGTGTGCAGTAGTCAGCTAAAAACATAAAGAGCGGTCCTATCAGTAATGCCGCAAGGACAAAATGTTAACTTGTGTGATATTGTTTTTCCCTGAAAATAAGACCCTGTCTTATATTAATTTTTGCCCCCCCAAAAGGCGCTAGTTCTTACTATACTTACCTAGCAGGCTTGGTCCAGGTCCCTCCTGCTACTCTACAGAGCAGTTCCCACAGTCCTTGGCTGTTCACAGAAGATTACTTCCTGGTTAGGGGATTCATAAATCCCGCCTCCACAAAGCGATGGCTGTGATTGGTTCATCAGGTGCTGCATTGATTGGCTTAGCAGCGCTCGGAGAGCCAATCACAGCCATCACTTCGTGGAGGCGGGATTTATGAGTCCCGTAACCAGGAAGTGATCTTGTATGGGTAGCCGAGACTGCGGGAACCGCGGCGGAGCCCTGGAGAGCATCGGGAGGAACCTGGACCAAACCCGCTGGGTAATGTATTACTTTTTTATGTAATGCAGCTAGGGTTTATTTTCAGGTTAGGGCTTATATTTCAAGTATCCCCGGAAAGCCTAAAAAAGGGGGAGGGCTTATTTTCGGGGAAAATTGTATGAGACATACAGTATGGGCTGAAGGGAATGTATCATGTATTTTAGTTTCATTAATTATATGCAAGATTGTGGAAGTGAATAATGTGTTTTTTTAATTTTACATTTTTTTCTTTAAAAACTTTCCTTGGAGCGGCCATATTGCAGACACTAAAGTGGTTGTTCAGTTAGAAAAGAAGTTTTCAAATTTAGAGGCACATCACTTTAAATAACAAAACAAAAAGGGATCTTACACTCCTCCTCCTCAGCCCTTGGTGATCAAGCCCCATGATTCACCTGGTCTCAGTTGACAGAAGTCAGGTGACCACTATTTACCAATCAGAGGTTGCAGAGTACCATGCTCCGAGCATCAGCGCTCACATCCTGGGCACCCATAATGGCAGGAGTTCCAAACGGCGACACTGCAGCCTGTGATTAGCAGGTTACAGTCACTTTACTTCTGCTATCAGCAGAGACCAGATGAATCGGGGGGCTGCAGAGCGGGATCGTCAAGGCTGAGGAGGCGCAGTATCCTTTAGTTTTGTTGTTTTAAATGATGCGGCTTTAAAAGTTATTTTTTAACTGGACAACCCCTTTAATCTGTATAGACCGTACAGCAGGATGTGTTCTTTATGGAAGCTGTAATGAATCAGGGTTAATTGACTGAGTACAGTCCCCTCTTTGCAGAGCCCAGCAAGTGACAGAGGAGATCCACACAGTACACAGCCTTATCTGTGTATATAGTGTTAAAGTAATTTACACGAGATGTCTGACAGGCACAGAAGCTCAATACCTATTAGTCCTATGATTTCACACAGGAACGATAGTTGTTCAGCGAATGGAGGTGGAGCGTGCTGGAGATCTATTCTGGCCGCCGACCTAGATTCACCGTGAACAGGTAGTCATTCAAAGATGAGACTGCCTGTTTAATGCACATTGAGTAAGTAGTAATTCCCTACTCGCTTTGTTTCAGTGAGGTGAAACCAACCAACTAATGAGCGTTTTCTCGCTCAGTACCCTGTTGGGTCCTGCGTTTACATGGAATAGCCATTGCTTCAAGTCCTTGCTTTGAGTGATTTTTTTGACCGACAGTTAGCCTGTGTAAAAATACCCTTACTACTGTACCTTTTCTATGCCTACACCAGTACAACAAAGCCATCAACTTGACTGCCCATTAAGTGATAATCTGATAACTCTGCTCATTCTGTCTCAATCTATATAGCAAAGCCAACAAGTGAGCTACTGGAAACAAGAAGTGTCTGCCTATTCTGAAAACAGCAATGTCTCAAGACAGTCATATTAAATAATAATTTTTATAGCAAAATCCTGATTTAATTAAGACATCATTTTCCAATGATACATCCCCTTTAGTGTGCTACTATGAATCATACTACATATGTTGCAAATGTTAACGTGACACTTAATGTGCTGTATACCCAGTTGCAGCTAATTTTAAAGGGGTTATACAACAACTGACATTTAAAACCTATAGGACAAATGATAAAAGTCTGATTGTTGGGGGTCTCGTGTCCCCCTCTTCCCATCACTGTGGGCTCACTGCACCCACAACTCCTGGATAGAACGCCAGTTGCGCTCCATTCATTTCAATGGGGCTGAAGGAAATAGTGGAGAACAAGCACTCTGCTATTTCCAGCAGTCACGTTGAAGATGAATGGCGGGGCACCGTGCATGTGTGACCGTTGCTCCATTCAGTCTCCTCCTCACTGCGAGAGGTGCAGTTAGCCAACAGTGAGAAACAGAAGGGGAAGCAGGATCATCATTTTGTGTGGATCTGGTGCAAAGTTGCTGCTGTGAAAAATCCAGCGCAAACATTCCCTACGAGTTCTGAATTTGAACTGACCTGACCCAGTGCCCCGACTGCTCTGCAGCATGAATATCTTCTAGTAGAAGGACAAAGTGCTATGCGGTCTGATCCTGAATACATATAACGACAGTGACTCGGAATTCTGTCATTGCGGACATTCTCCAGGTGGGTTGGGTACGAAAAACAGGGCTAGTTGTAGAGACTTCTCGCTCTGCAATTAATGGAGACTAAGTATGGTAAACACAAGAGGCAAAAGGTCAAGCTGTCCTAAATCAACAAGAATGGAAATGTGTGTCAAAAGGCATCTTAAGATTCCTGAAAAATTGCCACACACATCAACATGACTTGTCTCTCTAGCTGCTGGCAAATATATACCACAGACCTCCATGCGGTTTATGAACAGGAATCCAGTGTTTACAAGGACTACGCATCAGGATACACATGCTTGGAAATAGCTGAACGCCGATTCAGTGCTATTTATTAACCAAACCAAGTGTGAATTTCCCCAAGTCAGGGTGGGGGGTACCAGGACAGCGCACAGCACTTTTACCTGCTCCTTGCTAATTGTAACAAAGTTGCCAATACATCATATCACCACTTGTGTGCAGATTTAAGGCCCTTTTACACAACGATTATCGTTCAAAATTCACTTAAAAGCCATCCTTTGAGCGATAATCGTTGCGTGTAAATGTGTGCCCATCATGCACTTACCTGCACTTTTCATCCATCGCTGAGTTCAGCTCAGCTTCAAATCCACTGTCCCTGATAGGAGGGACCGCACACCAAGTTCTCCGCAGGCAGCGCTGATAACATTCTTTCAGCTGCTGCCCTGCTGGAGAATAGTGATGTATTTAAAGACCAGACCACCCACTGTTCTCTAAATACATGCAAAAGAAGCTAGTTGGCTACTAATGGGCTGATTAACCCATTGGTACCTAATGCAAAAGGATCTCTCAATACTGTCTGTTTCTGATGAATTTTGAGTGATCATCTGTCCGTGTAAATGGGGCTTACATTCTAAAGACAAAACCCAACAATGTAAAACTAATTATCAAAATACAATAGGAGATTGGGTATAGTGCAGTCAATACAAAAGTATACATTTAAGAGCAGTCTAAGCAGTAATAGCATCACTAGAGAGACCCTTTAGCCTAAGAGCCGATCAGTAGGGTCATGGTGGTCTTCTATGGTGATCAGTTGGTCTCGTTGACCAGACCTTCAGCATCTGACATATCGGAAAAACAGAAGACTGTACACAATTACTTCAACTATCCCAATGTCTTTATGGAAAGCTACTTTCAATAGTAACATTTTACTTAGTCTTAATTACTAAGGAAAAAAAGTATAGAGTAACTTTAGACATGAGAGGTCTCTGGTGTCCAAAAAACGTTCACACACATCCATGGAAAGAAGTGGCCAGCAGGATATTACTTTTACTTCCCACCGGTTTTCATTTTTGCGAGCCTCTTAAGGCTGTTAAAGGGATATGATTTATGCCAAATCACAGTGGTATGAAAATCTATATATTGTTTGCAGAAACCCTTCACAGATATAGATTAAAATTTAATGTCTTTTATTAGTATAATTAGTAAAACGGCTCGTGCTGGTCAGTACCGCTGACCTGTAATGAGCCCATGTAATTAGCACCCGTATACGCGGTAACTGTGCTACTAATGGGAGGTTAAAAAATTGCTTTAGCAACATGAATTACAATATTGTGCCCTAAAGAGGTATTATTCTTCGTACCGCGTTCATATCTAAGTACGCGTATTTTTTGGACTCGGATAACATTCCCTTTTCATCTGGACCTTTATCCTTTTCCATATACTTGTGCGGGATCGATCTCCAAATATCTATCTGAGAGATACGTTACCCTACACAACTCTACTAGGGCCTTTTCTTTCTTTGTTTATTTGTCATTTGTCCTTTTCTTTTTTGTATCGTTAAGAAGTGTTATATGTGAGCCCACAATTTTAAATTATACTAATAAAAGACATTAAATTTTAATCTATATCTGTGAAGGGATATGATTTATGCCAATTATGGCCCATTTCCAGCCAGACTGGGACTAATATTTCGCTATTCAAATGTTGGCAAGTATGGCGCGCACAAGAGTGGCTTTGTTAGGAGATCATCACCCGTACAGTAAGCTTTAAAAAGGAGTTATCCAGACAAATTCTTTTAACCTGCAGATTCAAAGGTCATTTCACAAGTTTATTTCATGGAGGTTATAAAGTGGCCATAATACACATACAATCATTTGGTTAAAGCCCCTACCTGTCTGACTGCCAATGTTATAATCCAACTTGTTCAACCACATCCTCAGAACTGGTGTCCATGTTGTTCTGTTTAGTATATGTAAGGTGTTATATAATCATTTATGGGTCAATATAATAATCCGCAATCATAATGTTCATGCTTGTTTGTATATGTGAAGATGCCGACGTACAAACAAACAAAGGTTGATAAAAGACGGCTTCGTCTTGTTTATCCAGCGCATCACATCCGCCATATAGAGCTCATTCTAAACCTCAAATAGCACATTTAAGCAAACAAGCCCATACAAATAGAACCCACACTGCTGCGCTATTTGCCTAAATGTATTGGTGTAGGAAGCCATAAAATGCTTAATAAACATTTGTATTAACTTCTTTAATCTAGTTAAATGGATTAGCACCTTTAAGAGAAAAGAGGGTCAGAGATTCAATTAAAAAGTATGTATTGATTTTATTTCCCTGCATTAGTGTGTTGATTGAAAACTCCTCATCATGGAGAGGCGCAAGAACATACAACCCAATCTGGGGAGCGGACCTTGTATTCGCAGAAGCAAAAGGCGGAGGACAAAAAAAGCTAAATAATAAAATTATAATATAAAAGAATAAATGTGCATTGAAATGGGATATTCTAAGGCTGCCAGTCCACAGGCGTTGCGCTTTAACGCTGCAGATTTCCGCCGCGAGAGAACAAAGTCACCGCGAGTTTCTGCGATGAACCTATCATAATGATAGGTTCATCCCGGCATGTCACGATTTTTAGATGCAAGCGGAAAAATCGCTATGGATTTCCCACTCGTGTACATCAGGCTGCGCTTTCCATAGTTATCCTATGGAAAGTGTTTCAAACATGATCCGCATGCGATTTATCGCCGCAGATCACACTATGAACTGTCACCCGTGGACAGCCAGCCTAAAACATTTTTATAATACAGTAATTCTGCTAGTAAGGCTAGATCTGCATGTGCATTTTGCGCACCAAAAGGTCCTCCTAGTCAATGCACGCAATACACAAGGAGATGCATATAACACTGCACAATTCCACTGGGAAGAAAAAAAAAAAAAAAAGAAAACCGCATCTGAGACTAATTATTTTCCATTGCTGCGTCTTTGATTGCTGTGCGCAAATGAACATGCCTTGTGGGGGCAAAAACTACCGTAAAATACAGAGATGTGCGCACAATAAAGCATTATTCGTTCCGTAAATACACAGTGCTCAGGTGCACGCAAATGTGTGTCCATTCGTGAGAAGCAGGCCTAAGGAGGCCTTAACACTTGCAATCGCAATATTGCTGCGTTTTTGTTTTTTTTATGTGAATGGCAATAGGACTTTCTAATGTTAAACACCATCACACAAAAATCATAAGTTTGTGCTTTGCGATTTTTGTGCGACGAGTTAACATTATAAAGTCCTATTGCCATTCGTCTTTAAAAAAAACGCAATGATATCGCGATCGCAAGTGTGAAGGCACCCCAAGGGCTCCTACCCACTTTTATTTATTTATTTATTTTTTTTAAACGCTGCAGTTTTTTTTTTACGCGAATGTCAATGGGACTTTCTAATGTTAAAGGGGTTGTCCCGCGAAACAAAGTGGGTCTATACACTTCTGTATGGCCATATTAATGCACTTTGTAACGTACATTGTGCATTAATTATGAGCCATACAGAAGTTATCAGAAGTTTTTCACTTACCTGCTCCGTTGCTAGCGTCCTCGTTTCCATGGAGCCCGCCTAATTTTCGGCGTCTAATGGCCAAATTGAACGCGCTTGCGCAGTCCGGGTCTTCTTCTTTTCTCAATGGGGCCGCTCGTGCAGGATGCCGGCTCCGTGTAGCTCCGCCCCGTCACGTGCCGATTCCAGCCAATCAGGAGGCTGGAATCGGCAATGGACCGCACAGAAGCCCTGCGGTCCACCGAGGGAGAAGATCCCGGCGGCCATCTTCAGCAGGTAAGTAAGAAGTCACCGGAGCGCGGGGATTCAGGTAAGCGCTGTGCGGTGTTCTTTTTTAACCCCTGCATCGGGTTTGTCTGGCGCCGAACGGGGGGGGGGGGGTTGAAAAAAAAAGTTTTGGCGCGGGACAACCCCTTTAAAAAATGCATCACAAAAAAGTCGCAAAGCCCAAACTTATGATGCGTTTTTAACATTAGAATTTTTTTTTTTTACAAAAAAGGCAATGGAACAAACGCAAGTAGGTAGGAGCCCTAAGGGTAAGTTTTCTGCTGCCAAAATATGAGGAATGTCGTCCACACACTGAAAAAAATATGCAGCGTCGACTGATCTGTGGTGCCGATTTTAAGGGTATGTTCACACAGGTTGGAAATGCCGCAGCTAAATTACCTGTAAGAAAGCCACAGCATTTACAGTTTAAGCATTGCAGATGGGATTTTAAGAAATCCCATCCACAGTCTCTAGAAGATCCTCAGCGCAAATTGAACAGCGCTGTGCATTTTAAATCTGTAGCATGTGAATTTATGCCGCGGACTTCCACTGTGGATTTCACTCCTACAAAGAAGGGATGAACTTAATGGCGAGTCCGCTCTAAAATCAGTCAAAATCTGCACCACTTGGCGAAGATTTGATGTGGACCGGCCATCGTTGTTTGTCCAAGCCCGGTTGCTGTAAGTCAGATGGACAAGTGTGAGCTGTGTCCAAGCATCTTGGATGTAACTCGCATGGGACAGCACAGGCAGTGAACACAGAGGGTCCTCATCCCGAGGAGGATGGAACGTGCAGTAATTTTCCCCACACGGACCACGGCAATAACAGTATAGTAAATGATAATTCAGAAACTCTTACCACCCAGAACATAAATGCAAGTAATCAGGAATTTTACCAGACCAAGAGCAGATTTATATCAGCGTATTCTTATTTTACCTTCAAGTATATCAATGTCCCTCATATCAACCCGATTACTTGGTAATCTGAAACGTGTCAGTTCCTGTCAAATCCAGATTGAAGGATTTTAAGCGTATCCTGTATATGTAGATCCAGAGATACACAAAGCAAGAAAAAAAAAAAAAACTACAATAAAAATCAGTAGCTATGACTACATTTTGCAGATTTTTAGGGGTAATCCAATTTACATAGTAATACAGTATAGTAAGCTGAAAATAGACATGTCCAACCAGTTCAGCCTATTACAACCCTCCCCCCCCCCCCCCATATGTTGATCCAGAGGAGAGAAAAAAAAAAAAAAACAACTAAAAACTACATGTGCTTTAAAATGTAACACTATAACCCTCCAATAATTCCCCTCAACACACTGTATTTAACCTCTAGGGGGAAAAAAGACAATATAGTACAAAGTATAAGCTAAAAGATTACTTTGAGTTTGTGTTTACAGCAGTAAACAAAGTGAACAAATGTAAACATAAGTAAACAAATGCAAAGAAAATACAGAGTTGTGCTCTGCAAAGAAAATACAGAGAGCTGCAATTACACTAATCCCAAGTCACACACACTTAAGAAACAGCACACTTAGCATGCCATCACACACACTCACTAACTCACACACTCACTTATGTTTGCTCTACATAGCTCTTTTCTGTAATATTTCTGATCCTCCTCTGTTTGGAAAGGGTAGATGAATTGGAAACCTGTAGATGAATTCTCGGCTACCTCTTATTTAACCTATGTTATGTTTAATCAACTTATCAGACTAAATCTCCTTCCTGTGTTCACGCGTTTTAAATGAATTTAAGCACATAAGTAATCCTGTGGTGTAGAAGTGGATATAGCAATGCGATTCTAGATGAAAAACCACATTAGATGAAAATGTCCCCAGTAGTGCGAATATTTTCCTAGAAATGGTGAGAATACCAAACTGTGCATGTCTCTATAGCAACACAGAGCACTACAACGCTGCCTTCATACATCCAGGCAACGTCTGAGCGAGGATCAGGAAAAGTTCAGCACACAATGAAAGGAGCATTATACAAATAGAATGGAGCTCCCTAAAAGAACGGATAGCATAGATGCTACATATTATTGTAACATGTACACTCTAGCCGCAGGGGTGCGCACCAAATCAGTCCAAAATATTCCACCCCGACAGCTAGCCAAAAGTCTGAGGGTACATTTACACCAAAGAGCCGGACATTGGTCTGAGAAAGTTGGATCAATATTGCGGTTCTAAA